>NW_013185624.1:1549545-1881245 GCF_000004155.1 Schizosaccharomyces cryophilus OY26 | reverse complement strand
ATGCCGCTGGGCTAGAAATATACAAGAATCCGCTCTTAACACTACCACAAAACGCACCACAGTAGTCTGAACACATTGTTGCAGAAGCGTCGTCTGACAATTCGTCCCTCTTGTTTTCAGGAACGAGATTTGGATGTAAACATAAACATCCTTTTTCCAAATTATCCAGATGTGAATAAGAGAGCTCGCTGTACTGCGGTAAATCACTGTCAGGACTTGCAGGAGAAACTTGACAGGAATATTCGGCTGCTTTGGCAAGTCCTAGTAGCTTTTCATTCTCTTTTTCGTTCATTGTTTATTGTTTAAATATAAAGAATCAAACAAACCATCAATTGCCCTCTACAAGGCTCAGAAGCGAGCTATGAAACCTATCGAAGTTTGATAGTAAAAGACCAGGAAGCGCACAAAAGTCCAAAGTAAAAGCACCTTAATTTAATTCCGGTACAAAATCAAATGATATCCTATCATTACAGCTCTGAGAGACGAAAAATACAACGGCAATGGCAAAGGCAAGAGTTTTGTTGAGGTGAAGTTGTCATCAACCCAAATAGGCTTTCTTTTGCTGCCTTCGCTATTTCGTTTACCACTTATTCCTAGGTATCGGTATACATATGTTACTTCAACATTTGAGTAGCACGTTACTTTCTGAAGAGAAGAGACCGTTACTCAAAATGCATTCTAGGAAAACCCATCTTCTAAACAGCCAGTGGTGAACTACATTCGATAAACAAAGTAAAAAATAAAAATACATCATCTTTTCAAGTTTCAGCGTCTACGGCCATACCTAGGTGAAAACACCAGTTCCCGTCCGATCACTGCAGTTAAGTGAAAACGTCTGAAGGTCTCGTTCATACTATGTTTGGAGACAACATGAGAATCCGGGGTGCTGTAGGCTTTTCACCTTCCAACGCTCTTTTTTCTTTTTATTTATATAAAAATAAGCCATCCTATTCTTAAGGAGGTGGTCTCGATAGACAGTATGCAAGACGTTATCCACTCCCAACTGTTCCAACTTCTGACAAAACACCAGTTTCCATCAAGGGCTGGACAAAGGTATTAGTAGAGCGAATTGCAATCGCCACCAGCTTTTTGGGTCAAACGAACTAACCGTAAGTGATTGGGTTACACTTCTTGGGTATCAGGTTATACTAGCGATCAAGTCGGATTCAAACAAACCACCAGGAAATGGGTAATCGTTAACTTTTTCGCATGACTCGTCCGAGACTTCCAAATCGATATTAACTAGAGCCGGGCTGTAAGACCACTGTTCAAGTTGGGTATTAAGTTCGCGGGCGAAATCCGCTTTTCGCGAGGTCTCACCCCGAATAGACTTCAGCCAGAATCAATTACACGTTGTCGCTGAATCCCGGATTGTCTCGTAGACCACAGTAAAGGAACCGGTGATAATCAAATGGCTCAAATCCAGGGACAGTTTTCATTAACGTCTTCCAGCTTTCTCCCCGGAGTATGGAAAAACCCATAGCATTAAAATAGCCATTCTCGTTGACGTCAGGAGAGTCAAGATCGTCATGAGCATCAAAGTAAATGAACCTTTATCCTTGATTTTCAAGCCCACCTGCGACAGCAGAGCTAGCCGTGCAGTTGTCAGAAATAATCAGGGGAAACGTGTTCTTGGCGACGGTCTCGGTAACTGCACGCGAAATGCGGCGAAAAATCTCAAAACTGCGGCCGATTTCACCCTTAAAGTCATCCACGCGAATGATTTCCTTCAACTCAATTTTGGCACCGAGCCGCCGTTCTAGTTCTTGGACTAATCCCAGCGATCGAATCCGGTTCAAACCATTTCCCACACGGTGATCACGAAGGCCAACATGATAGGGAGAAAAGATAATGGTAATAGCACAGGCGGAAATGATAATATTGAGTCTTTATTTTTTGTTTTGCTGAGATCAAAATAAGAATCATATGATTATAGTTAATGAAATTGAACGCTTAAAATGAACATTATTTTTGAGAACAATCATTTCGAGAATTATAAGTTTTAACCATAACGAAAATACCTTGACTCTTTTCTTTTCTTTTCTTTTGTTTCTTTGTTGATCGTCTAAACTTTTGTTATCAAAGCTGATCCAATTGTTTCTGATTCAGCAGTCTGAAGTTTTCGCAATCCCTAGTAAAATTGCATCTACTCTTTGCAAAGAATGTATAAAAAGAAAAGAAATCTCCGTTCGTAAACGTCAAAGGACATCATCAATACTATAGATTTAAATCGTAAATTATTCAGGTCCGTTACTCGCAATATTCGTGTCTTTTTTCCTTTTTACGTGGGTGCATCATCCTGAGCTTGACTGTCATTCAACCTCTTTTCTTTATATTCACGGACAGTTGTTGTCTCTGCATTTTTTCCATCCTGTTCATCGGACATTTGGGTTAAAGGGTAATCCAAGTCAGGAATTGCAGAATAAGCAATCATTTGTCCTTTCCTCATTTCCGGATCAATTTTTACCTGATGGATGCTGCTCTTTACCTTTCCACGGGTCAAAAAGGGCAACATATCTGCAATATTCACTCTAAAGCAACTCGTTAATAAGAAGGATAGAATAAATACAATAGAAATTTTTTTTACTTACGAAATCACATCTTTGTCAAAGGAAACTCTAACCCAATCAGGTATAATATTCCCTCCTGGAGGTTTTATTTGTAAAAATCCATATTTTCTTTGAATAAGTAGTGTGATTGTCCCATAATCAAAATGACAATCAGTATCCACATCATCCTTTTTGTGTTCCATTCCCTCAGGAACGCTGTATTTTATGAGACGAATGAAGTCCTCGGCAGAACTATGGCATTTCGTGAAGAAATCACTTGGAAGTTCAAATCCAAGGGCGATTAAATCAAGAAGTTTTAGCGAAAGACTATAGCACTGTTTTTGAAAGAGTGTCATTTCGGGTAAGAATTTACGGATGGGTGGACTAATAACGCTGGGATTTGAGTGAGGAAATCTTGCTAGGTCATAAAATTCCTTTACAGCTCCAGTTGATGGATCATCTGAATACAACTTTTCACCCATACGTATTGAATACCCTGCTTGTAATTCTCCTCCTTTGAACAGGAAATGTTTCTTTTCCTCAACAGGTAAATTAAAAAACTCATCGCTGACTTTAAAGACTCCTTCCATCTGTTCTATATCAATTCCATGGTTTTTCACCATGAAAAATCCCCATTCTTTACATGCATTGACCACCTCCATACTAAGAAGACTTGTATTTTGTTCAGACAGATCTATAAAGGGTATATTTAACGATTCCATTTGGCATAGATTTAGTTATTAATGTAAAGAGAGTCTAAAATGAGAGAATTTTTAAGGTGAGCAGACGTAGAATTTCTTTATTGTTGTATGGCAAAAGCTAATAAAACCACGAAGTAGTAAGTACTTTTTACATTCAAAACCACTTCTTCTACTCACTAACAGCCACTAAACTTATGTAATATCGTTCGTCATATATGTACTTATTTCGCTTGTCCCTAGGCATTTTTTTAACGAAAGATTATTTTTAAAGACTGGGCCATCATTCGTTTAACTCTTTGGTAATTTTAAAAAGGGTAAAACTTACCAAATTAGAAATAAGAAATTTCCTTTCACCCTTGGCACCCTGAATTTAACAACACTTACTATTAAGCTCAGAAGTCTCGTTCTTACTAGTAAACAAAAAAGTTTCGAACAATGTGGACTTACTGTCCAACCTTCCTCCATATTGAAAGGTTGGATGGATCTGGCTAACGAAATAGAATTAGCGAGACGGAATACAACACAAAGTCCATTTTTGGTATACATTGCTAGCTACATTTATAGGCATAAAGGCATGATTATCTCGCGAAATGCTTTTTTTTGATAGAGTGAGATTACCTCTGTGTCACGTTTGTCACTGTCATGGGAAAATACACTGTATAGTAATAGGAGGACGGGTATCCAATTATGACACTGTTACTGATATAGTGATACATACGATAATGTCTAATACTACTTTTTACCTTGGCGTTTTTCTTTCTTCCTCATATCAACCAAACCTGCATTGAAAGACCAACAAGAAGCCTTCCTTGTTTCAAGTCTGCCAATTTCAACCAAAAGGGAACGCTAGCATTGATCAATAAGTAGGAGAGCGTCATAGTAACTTATCAGACTTTATCGTTCATTTATTCTCTCTCTTTCTACTACTATTTTAAAGGTGTCGTATAGCGTAACAAAAAAACCTACTGTTTGGAATTAATAACTTTGCAAAATGATTGCGTAAGTCTTTAGTACTTGAAAAATTAGTTTTAATCAATTCAGCTGACATATTGCAGTCCAGAGAAGAAGTTTTTTGATCTAACAAGGGTCACAGGACATATTCCTGAAAAGGATGTTGAGACAATATTCGACAAACTCAAACCAGTCTCACCGTCGTTCATGATTGGTGAGTGGACTGGTGGAGACTTTGACACCGGCCATATTGGCCATAAATACCTTACAGATATGCGCTGGGCTGGCAAAGCATTTCGGTCTCTTGATGATGGTGACCCTATTCTTATTTATAATGACAAGGGTCAACGGGTGTGGAACAAGGACTGGGGTCATGCCTCTGTAAGTTCAATATTTTAATTATTATTAGCCATCTAACTAATTTGTTATTACAATGTAGCTACGGGAAATGGTATTTCGCAATGTGACCTCAACATCAATGATTTATGACGAGAAGCCAATTTTTGACCATTTTCGTTTTATAACAGACGACATGGTTGCTGGAGCAATGGAATCACCTAAAATGTTTGGTACGGAAAGTACTTATTATTTTTATTTAACTCGCTTGAAATAAAAGAAAGGCCAATGCGACGGTGTGGCCACAACCATTTAAAGTATCCCTGTTAATTGTCCCTACCTTTGCTTTTCTTTGATTGATTTCAGAAATTTCTTTTCCAAGTCTTGCAGGAAGTGTTGTTAAAATCTTCTCTATCTTTACTCCGTAGTTTTTGTAACCGTAATTCACGCAAATGTGGATAATCAACTACGACCTTTACTGCAGTTCTTGTCTCTCCAACCTCACTCGTGCAATGCTTGCTGAATCTATTCAAAATTGTGTGTGTGTATCACCAACCAGGATTGGCCAGTGCGAAGCTAAGCAAGGAGGTATGCTCGGTTACCCTCTACTACCAAGTCATTGAAAGATCCAAGCGTTAACATATGAAACTTTTTTAAGGCAATCTATATTTTCAATAAAGCTTTCATAAGAATTGTATTCTACAAAATATACCTAGGCGACGACAACACAGTTCCCGTCCGACCACTTGTAGTTAAGTGAAAACGTCTAAATGCCACGATAGATAGGTGTTTTGTTTTAATTATCATAACTATCACGATAAGAGAATCTTTATAGAGCGGAAATAATAAGCATGGTGTAAACTTTTGTTATCAAAACTGAACCAACTGTTTTCTGATTCAGCAGTCTGTAAATTTGCCCAACTCCTAGTAGAACCGCATTTGCTCTTTGTAAAGACCGAAGGTATGAAATCATACTTTTGATCAAAGTTTTCATAAAGTTCAAATAGGCGAGTCTGATTTTTGGCATCCATATAACGTAAAAGTTACGTCGCTAAAAAAAAGTAAATATTCACCGTTAGTCACCAGTATAAGTAAAAAGTTACCTTTGCTACTAGCTACTTTCTACGAAGAAAAAAGAAACTGCGTAGAAGCAAAGAATTAATTAGTAACTTGAAATTGTTGATAGCAAAGCCAAAGTAAAATGGCATCTATATATATTCTTGAGCAAACACTCCTTTTACTGTATATTACAATCGTTGTCAACATGTCAGAAACCCAGTTTGCCCATTCAAAACAAAGTAGCAATCGTCACCGAAGCTTCAAGAGGTATTGGAGCAACTATAGCTGAAACACTAGCTCGTCGAGGTGCTAGAGTGACACTTCCATTTACTTCAGATAAGTGGTGCTGAAGCCAAAGAACAGTTGGTTAAGAAAATTAAAGGCTTTGGAATCTCAGCAGATGCAATCAAGATCATCTCTATTCGTAGACATTAATATACATCAAGAAATATTATTTTCTATGTTTATGGATAATTACTCACATCATGATACATTTGATTCGTGTATTTTCTCCATACAAGTCGGTGCTCACTGGTCATGACGGACGTTGCGATCGTTTTTCTTTATATTCACGGGCAGTGATTGTCTTTGTATTTTTTCCATCCTCTTTATCAGAAATTCTATTTAAAGGACAATCCAAGTCAGGCGTAGCGAAATAAGCAATCAATTGTCGTTCTCTTGTATGCGGTTCAATTCTTATTTGGTGAATACTGCTCTTTACCCTTCCACCAGTCCAGAAATGCAACATATCTGCGACATTGACACTAAGGATGTTGTTAATAATAATCTTATATCCTCGTTTTTCATATTAAAGAAAAAGCAAAATAGAGACCTTTACTTACGAAATCACCTCTTTGTCAACAGAGACTCTAACCCAATCCACCGTAGCATGAGATTTTGGAGGTTGAATCTGTAAACATCCATATTCTCTTTGGAAAAGTAGGGAGATGGTGCCATAATCAAAATGACTATCAGTATCCACATCGTCCTCTCTGTGTTCCTTTCCCTCAGGAACTACGTACTTTATGAAGCGAACAAAGTCTTCAGTGGAACTATGGCATTTGCTGTAGAAATCCTGTGGAAGTTCGAATGCAAGGGCGATTAATTCAAGAATCCTTAACGAAAGATCATGGCATTGTTTTTGAAACATCTTGAGTTCGGGTAGACGTTCACGGAAGGCCGGGCTAATTGTTTCAAGATCTGGATTAGGAAATCTTGCTATATCATAAAATTCCCTTACAGGTTTAGTATTTGAATCATCGGGATACGAACGTTCGCTAGTATGCCTTGAATACCCTGATGGCGAAGCATTTACCTGATAAACATATTTTTCCTTTTCCTCTGTGGGTAAATTGAAAAAGTCATCGCTTTTTTTAAACAGCACTTGCACGTCGTCCAACTTAATCCCATGGTTTTTCAAAGTGAAGAACCCCCATTCTTTACAAGCATCCACAACCAATGTAGCAAGAAGTTTTGTATTTTCCTCAGACAGATCTATACAAGGCAACTCTATCGATTTCATAAAGAGATATATGCGCTTAATGAAAACCCACCATGAAAGATAATTTCTTCAAAGTAGGGAAGCGAACAAATAGAGTGCTGTTTTTTTTTTATTTATGCAGTACAGCTAATGGAAGGAATACTTCATGTTTACATCGTTATATGTCATTGTTTAGAGATTAACCTAAAACTAGCTGTGAAATAAATAGCTAGCCTATACGAGCATACAAAAATGACCAAGTAAACAGAATGCTGATTGCTACTTTTTTGAACAAGCGTATTTTTTTTTTTTTATTCCAGTTAATCATTTCAGAAATTTAAGAACCCATATAAAAAAAATCACAAAGAAAATTTACTATCCATCCTGCGAATAAATAGAAATACTTACATTGACGTCGCCATTTCGCTTATATTAGAGATGACGTCCGAAGTTGCCTCATTGTTTTGTTTACACGGTTTAGCAGCATAGAGTGAAACAATCAGAGACGAAATGAAATGTTAAATTTTTTGTCTAATAGCAGATAGGTCATCACCATGTAGCTGAAAAATTCATCAGCACGACAATTAAAACAATGAAACAATTGAGACAAGTATGCTTGTGACATGATGTTTGTTTTTTTGATATTAATATGTTTAGATGAACTTCTTTGATGTCTACGGCCATACCTAGGCGAAAACACCAGTTCCCGTCCGATCACTGCAGTTAAGCGTCTGAGGGCCTCGTTAGTACTATGGTTGGAGACAACATGGGAATCCGGGGTGCTGTAGGCTCCTCCTCTTCTTTTTGCTGTTCTTTTAAACGTTTTGTCTGATAATTTTTTTAGCTGATTCCCATTCATCTTAATTGAACTTCTTATCATCATGCTACAGATGCAGAGTATGAATCAAACAAACGAACAGTAAACAAAATAACAATTCGTGGATCAAAAATAAGATCAAGACTGAGTTGGTGTGAGAGCGTATAGGTAGATATATACAATCCATAACGAGACAAAAGTTTTTTCTTTCAAGTTTCTAATTCCAACATCCAATCTTATAATTGTACATAATATTCTCATAACGTGTGAGATTTCTCCCGTGACACAATCCTTCCAAACTCCTCCTCTAATAATCTTTGTAACACGTATAAAAAAAAGAATAGAAAAAAGTAAAAATTTACAGTGGTACTTTGGCATGAAGCAAAGCTAGGGTAAACTGTGTCGACGGGTCATTCCAAACAGCGTCTTCAAAATCGCCCTCAGCAACTGGTATAGGAGTAGGAGTAGGAGTAACTGATGTACCATTACTCCCTTTAAAGACAATACCAGAGCAGCACCCTTCAATATCTTCCCCTAGAGAATATGGATGTAGTTGCAGCTCTCTTACTCACCACCACCAGCACGGAAACATTGCCTTTAGCGATCCTCTCCTATGAGACTAATCAGGAGAAATACCAAGAGCGATAAAGAAAAGACCAATCTAAAAAGTGAGCTATAATTTATTTTTTTTGGTTTTTACAGAAATGTAATGCGAAAGAAATTCAAAAAAAGAAAGACTTGGAAAAGTATGGTAATATGAGATGATTATGATGGAACGAAACGATTTTTGCACCCAAAATGTCTCCCCTTTTATTATATATAAAATTACATCCACTACAATGTCACAATTGAAAATCTAATACTTGTCAATTTCCGGAAATTCGCCTGATCATCAACTGAATACAAACAAAAGAACTGGTTCCCCAAATCAATATCGTAACATTTACCCGTTATAAAAAAGTATGTATGAAGACGTTGTATTGCCACTTGATATCATACTAAGATATCAAATAACAGAGACTCATCATATATGGTCTACGGGCAATACAATGAGAAGTTTACCGTTTCTATTGGAGTAGGAGTAGGATTGAACAACTTTGCCGAAAAAAGTTTTACTCCCTTTCTACAAATCCAACTGAAACTTTTTGCAAACAATTTTGGCTGTCGCCCTGAGTATGACTATGACTATGACTATGACAGTGGGACAAGATGAAAATGAGAAAAGCCTATTTATAAATGTTCCAAAAAAAATGACAGAGACCGAATGATTGAGTGAGGGAGTGAGTGAGTAAGCGTCAACATGAAGACGTAAGAGACAAAAGACACCGTTGACTCTTGCTTATTTCACTTTGCTAACTACTTACTCCATTGAAATGAGCTAGTAGTTATCCTTGTTTTCGTTGTTGTTTCGGTTCTTGTTTTATTAAAGAAAAAAAAGAGAGACATTAACGGTGAAAAGAAAAAGAATTGTTTCAAAACCGGCCAACTACAAACAAAATGACAGACTCAACTTTAGAGGACCCTGCTTTGAGCACAAACGGAAATTCCATTCGTACTAAGCAGCCAATGCCTTTGATTCACGAAGTAATTTTTGTATTTATTGTCAGTACTGCTCAGCTCATGACTCAAGCTGGTTTAGGTCAGACGATTGTTCCTCTCCACATAGTTGGAAATTCACTAGGAACAACAAATGCCGGTCAGTTGAGTTGGTTTCCAGCTTCTTTCAGTTTGACTGTAGGCACATTTATACTGATTGCTGGAAAGCTTGGTGACATATATGGTCACAAGAAAATGTTTGTATTTGGCTATGCATGGTATAGCTTATGGTCCTTGATATCAGGATTTAGTGTTTACGCAAAGTCTGCGATCATGTTTGATGTTTGCCGAGCATTGACTGGAATCGGCCCCGCTTTTTTGTTACCTAGTGCATTAGCTATCTTGGGTAGGGTATATCCTCCAGGGAAACGAAAACAATTCATGTTTTGTGTATTTGGAGCTACAGCACCCAGTGGATATCTTTTAGGTGCTGTATTTTCTGCAATTTTTGCTCAACTTTCATGGTGGCCTTGGGTGTATTGGTCAACATGCATCATCTGTTTTGCTTTTTGCTTAATAGGATGGCTCGTTATTCCGGACACTCAAAAAGAAAACCGCCAAGTCCGAGAGAAAGCACTTGAAAAGCCTCACTTTGATATCCTTGGATCGTTTTTTGGCGTCGCAGGTTTGGTACTTGTTAATTTTGCATGGAACCAAGCACCTGTTGTTGGTTGGCAGGTACCCTACGTGTACATATTGTTAATTGTTGGTGTTTTATCTTTGATTATCTTTGTGTACGTTGAGCATAAAACTGTACAGCCACTCCTACCTCCAGATACATTTAACGGGGAAATTGGGTTCATTCTGATGAGCGTAGCAGCAGGCTGGTCTTGCTTTGGTATATGGATATACTACTTATGGAACTTTTTGGAAGTATTACGGGGTCAAACACCATTACTAACAGCTGGGCAATGGACACCCGTCTGTATCACTGGAGGCCTTGCTGCTGCCATTACAGGTATATTGTTGTCCAAGATTCGGCCGATTTTCGTCATGATTATTGCTATGGTTTCTTTTACTGTTGGTAGTATTTTGTTGGCAACGGTACCTATACATCAATCATACTGGGCACAGACTTTTGTTTCCATTGCTGTAACTCCCTTTGGTATGGATATGAGTTTTCCAGCTGCAACCCTAGCAATTAGTGATTATGTTTCGAAAGAGAATCAAGGGATCGCGGCCTCTCTTGTGAGTACTGTGGTGAATTATTCCACTTCGATCGGACTAGGAATTGCGGGTACGGTAGAAAGCCATCTCAACCATGAAGGGAAAGATGTTTTAAGGGGCTATAGAAGTGCTTGGTATTTGGGAATTGGATTTGGGGGTCTTGGTATTGCAGTTTCTTCAATTGCAGCTATTCGTATATCTGTAAAATCTAAAAATGAGAGGAAAAGAGTGATGCTGGAAAGAATGGGTGATTGATCATTCAATCATTGAGGTTTTTTGTTCTCTTTTAAAAAATATAAAGCTAAAATCTTAAAGCAAACAAGTAAAAACTAAAAATAAATGCTAAAAAAGAAAAAGAAAACATAGAATGTACATTATTTATTTGTTTTGTTGATAGTGGAATATGACATGCTGAATGAATCGTGTGGGTAACGCCCAATTACCTAGTTCAATGGTGTCTAATAATGTTCAATTTGGTAAATTAGGGGTTCATTGTCGAGGTTATTGAGCCTCCATCTTAACAGTACCTTAATCTTGATCTAGGCCATGTTATTTCTTAACTCATTGACTTTTAATAAAAATTACAACAATTTAACAGCTTTTTAAATAATGTATACGTATAGAGTCACCGGAAAGGTGTCATTCGTTCTCATTGCTAATATCTGGGAAGCGAAGGCGAGCCAGTGTTTTCAATTGAGCGTTCGAATCCCAATCCAAGGCAAAAAACAAAAACATTATAACAGGCAAACATACAGGACCAACAACAAAGACGCCAATACCTATAATTAAGGCTCCAATAAAAGCACCTCCAACGATAAATATGTATATTCTAAACTGTGCAACTGTTCTTGCAACGTTGACATGTAGAAGAGACTACTTTTGTTAGCAGACGTATTTGCGATTCTTATTTTGTATATAAAAAATTCTCTACTTATACAGATTACGAAAAAAGGCAAAATGGAAAGGAATGTATCTCATAAGGGTTCAACTATTATCAGAAATCAAGATAGCTCCAACTGTAAACAAAAAAAACCCCGAATTGAAAAAAAATTTTAAAATGGCTTGATCCAAAAAGAAATTTCGCATCCCTTATGCAACTTTTCGGGCAAGACTTGATTAACAAAGTTAAGTAACGGAGCTCTTTTTCGCATTTGTTTACCTTTCTATTTCTGTAAACAAAACAATTTTCTGTTGACTTAAAGTCATTTTTATATCAAAATAAAATATATAGGGAAGCACCAAGTCAAAAGCCATTTTCATTTCATTCCTACTATTGAAGTAGCTGCTCGCTACGCCCCTCCCCACACCTTCCACAGTTGTAACTCAGAATCAGAATCAGACGATTAAAAAAAAAAAAAAAGGCTAGTTTGAAAGTACATATCTACGTTAGTTAGGAAGGAGCACTAGAAAATTAAACAAGTTGACAAAAACAAATAGATGCAGATGTCATGATTCCATGCAAGTTTGAGAAGGGTTATTATTGATAATCTTTAAAAGGAGTGAGAATGGTGTCTACGGCCACACCTAGGCGAAAACACCAGTTCCCGTCCGATCACTGCAGTTAAGCGTCTGAGGGCCTCGTTAGTACTATGGTTGGAGACAACATGGGAATCCGGGGTGCTGTAGGCTTCCTTTTTGTTCCGTTTTCAGAAAGGTTCTTTTCATGGTTGAGCTTTTTTTAATTGCTACAATTCAGATGTTATCATAAAGGCAAGCAACTCTTCGAGATATTCTGCTTGGCAGGTCAAACACTTATATTACTCAACTTACACTCACAATGGATATCTAAGAACAATAACCGTTGTTTACTCAACAGCTGCTTTGGTGGTTTAGTGGTATAATGCTTCGTTGCCATCGAAGCGACCCGGGTTCGATTCCCGGCCGAAGCAATGTTTTTGGATTTTTATCCAGAATGAAATGCGTAAATAAATTCTGCTGTGGTTTTAGGAAGATAATAGTGACAATTCAGCATCGACTCGTCCGAAGACACCTACCAAGGTTTAAAAGTAGGTGTAGTACAATGAATGCACCATGAAATGTCCTTAGTATATCTTTCACCTGGGTTAGAGAAATTATCTACTTAACAATTACAACCTTATATGTTGTTACACGATGCTACCTAAATCAAGTTAGTACAAAAGGGTGATACAAATCCAAAGGACGACAGGAATTCAATGATTTATTGAGTTTGAAATGGTTATATATTTACTAGAATAGGTCGCTTATTCAATAGCTTATGCGGTTAAGAAAATATCCATTTAAGAAGATTTTGCTGTTGAGCTAAAAAGGTTGTTTATTAGTAAGTCTTTCACGCATACTAGAAATTCCTATCAACTTGTAAATAGCAACTAAAATTCTAATGAGTTTTGACTTTGTAAAAGGTACTCACCACTTTACCATTTTCCATTATATTACTAGTTGTTGGTATTATTCTTATGAATGCGTAATAATCTTCTAACACATACGAAAATGAAATAAGTGATAGATATTACTTATGGCATTTTAAACCAACAAATTAATATAAAGAGAAAATAAAATACTCACAATCATGCTTAACTGAAAACACCAGTTCTCCTTCGCTTCTCAGATATCAGTAAAGGGATGATGCACTGGCTCCTCTGCCGATAAATACGAATGAAGAAACAGAGTTACAGAGCAATCCTTCTACTCAAAGTTAATGCTATTTGTTAAGCTTCTTTTCACATGAGTATTAACCCTTGAATGTGAGTTATAAGTGAAAAAGAGAGCATTGCAAGCGGTTTATACGGACGATTACTTATTGCTATGCCTTTGTTAAGTGCTTTTACATTTTATTTATTAGCCGATGACTACGACATGATCCTTGTTTCAATACGGAATGACGTTGACGTGAAAAAAGGAGATATGAAACCGGAAAATAGAATCTTAAAAGATAGACTGTTCAACGTAACTACAGCAAAACCAGTTTTTGCGAAAAGGCTATCTTTTCAAGAATAAATATACGGAGTTCTAATTTATTATAATGGTTACAACTGGATACTATCGTCCATTTTTTTTTCAAGAACTTGTAATTTCATTTGATTTATTGAATAGTCTTTGTTTACCGTTACCTTTAAAGTAACAGAACTGCAGCAAGATAAAACAGCTTGTAAATTTTTTTCCATATCAAACGAGAAAGTGTACATAATAAAAGAATAAACGGATAAAAATATGAAAAAGGAGCAGCCTACAGCACTTCAACCATAGTACAAACGAGGGTAGGTCTTCAGACGCTTAACCCAAGCTTGTACAAACTGCTTCTTGAGTAACCCACCCAACAGAGATAACATGCTACTTGGTTGTACGAGGTAGCAGACTATCAATATAACGACGATTAGAAACAAGCGGTAAGTGATGTAGCGAAATTCATCAAAAGAGCCTGAATGGTCGATGACAGTTTCACCTTAGCAAACCTAAAGTCATTGCCATTGCGTTTTCAATTCGCGTTCGTTGGAGCTTTTATGGGGTTTCTATTTTTTCGTGGTATGAGTTGAGTTAGTCACTCTCTTTCTTAGAAAGTCCCACGCAGTTCTTGTTCGTTGCTACCAACTTGGATCATTTTCGCGGTTCATTTCAGACTTTTTAGTAATCGTTGGAACATGTTTGTTTTTTTTTCTCTTAAAAATGAACGAAAAAGAGCAAGAAAAACACTTCGAAGCTGTCAAACCAGCCAAGTCTTCTTGCTGGGAGTCTGATTGCAACGACAGTGATTTACCGCAATACAGCGATATCGACTATTCGTCTCATCTGGACAATTTGGAAAAAGGTCGTTTATGTTTACGTCCAATTCGCGCTCTATCGCATGTTGAAAAGAAAAGTCAAGAAGCGTCCATGAATGCTTCTGAAAATTCCATCAAGTCTGTATTATGGTTGATTATCTGTCCAGCAAAGGTTGCTAGGATTCCACAGGCTACTGTCAAAGTGGTAAATGAAACTGCTCGACTTGTCTGGTGCTGCATTTTTGCATTTGTGCTTCTTTTTCCTTTTATAAAGAAGTCAATGGCAGAATTTCTTACGTGAAATACTCAGTTGGTTCTAGGGGGTCTTTTTGCCGTTTTGGCTTTCTGGATTTGCATGTTTGTTGTTTCATGTGAGTTGGTTGATAGATATTTGTTTGAAATTTTTACTAATGGATAATTTATAGACTTGTTGGATCTTTTCATTCTGTTACTAGATCAACTTAATCTCTGGATTGCTTCAATTCTCGGTTTCGACACGACGTTGGAAAGAAACGACTTGGCGGGTGATAATCCCATCCCACTGAATACAATCCCAACCGAGTCTCAAAACCTATCAAATGACCCTAATATTCTTGCAGACGAACAACCATCTTCTGAATGCGTTGAACAATTTCCAGAAAGACAGCAGAAACCAAGTCAATCTAGGGGCGTTGAAAGCACTTTGAATTTGGAAAGCAGCTGATTCCTTGGTTTCGTACTTTATATTTTTCAACCTCTTAATTCTTCTTTCGATATTTTAATCGGCGAGGTGAGAAATTGAAAGGTTTATTCTCTCTTTCATATTCAGTGTTTTTATGTTAAAGTTTCTTCATTTCAACAACCTTTTTTTTCCGTTTGTTTTTTGCATAATTTATTTATTTTGTACTTTGCATTGCTGATGTCGTTAAATACGTGATAATCCTTGATGCTACGATGAGATCGTATTGACTTTGAGGCAAGTGAACGTTTACATAACATGTTAGCGAATAGATTGTCGTTATTTCACTGTCAATCCTTTCGCTATGTGATCTGTACTTTAGATCGGGACGACAACTATGAGATGACTTTTCCATGTCCCTCAACGAGTATCACTTTTCTTTTTGATTACATCTTGCATCTGTGTGATGCTCCATTTCCTCTGTGCTTTTAAGAAATAACATTGTTACACTTTTCTTCTTATTTGTTTGTACTGGAATTTTAGATATATGCCCCTTTCCGTTGTATTAACATAGCATTAATGAGGTCTCTGATTGATGTCTTCAGATTCTTGCTATTTATCGGTTTTGCTGCGTAGTGTTTCCTTCCATTGGTAGCATTTCTTCCATTGGTACGGCAGTAAAAAGCTCAACCATGCAAGGAATCTTTTAAGGAGAACAAAAAGAGTAGCCTACAGCACCCCGGATTCCCATGTTGTCTCCAACCATAGTACTAACGAGGCCCTCAGACGCTTAACTGCAGTGATCGGACGGGAACTGGTGTTTTCGCCTAGGTGTGGCCGTAGACGAGTGGTTTTGTAAACATTTCTTACTTGATGTTTATTGCCTCTTGCATGATCTTAATCGCCTAAAATATTACTAATGAAACGACGCTCTTTTGCTTAGAAAAGAGAGTAGAATGAATCCATTGATTTATACGGGTACTTAATGAGAAGTATACTAATAAAGGTAATTTTAAATCACAGAGGCTTGCATCTCCACTATATTTATTTTAATTTTCTATTCATTCATTCACATTAAAACGAAGCTAAAGACCGTCCAGGATCTTCTGCTAAGTCCTGGTTATTATTCAACTTGCATAATTATATTAATAATTTAGTATAATTTCGTTTATTTTTGCGAGAATCACGTTCGGGATCTGTAATTCCATTAAGAAGTCCTTGCAAAGATACCGTAAACATATTGACAAATCTAAGCGTTTTGAAACCTGCCCTTTTCCACAATGCAGACTGGTTTACAAAAGAGGAAGTCGCGTTCCAAACAATTGGCGAAGGATACCAATGAAAAGCAAAGTTCAAAAAATTTTGCGGAAGATGTCTCAACGAAAACAAATGGCGGAGAAAATAAAAAATCCTCACAACCAACAGTGAGTGCTGAGAATCAGGATAGCGAAGAAGAAGAGGAAATTCCTACTCTTAATGCAGAAATTGATGATGAGAATGGAAACGAACAAGAGTCATTAAGTGATTTTAGCACTCCAGAATTGTCCGAGGACGATTATGAAAATCCAGAAGAAGATGAGGAAGAATTGGACCGTGAGATTGATGCTGGCTATTCTTCTGACTCTTCCACGGAAGATGCTCCTGTAGGATTATATCCATCTCCGTATGATGATAATCTCTATATTGACTACGATATAGATGGAAAGAAAATCACGCGCCCTGCGACACCAGCTGCGCTTGATTCTTTGATTGCCAGCATTGATAAAGACAAGGGATGGACGGGTATCGTTGATCCTACGACAGGTCAGCCCGTGAACTTAACTACTGAAGAACTTGGGTTGTTGAAACGTCTTGCCCAGTCTCAAGTACCCGATGAAGACTTTGACCCGTACCCGGATTATGATGATTTCTTCACAAAAGACGTTCAACTCACTCCCGTTTCTAGTGCTCCTGAACCAAAAAGACGGTTTGCCCCTTCTAAAAATGAGGAAAAACGTATTTTGCAGCTTGCTTATGCTATTCGTAAAGGTCATATTATGACTCCTGCGCAACGAGCTGAGCAGGAGAAAGAGCGTAAATCAGAGTTTGCTGATCGTGATTTGTGGGCCGATGATGAGGAAGCTACCGTAAGTAAGCATCTTGATTATGCACCAGCACCTAAGCTTCCCCCTCCATCCCATGAAGAGAGTTATAATCCTCCTGAAGAGTACCTCAAGAAGGATTCCAAGAAATATCCTTCATTGCGTCTAGTACCTGCTTATACCAATCTTATCAAGGAACGTTTCGAAAGATGCTTGGATCTTTATTTAGCCCCTCGTGTTCGTCGATCTAAACTGAATATTGACCCAGAATCTCTTCTTCCTAAATTGCCTAGTCCTTCTGAATTGCGCCCGTTCCCTACTCGCTGCACTAATGTATATATTGGTCACAAGGGTCGTGTTCGTTGTATTTCTGCACATAAGGACGGTATTTGGTTGGCTAGTGGCGGTGACGATGGCGTTTTACGAGTTTGGGAAATTCTTACGGGTCGTTGCGTTTGGAAGTGTGCCTTGGATGGTTTCGGAAATGTCCAAAATGCCGAGTCTGATACAGAAGATACTGAAAAGACTAACAAGTCTTCTATCATTCAATGCCTTGCTTGGGGTCCGCTTTCCGAGGTACCTGTCTTGGCCGTTGGTGTTGACGAGACTCTCTATTTCATTACTCCTCCTCTTTTCTCTGCTGAGCAAATGGAAAATAGTAAGGAACACTTCACTTCGAACCCTTATCAAGAATCCAGTGCTGTTTGGCGTAGAGGTCCTAAGAAATCATTGAATCTGAATGGTGCCATCGTTCATGCAACCGTCAGTACTTCTTACTCTATCAAGTCTTTGTCCTGGCATCGCCGTGGTGATTATATTGCTACATGTTCTCCGACTGCATCTGGTCGTGCTGTACTTATTCATCAGCTCTCACGTGGGGCTAGCCAGTCCCCATTCTCGAAATCCCGTGGTTCTGTTCAATCTGTCGCTTTCCATCCGACTCAACCCTATCTTTTAGTGGCTACTCAACGTTATGTTCGCATATACAACCTTGTCAAACAAGAACTTGTGAAGACACTTTTGGCAGGCGTGAAATGGATTTCAAGTATCAGTGTGCATCCTAGTGGTGATCATGTCATCATCGGGTCTTATGATAAAAGACTTTGTTGGTTTGACTTGGATCTATCTTCTAAGCCTTACAAGACACTTCGTTATCATACTCGTGCTCTTCGTGATGTTTCTTATCATCCCACGTTACCTTTGTTCTGTTCCGCCTCAGACGATGGTGATGTCCAAGTCTTTCACGGACGTGTTTACAACGACTTGCTTGCTAGTCCTTTAATTGTTCCTCTCAAAATTTTACGCAATCATAAAGTTGTTGATAATGTTGGTGTTCTTTCAAGTAGCTGGCATCCTCGCGAGGCCTGGTTATTCACTTCTGGCGCTAGTGGTGAAATTAGAATGTGGACTTAATTTGAACTTGGTAAAGCGTGAGATGAATGCTTACAATTTTTACTTTTGGCTATAGGGTTCTTAAGTTTTGTTTGACGAATTTTTTAAAATACTTAGATTAAAACTGGCATTATTGGTTTAGATGAGTTAACTGGGATATTTAATAAGGATTTTTTGGTCTATTTCAAGTAACAGCTTACATATACACGACTTTTTACAGTTTTCATGATCATAAACAAAAAAATTTTCTTATTTTTTAACGTAAATAAGTAAATAAAAGTCATAAACCAAAGGAAATAGAATGACATAGCTTATAATATTTGTTAAAGGAGATGACCAACCAAATGACAAAGAAAAAGAATGTTGAGGTAGAGAACGGTGGAATTCCAAATTCTGCAAGGGCCTTATTAGTGAGTCGACTGTAAATCCATGAACTAGAATCAAACTTCATTGTAAATTGAACTTGACAGATATTGCTTTACACGAACGGCAAATCGGAGTGTCTTCAATGATAAAATAACCTTCATCACCAAGTAAACGATTACAAACACCGCAATTCCAACAATCGTGGTGATATTCACCATCAATCCCGTTAACACTTACTCCTAAGATAGGCTTTCTGCATTTCTTGCACTTGACGGCATACTTGTTATCATAACAATCTTGACACCAATATAGATCATCGCGAAATATGCAAGGGCTGTTTCCCCGAAAGTTTTCTGAACAACCAGCACAAAAATGGTGATTCTCATGAAACCAGTCATTACCAATATGAATGGCTCGATCTTCTATAGGTGTCGTACAGTACTTACAGCGGGGACTGAATTGCTCATGATAATCCAAATGGCAATAAAAGTTGTCATCGCGGAAAAAAAAACCTACATGCTCTAAGTTTTGAGAGCAAGTAGCACATCTAAAGCAAGTTGGATGCATTTTCTTATTTGCGGCAGTAATGATACGACCAGCACGAAGGGATAAACCACAGGCATAACAAGACTTTTCTGAATTTGAGCGATGAAGGTGGGATCTATTTGCAGGACCAGAGCAAGAAAACTGTGCGGGAGGCATGGGTAAAATACGATTGAATTGTTTGGAAGCTGAGAAAGGTCCAGATGCATGGTCCTCCTCGCTTGTTGTGTCTTGCTGGGGTTCAAAACTGGGAGTTTTCATTTCCGTATGATGAGCAGATACTATAGGAAGCTGTTTGGTAGAAGGCAACCTTCTAGTAAATGGCTGTGAATGATCTTTATTCGAAAAGTAAGAGTTGAATCCATAATGCTGAGGATGTTGATCAACGTACAGTTCCGGCTCAAATCTGGAAGAGCTCCCGTTTGTGTCTGATTCTATAGCATCTCCTTGCTCAACGTCGGGGACAGAAGATGATGTATAAGGAGGCAGATGACGATCATTATAAGCGATAGGAGGGGGAGGGCGTTGATTAAAGTCCAAGTTCTCTGGAAGAGCAAAGCGAACCCGGTGTTGTTTACTAGGAGATGACCGATCCAATTGAGGCGTAGTAGATATAGAGCTCGTCGGTTTATTTGTAAATAGAATACTCTGAGTATCTACAGGAATTTCCGACTGCTTCTTAGCGCATTCGCTTCCAACAGAGGGACGACCAGAAATAGACATCCTAGATAATGACGGAGAGTTATCAGAAGACGTAGTACCTGGGGCAGCCCGAGGACCTGTCAATCGACGTTCAAACCTACATTTATTAGTATGATGGAAATCAAACAAAAAAAAGTTACCTCGGTAAGCCAACAACAGAATTTTGCATGTGAAAAGTTGTTTATAGAGAAGAAGAAAAGATAGGTATAGTTTACAGTCTAAAACTATTCAAACTATAACGTAGCAAAAAGGGTGATTTATAAAGTACCAGTTCCTTCGTTGTCTCAAACCACACACTCGATATAAAACAAAGCGTTTAGATTCTATGCATCCAATTTCAAAATTAAGTAGATTTCTATGTTCTTATAGATGCAAAACGCGACGTCGAAAATCCAAAACAAACGGTAGAGGGCAAGTTGTTTAATAACGATAACGAAGTCTTTGCGGAAGAATTTGTAAACAATACAGGAGTTGCTATGGAAACACTGTTTCAAGGGCCAATGGTCATTGCATTTTGCGTTATACCAGTTTAAAATATTTTCAAAACTCCCGTATAGACGGTTAAGCAAACCTAGTGATCTCAACAGTAAAGTTGTGCTTGCTACTATGCTTTTTAACGTAAAATAACATAATTACGGTAAATGTATCAATAATAAAAAATTTGATTTACTCAGGTTCAGGCCTTCTTTGGGTAATTCATGTGCGGGATTCTCTTTGCACTGTCACGGAGTGAAATTGAGGGACTCTCAGCTTCATATGTACCATGTCTTCGTGAGCGCATTTGTGCCCGAGGTCCTGACGCGTTTGGAAAGTTTAAACATAAAGTCGAAGGATGGAACTTGGAATATGAATCTAGTGTTTTACACTTGCGAGGACCATGTGATAATCCAACTAACCAACCGCATGTGGATGACCACGGTAACGTATTATGCTGGAATGGTGAAATATGGCAGATGGACGGTGAAGAAGGATTTGATTCATTGGAGTGTTGTAGTGAAAACGATGGCTCAAAGCTTTTTCGAATATTAAAAGAGAATGATCATAATATTGAAGGTGTTCTGCGCTCCATTCAAGGCCCTTTTGCTTTTGTTTACTATCAGGTACGAACCAATGCAGCAGCATTTGATTACCCTAAAGAGGTGTTGCTAACATATTTAACATTAGAGTTCTACAAGCACATTGTGGTTTGGAAGGGATCGTCTTGGAAGGCGTTCATTGCTTTATCATCAAGATCAAGAACGTTTTGTGCTTGCCAGCGTTAGTCATGGTAAAAACTTTCAAGAGCTGCCACCTGGGTTTTACGCATTCAAGCTAAAAGACAATCATCCTTCGTGTCTTGCTCAATCCCTTTCTTCTACATTCATACCCTTCCAATTGTCACCCTTGAGCATAGATGTTTCCACTTTCTCAGATATGAAAAATCCAGTCGATACTTTCTATGCTCAGTTATCCGAGTCTCTTAAAGATAGGGTCCTTACTATACCAAATAATAATAGTCCACAAACGGAAAGTCCAATTCCTCGCTTGGCAGTGCTTTACTCGGGTGGTGTCGACTGCGGAGTAATAGCACGCATGATTCATGATATTATTCCTTCAGCTGAACCGATCGACTTAATAAATGTTGCTTTCGAAAATCCAAGATTCATGGATACTTTCGCAGTCGCTGACGAAGATGGTTGTTCCGCCCCTTTACCAGATCCTTACAACGCATGTCCTGATAGACAAACCGGTTTACAAGGATGGAAAGAATTAATGACAACGTGCCCGAACCGAGTGTGGAATTTTATTGCTGTAAACGTTCCCTACACTGAGGCTTGTAAACAAAAGGATCTAGTTACAAGTCTGATATACCCCAATGATTCAATCATGGATTTCTCTATAGGCTTGGCTTTTTACTTTGCCTCCAAAGGAGAAGGAATATTATTACGGTCGCCTGATGATTTACAAAACTGTTCCACATGCCCATCATATAAAACTTCTGCCAAGGTATTATTTAGCGGTTTAGGAGCTGACGAACAACTAGGCGGATACATGCGACATCTTAGAGCCTTCGAAAGAAAGGGTATGGAAGGACTTGATCAGGAACTGAAGCTAGACATCGAACGAATTCCTCATAGAAATCTTGGCCGTGATGATAGAATTATGTCAAACCAAGGAAAAGAAGTACGATACCCCTTTTTGGATGAGAGACTTATGGCACTATTAAGTAAAATGCCTACTTCCTCAAAAATGCGTTTAGATTTATTAGGAGGTGATAAGCTTATATTACGGGAATTGGCTAGAAAATTACAAAGTCCTTTAGTTGGTCAAGAGAAAAAACGTGCCATTCAATTTGGCTCAAAAGCTGCTAAAATGGAATCAGGAACTGGCCGTACCTCGGGAAAAAAGAAATTGCAATCTATTAATTCAGAAGTTTTGTAAATCATATCCTTAACCTATGTAAAACAATAACGTTTTAGCGCAACTCGTAAATTCGTAACAACAACATCAATATTTAGCTCATTTCCAACAAAGAATCAATAGAAGAAGTTAATCTTCCTTCTTGCGCATTAAGTACAACTTCTATAACTTCACTGTCAAAAGCCGGGAACATTGCCTGAAGTGCGGTAATCGCCTCTGTTCTTTCCTTTGACCGTATCCTTTCTACTTCTACTGTTTCCAGTGAAGCATTTGTTGCCTCACGAAGAGCATCGGTTGGGAGAACGCCACTTTCAGGTTCTGTATCAGGAAGTCTTGACCTTGGCACCATAGCTGAAGATGAGGAATAAGTACGAGAAACTTTGTAGGGTGGCCTTTCTCCCGAGCTATAATAGGGATCATCTTCACTTTCTTGTTGATCCTTGTTGCTTATACCACCAGACAAGGTTTTGAGCCAGGATTCCGGTACGAATGGTAGAGATCTTGACGTTGATCGGGGACGATTCAATGTCCCATCCTGCTTCATATTTTCATCTTCAATCTGTAAAGTCTTCATACCTTGTTGAATACCGGGTTGAGTCTCCTTTGACATTTGCGAACTGTCTTGGGTATTCGATGAAACAGAAGGTGTATTCTCTCTCTCTTTTATTGTTTTTGACTCCATTTTTTTTAATGATTTCTCAATTTCCACATTGAACTCTTCTTCGGAAATAGTTAATGAGTTTGTATCCATAGTCTGAATAAAGGACATGGCTCCCATAAGGGTAGATAAGTAGTATAATACTTCGCCAGAGAGTTTTTCAGGAGAGCGAAATCTCTGGATATACTGGATATTTGATACAAGGTGTTCTGGATGAGCTTTCAGCAGAACAAAAATTAAAACCGGAACAAACGCATCGGCTGATTCTTCCTTGACAGCATTTCGTAAATAACTATAAATCACTTTACAACAATTCATTAAGCATATAATTTTGTCCCGAGGAGCATGATAGTCATTAATACGTCGTAGTTCATCTGCGGCAAGCCGGAAAAATTTAGAACTAGATTTTGCCCTTTTGATATCCAAATGTTCCTCTCGAACCCACTGAAATAATTCCATTTTCTGAGATAAAATATGATCTTCTTCAACATCATCAGAGTGTTCGCTGCTCAAAGGCATACCGGTCTTGGCAATTTCCGGCGAAAATAATCTAGCGTAGAGTCGATTGGAGACCAGCTTTTCCATACCTTCCTTTGCATTATCAATTTCCGCCTGTGATCCGGAAGCCCATGGTTCGTATTGTTCAATCTTCTCTCCAATGAAGGCCAAAAAGTCTTGGATCAGCTTCACTTGATAACTAACAGACCATCTTCGCTTCATAAACTCTGAAAGAAAGCTTTTCAAATACTTTGCGACTGGTTCAGCAGGACTTGAACGAAGCTGCTCTAGAAATCGATGAAAATCAAAAACTGGTTCTTCTACTTCATTATCATTGTAAATATGGGACGTGGTTGGCACATCCTCTATAGCATCACTATGTGCTTCTTGCCGATTATGAGTATCTTCTTTCTCTCCTGATGTATTGGTAACCTTTTCTTTCTCGTGATCGTCTGCGTTGCTTTTAGAATATGCTTCTGAGTCGTGATTTTTGCTATGTTGCTCATAAGCACATCTTTGGACATCTAAATTATCATCCAAATTGATTAGTAACTTTTCCTCGCCATCCTGAAACCCCTTATTCTGCTCGTTCACTTTGCTACTTGTTGATTCTGCATTCGACGAGCCGTTATCCATGATACTTTTCAAAAAAGTTTCTTGAAGATAAATTTAAATCATTCTATTAATGTCGACTTAATTCTGACAGATTTATAATATAACAGAATTCAGTGATGATGGTAAGGTAAAATCTGGCGATGACCAAAGCAACGTATTATACTGGGGAGGCAGTAAGTAATTTACATATATAATGGGATGTTTACCAACAAATTTGATAGAAACTCAATAAATGTCTATTTATATAAAAAGTAACTTTTATATTCTGGTTAATAACTATTAGAAGGACGCTTCAAAGCGTTGTATCCTATGTTTACATTCTATTCTTGATTCTTTAGATCTCATTTTATTAAGATTTAGTAGAAAAACTAATGTCAAAGACACAAAGAGCGGCAATAAATAAATAAAAAAAAAATAAAAAAACATCAAGAGATTATAACATTTTGAAACAATTCGAATTTAATTATAAAGAGCAGTTCTTGCTTTTTCAAAAGCAGTAATACTCTTCTGGCTCAATCTAGGGTTGGCAACAAACCATATAGGAATTAATAAGGCGCCAGCAAATCCAGTAGCGACACTGGTCAATATTTTTTGAACATAGCAGTAAGCTTTGATAATTGCCTCCCTGGTATCAGTGCCTCTGGGGTAACTGACTGTTTGTTGTTTTAGATCTTCGAAAATAGAAGATGCCTTGTCTTTTGTACTTTCAGGAAGCAGCTGTTCAAGTTGTTTGGGCATAACATTATTCCAGATGGCACTAGAAATTGCACTTCCAATGGCACCACCAATGGGAGTGATTGTAAGGACTAAGGCTGTAACAATAGCAAAATGCTCTCTTTTAACCACTGTTTGAACAGAAACGGTTATAAGATTGGCAAAAATACCACCACCGATACCGACGAAGAGTTGAGTCATCACAAGGTAACCACGATTATACTCTTCTCCTCTATAACGGATCATCAAGCCTTGACCAAGTATATAGATGGGAACAGCAATGAGGAAGTAAAGTTTAAAGCGCTTATGAAAACGAATAATAATTCCCAAGATAAAGCTTGTAACACACGAAGTCAAAGAATACGTGTAGGCGATGTAAGTAGCAGCACGAACAGAAGTATAGTGAACAACTTGTAAGAAACTTGAGTAGTAATTGTCCCAGCAATAAAAAGTGACATAGAAAAGTAATGAAATAACGCAAGCAGCACCAATGGTGGGTTCACGCATCAAGTTGAAAGGTATTGCAGGGAAGCTAGCAACATAAAGTTCATACAAGATGGAAGCAATGATACAAACGCCGCCGATAACAATCATGACTATATACTTTGCGTCGCTCCACTTGCTATTGTCGGAGCCGGCCAAAGAGATTGACAACAAGAAGAGAGAAAATCCGGCTGTCATAAGGATGAGACCAATAATATCGAGTTTCTTGAAAAGACTAATGATATTTATGGTTAAAGTATCCTTAAAAGCACCTTTTCTCCAACCTTTATATTGATGGTAGGCATATACGACAATGAAGGGCAGAGCGCAAACTGGGAGGAGAATACACCACATTGCAATTCCCCATCTCCATCTATTTGGCATGGTTTGACTGATTGGGGGACCGACCCAAACGGTTACGACAAAGGGCAGAGAGGATATACCGATTACAAGAGAACGATTGGCTGTACTTGAAGAATCTGCCAAAAAAATGGTCAAGATGAGTTCAAGACCTGTATAGCCAGCATTGTAAAGAATACTACCGCCAGCGTACGTTTGAACATTCTTGGATGTAGCGATAACGATGATACCAACGACGTAGAGAAGAAGCGCAAAGCAGAAAGCCTCCAAGCGGCCAAAAACATCCGAAATTCGAGCCAAAGGTGGTTTGATGACCGCACTGATGATATTGTTAGCGGTACCGATGGTGGCTAGTAAAGAATGACCTTGGAAGGATGAAGTTGCGTAAGTAGACAAACTAGTGTAACTCATGGACTGAAAACTAAGTACGAAGAACATGAGGAAAACGGAAAAGTAGGAAAAATAAAAGGATGCAGTGGACCAGCTATCGACGAGGTATTCTGCTTTAACAATACCAGCCAGCTCAGATTCAGGATTAAAAGTAGGCACAAGGTCAACTTGGTGATATTTTTCATCTTTATTGTCGAAATGGGTATCAAATCCATCAACTGGCTGAACAGTCTCTTCATGAATGTTTTTCTCCAGTTGATCCTCTGGAGATGTATTTTCGGATGACCGTTTGCCAAACAAAGGAGGAAAGTTAATCTGTCGCAAGCGCATCATAAAACAAACGATTAGGAAACGAGATTTATTAATTAAGGGAGATTACTGATACAAAAGATGGTAAAACGAACAATTTAAGATGCACACGGCAAAGAGGAAATAACTTGCTATGACAATAGCAGTTTTTGTGGTCGAAAAAAAAAATTCAAGAATAGAAAAAATGACAGACAATTACGTTCATTAACAACTCTTTCCAAAAACAAGATAATAAATAACACACTCTGTACAACAGACGCTTGATCTGATAAGAGTTTCAGGCCTTTATATAATTTGGAGGAAGGAGTTGATGATATATTTGTAAATAAGGCTCGTAGGCTTATGCTTCATAGTTATCAGATGTTGTGTGACGGCTTTAAGCAAAGTCAGATAATAAATTTTGTCCGGAATGACATCAGTGACTTTTTTATGGTGCAGAAAACGACGGTCTGAGAAATATATGTAAACAAACAAAAAAGAAAGCGTAAATATGGAAAACGGTTAACAGAAGACTCAGTGATTGCATGAAGTAATGGAATTTAGAGACAGAAAGTTTTGAGATTCACTGCTCGTCTTCATGGGGCTAAAAAAGTGTTACCCCTTTTTCGTACACGTTCCCTTAAAGTAAGAACTAAGTCTATTTTGTTTGGTAATTAGGGACCATAGATATTCTCTTTTTAGTTATGGTATCCAAGATCATTGTTAACAAACAATATACTTGGGTAGGATGATTCGAGACTTGAAATCATCTGTCTGTCTGTGCCAGTCTTCACACTCTTATGGTCTTATTGTCTTGGGGATATATAAGATTATTAGATTCCTTTGACTAGAGGAAAGAAACTTTAAATGAGAAAATGGATTATCCAAGAAGGCAGGCATGTCTCAAAACATAATCCAAATGTTTGGCTGGGCGGTTGGATTAACAAAACAATGGTAATAGCGAATTCTTTGGAAAAAGAAATACAAGAGAGAAGAAAATTAGGAAAGAAAAGAAGAAGAATAAGGAAAAAAAGAGAGAAGTCCACAGCGTTCCGGATTTTCTATTATCTGCAACCATAGTATCAACGAGGCGAAAGACACTCAGACACTTATCACTCATCACTTGGCCGCAATGATCAGACGGAAATCAAGTATTCCTGTCTACGGATGGTGGTAGCGACTTTGTTTTTTGTGATATTCTTCTCGACGTTTCAATTTCGGGTATTTTTCATGAGTCTGTAAAAGACAGAGACATGAATTGATAATGTTGTTTTCATTCGGTTGGAGGAATATGCATGCCAAGCTTAACAATCATGAATTACCATGGCTATGAAAACAGTCGTAAGTGTAGGTGCCAAACAGCTTTATGTGAGGAATAATTCAGACGAATAGAGACGGATGAAGGAAAAGAAAAATCAATTTCTTTCTTTACATTTTTGCGCACTCGATTTATCTTAATAGAGAACGGAAAAACAGTGGAACCATGGTATTATAATTGGAGAATGGACCTAGGATCAAGAACAATGCTGTTGCGCATCGATCAAAAACCATGATGAAAAGGCTGGCAAACAAAGGTTCATACATAAACTTCCATTTTATCAACCTGGAGGATGTAAGGATGAGCCGTAGACAAAGTCCCCGCTGGAAAGCATCCCTATGATTGTTATTTTCTTTTTTTCTTCATGAAATATGTGTTTATATATTTAATAGAGAAACCTTCTAATGAGAAGCTAAAAAATTCGCAGTGTTTCATCGTGCTTTAGATTCTGGTCTTTCTAAAGACAAAACCTGTTTAAAATTTTCTTACATTTCCGTCCAAATAAAATCTTTGAATTGTATAACTTTCTGCTTGTCCTGCTTGTGTTTTCTACTTGGCTCCTTGTCTAACTTTTACCTCACGTACTAGTCCTCTACCAAATATCCCAAATCGAATTCTTTCCATAAATCCTCTTTTATTGTTTATTCAACCATTCTTAAAGCATTGTAAAGTTAAAAGAAAATGGCCAAGAAACAAAAGGCTCGGTACGTTTGTGCAATCGTGTAAATTGGCATTCGTTTGCTAATGCTCTTCCATTTAGTATGCTGATCAAGCTTCTTTCCTCGGCTGGAACTGGATCCTTTTATGTAAAATCAAGACCACGCACGGCTCCAAAGCTTGCTTTTCTCAAATACGATCCAAAGTAAGTACATTGAACTTGTCTGCTCCTACCGATTCAAGCGCTGACCAATGTTTGTAGGATTCAGAGACGTGTCTTATTTGAAGAGACTAAAATGAAATAATTCTTTGCCGCCGTTACTGGATGGACTCTGTTACTTTTTCTCTATACATTCCTTTCTCCTTTTTGGCAGTTATCCATGTCTTCCATGAACCGTTTGCTACTCTAGCTGTTCATTTAAATTATAACGTTTATTGAATCCATATATACTTGTATATTCCTTTCATTATGCCTTTTTGAATATATCTTGCTTTTTTTTTCGAAACCTTGGAAGGCTTATTCAACACACTTACTTTTCTACATGACTGCATCTTTTGAGGTCAGGTTTACCTTTTCATTGAAGTGGCGCTTAGAAAACATACCTTTTTGTTTGTTTTGGCTTTCCAGTCACTTAATTTTTGAAACTCTTAAGCCCCAAAAGTTATTTGACCTCAATCTACTCAACCTACTCAATATATACTTTTCTTGATTTGAAGTCTGCATAGTACGGTGTTTGTCCTAAAACTCTCTGCGCTTAAGACGCAGAGTTATTCAGGGAAACTTGTAGTTGTGATCAAACAATTGTCCATATTTTTAAGGAACGATTCTTAAATGCTTAGCTCTGTTCGTACGGTATTTACGAAATAATGAAATGTAAGTAGATTTCTAACTGTGATTTTCAAACAACTCTCGTTTTTCGAATTACTACGAAAATTATGAGTGATTCTTTCCTTAACCACTTGTATCCCCACATCTGAATTTAAAAAAATAAATTTAAAAACGAATAAAATATCAATTGCTTCTATATAGTATCGTTTGATATTTGTAAAACGTGCAAAACCCTCGACTAGCATTCTCATGTCTACCTTCCCCATACCACACCTTTCTTCAGATTGGTGAAAAATGCCGCAGAAAACATCGCTGGACGAATTACAATGGAAAGAGGTGACTCTTCCTGATCGCTTAGATGACTATGAGGGTCTTCTGGACTTGGAAGAAATCGAGGGCGTTGATGTACAATACAAGAACAAAGGAGGAAATTTAAAGGAAGTTACTTATGAAGTATGTAGTCCTTATTTTGCTGTATTTTGAGTTTAATGACTAACAATTAGCTTGCTGATCCATCAAAGAAGCCAAAGAAAGAGAAGCGTAAAAAGGCTGACGATAAAGCTAGTACGAAAGGTGTTAAAAAGCCCAAATCGGACTCCTCTGAAAAGGAAACTCCTTCTTCCGAAGAGCGAATTGACGAGGGAAACGAATTTGCCGCCCTTGCTTCAAATGATGAAAGTTTAGAGAAAAATGTTGATGTCTCAGCTTGGTCGAAATGGCATCTCTCTCCTGAAATGCTGGGGTCATTGTCTCGCATTGGTTTTTCTACTCCCACTCCCATTCAGTCACTTGTTGTCCCAGAAGCAACTGCTGGAAAAGATATCGTGGGTAAGGCCGCAACCGGTTCTGGTAAAAGTTTGGCTTTTGCGATTCCCATTATGGAGCATTGTTTGAACGTTTTAAATACCAAGCAAGTTCAAGCTCTTGTAATAGCTCCTACTAGAGAGTTGGCTCATCAACTATTGGAACATTTTGAAAAGGTCAAACCAGATTCAAATCTACGTATCATGGCTATTACTGGTGGTCTTGCCGTTCAAAAACAACAGCGCTTACTCAGTAAGCATCCTCACATAGTGATTGCCACTCCAGGGAGATTGTGGTCTGTAATCAATGATAACAATTTAACAGAAAGTTTTAAAAAAATTAAGGTTCTTGTGCTCGACGAGGCCGATCGCCTTTTACAGAAAAGCCACTTCGAAGATTTGCAGAAACTTATAGACGTATTGGGAAACCCAAAACATACAAATCGACAAACATTAATCTTTTCTGCTACCTTGGATGAGAATCTTCAGCAGAGATTGAGCAAAAAAGTTCAAAGTGACACCTCATCTGAGGAAGCAAGCCCTTTTGGTAAGTGCTACAAATTTGCTTAATCAATGAATGATACTAATATTCGTATAGAAAATTTACTGAAACAGGTAAAATTCTTGGGTGAGCCTACGATTCTCGATGCAGATCCAGAAACAACAGTGGCTTCTCGTATTCTTGAAGGTTTACTAGAATGTGCTCCTAAGGATAAAGATTTACATTTATACTATTTACTTTTACGATATCCTGGGAAAACTATGGTCTTTGCTAATGGCATCGACGACATCAAACGAATCTCTCCTTTCTTGAATGAGTTGGAAATTAATGCTTATCCGCTACATGCTCAATTAGACCAGAAGAAACGCATGCAGTCTTTGGAAAGGTATTCTATTGAATAAGAAAATCAGCAATTGGCTAACTGAAACATAGATTCAAAAAGGACCCTAAAGGTGTATTGGTTTGTACAGACGTTGCAGCCAGAGGTATTGATGTACCAAGTGTTTCTCATGTTGTTCACTATCACGTACCTCATACTGCAGATATGTATATTCATCGTAGTGGTCGTACTGCCCGTGCAAATGAAGACGGTGTTTCTATATTGATGTGCAGTCCGAAAGAGCTGTCGCAATTTAAGCGTCTTCTTTTCAAACTAAAACGCAGATTAGATGAATTTCCTAGCTTTCCTATTGATATGACTCTTCTTGGAGTTTTGAAACCTCGAGTCGAATTATCACACAAAATTGCTGATCTTACTCGTAAGGCCGGAAAGTTAGGAAGAGAAGAAGCTTGGCTAAAAGCTGCTGCCGAAGAGTTGGGTGTTGAAAATTCAGAGGAAGAAGATCTCGACAATCCAAAGTAAGTTTTTTTTTTTTTTTTTAATCATTCTTGCTGACTATTAGACAATCTTCTCAAAGTAGAAGAAACCAGCAAGTCGCTCAATTTCGTTCAGAACTTAACTACTTATTGCGTCAACGGATTCAGACTGGTTTCTCCGGAAAATATTTAACCAGTGGTCTTACAAACATGGCAGATAAGTTATTAAACGGACAGCATCATGAAAATATTCTTGGAACAGATCCTGTCACTGCTTTGGATGTTTTAAGAAAGAAGGGAAAGAAACAATCCCAAAAAAAATAATACATTCCTGATTTTGGTTTTTGGTACGGGTTTTTTTTTAATATGATTTGGTTTATAGGCGATTAGATGTGCATTATCCTAATAGACTTCTTGCATAGCCGGAAAATGTTATAGAATTTTTGTAAAAGACATGATAAAAGTTATTTTGGATGAACGGGATACGTTGCTTTGGAGCCTCTAGAAGCTATAGATATAATAGGTAAATTTCTAAACATTAATATTTAACATTGCTGGAGTAAAAAATTAGGCATGGAAACTATCATCGAAGTATGCTAAAACTGAAGCCACATTTGATTGGGCATATGAAATAAATAAATAAAAATAAACTGAATGTAATTAAACTCCCAAAAATTATTGTCATAATCACAGTTTTAACTCATTGAGTATTCGACTGGCCAAGGTCTTGTATTGCCAAGAGTTTCCACTGATACGGTGAAATGAAACACCTCTCAACGATAAAATTGGTACTTTCACAATATATATCTCAAACATAAGGACTGAAGATACCGGTTCTTCGGAAGTCCCTACTTGTACAGTATCCGGTACATATCCGTATGATTCTGTTGAAAAGCTTGAACCACCGGAGGGAAGACGACGAGATTGATTATTATTTGCTTTCGCAGGTGTAGTAAGAAGTGTATTAGGAACATTACCCTGAGGTCTGTATATACAGGAATAACCACCTTTAATTTCCTTATACTCAATATCTAACAGTTCCATTACGCGAATTAAGTCGCGCTGTATAGTTTCCGTATTTTTTGTAGAGGTAGTTGAAACACTAAACAAGCCCTTCAAGAATACAGGTTTAATTGGATCCACTTTTTCTTGCGATTTTGCTTCAGCATGCTTACCAATTGGTTCACCCATTGTATCACTCAAAACTTGTTTCTGCTTAAAAGTGGCATCGGCAATTTTGCCACGACCTAAGGATGCACCTCTCGGATTCAATAACCTGTTGTGTTGTACAGCTGGAGGTACACCACTGGTCAAAGTGCTATCATTGACGGGTGAATCTAAAGCTTTGTCAACCCCAGCATATCTTCCTTCACGAACAGAAGTAGAGCGTCCTATATTTCCAGAATTTAATACTTTATTTTTGTAAGAAATGGGAGGTTTAGAGCTCACTTTAGTTCGAGGAACAACCGGTGATTGAGTAGCTTCAAGGGGTGCACTAATCTGAAGAGTAGAGCTAGAAGATCGATTAGAACTGGAAGATCGGCTTTGTTTACGACGACTAGAAAATCTCCGAAATATACTTGATGACTTCTTCTCCAATGTAGAGGGAGAAGGTAAGTGTGATTGTGTCTCAGGAGAAGGCTTACCTCGCACAAGAGATAACTTTCTCGTTATACGAGACAGATCATCATCATTAGGTTCATTTGCTTTCGTAATTACAGGATTGTCGGAGATTTCCGGCATAGGAGGAAGCGATCGACTAAAGCTTTGTGTCTGTATTGGTGAAGATGGAACACTGGAGACCGGGGTTTTCACGAATCTATTCCAAGTTCCACCCCTATCGTATTGTTTTCTTTCTAAAACGAGATAGTATATCGATAACAAAGGATGAAAAGCATCGTAAACATTTGAACTTATAGAAAGAGAAGGTAAAATAGGATTCTCGATGTCTTGCGCAGCATGCCGGATCCGAAATTCAAAAAAAGTCTTCTTTTTATCAGCAGATATAGGGCCAGAGTAAAAACCGGTTTTAGCTAACGATTGATAAGCCTCGCTACTGATAACCTTAGTTAGCTCACGATTTATTTTCTCCGGTGGCCCAAAATCAAAACCGTTCATTTCCTTGATTATGGATTGGTCCAACGGTAAAGTAATAGGTGACCGTTCTGGAGCGAAGGACGGCATAGGACCATCATAATTACGATTCATCCAAGGATGATTAAGTATCTCATCTAAACTGGCGCGTTTCAAAGGATCAGTAACTAGCATTCGGGAAAGTAAACTTTTACAGTCACCGCTAAGATACGACGGATATTCGACTGTACCCTTTTTTATTTTAGCATGCAATGCTGACATATTCTGATCGTCAAAAGGTACTTTCCCGCAAACGAGAACGTATAGCACGATACCAAAACTCCAAATGTCGACTTCAGGTCCAATATAAGGTTGAGCGTTCAAGAGCTCTGGAGCAGCAAAATATAAAGAACCACAGAAAGTTCGTAATCTGGACTGGCGCATGTACAAATTGGAAAGACCAAAATCAATTATTTTTATATCACCGTTTTTCGAAATAAGTATGTTTTCTATTTTTAAATCGCGATGAACGATAGAATTATGGTGTAAGTATTTCAATGCACTTCCAATTTGGCGGACGAATTTACGTGCTTGCTTTTCCTTTAGTTTGCCATGCGATATAATATAGTCAAGCATTTGACCACCATCGACGAATTCAAAGGCAATGTAATAATGGCTGCTTGTGATGTAAACGTCCCTTGCTTCACATATATATGGATGTCGCAGCAGAGTTGACAAAGCGGCTTCGCGAACGGTGCGAATTTCTCTGTTTTTTTCAGACTGAGCAGCCTTTAAAGTCTCTTGACTGGGGATCTTTAATTTCTGACTATCAGGATTCTGTCGTGTAACGATCTTTATGGCCACTTGCTCCCCAGTTTTTATATGATGTGCGACTTTCACTTTTCCCATACTTCCAGCACCGATGGTTTTACCAAGCACATAGTTCCCAATAACCTTCCTCCGTTCCCGAGGTTTATCATCTGAGTTGAGAGGACTGCTAGTAGCAGGAACACGGAGACCATGTTCTCTTGAGCGATTAGGAGACGTAGGTAAGGGTTTGCGAGCTGATGCAGAGCGCTTAGGACCTAGCGCCGATGAGGAAATATGAGGAGAAAATGTTGAACCAACAGGGTCTACGGATGATTTGGGATGTGTCTGATGAGATGGAGATTGCATGAAGGCATCAATTAGATTAGGATGACGATTGGGAGGATCGGAGATTTTAATTTTCGGTAAAGCATTCATCGCTGCGGCTCTTTTGGAGCTAACGGCGGGAACCCCATGAATATGATTATCCATCGTAAACAACCGTTTATATGTAAGACAAAAAGATTGAAACGAGGCGTAGTATGTGAACAATGAAATAGGAAACGGAAAACCAGGAAACAATGAAAAAAAAAAGCCAATTTTTCCTTTTATGAAAATTAGGATTTGAGAACAATAATTAGTAAGTAAAGCCACTTAAACGGAATTATAGTTCTACACAAGGAACGAAAAACAATGCTGATGCTGAGTGAATAAAGAATCACAAAAAAATAAATAAAACAATGTAACAACGCAGACCAGAATCTATATAATATTCAGACAAAATTGGACCAGCAAGGAAAGTCACTGTTGAAAAGAGAAAAATATTAAACGTAGAAGAACCAACTGATGATCAACGGACTGCAATGCAGTTTTCAGAAAATCGACAGATTTGCAGGGTGGAAAAGGAAAGTAGTGAAAAGACCACTCAGAAAAAAAAAAAAATATCAAGGATCACTTTTACAGGCCACAAACGGAATGATTGCGCATGTCAATGATCACTGTAGAACGACGGTTTGTTAGCTGTCAACAAATCCACAATCAAATTATTGATTTTCAAGCATATGAAACAGGTTCAACGCTTGTAATGATTATATATTACAAATAGTATAAAATAATACCCTTTAGGATATGCAAATAGTTTATTTTAACTAAAGAATTGCTGTTTTCCGGGTTGAAGGAGGTGTGTGGTGAAGGGCCGAAACGAATCTCAAGATTTAGAAATCGAGAAGATAATTTTATGATTACGTTATCTGGGGAAATAGTAAACAAAGCGAAAAATCAAAGATTTAATAGAGAAGAAATAGAATACTGCTAATAAAATCTAATGAAAGTAAATTCCTCTGTAATGAACGAGAAATGCTTTTTTTTGATAGGAATAAGAGCTACCTTTATAGACTTATTAAGAATGGTGTGTGGAATGTTTCGAAGCTATTTCACTGCGTACTAGAAAAGTCGTTTAAATCACTATTTAATTAAGAACTCTACAAGAGAAAATTGGACTGCTTCACCCATGGCTTGCGTGAACTTAAAACCAATAGAATGTCTCTTGTATGCCCGTCTTTTCGTACACAATTAATCGCAGTTCTCCTTGTTTAATTCCATAAATAAACAATTGCTTTCAAGAGTCTTTTGTCTTTTGTCTTTTGTTCTTTTTTTTTTCTTTTTTTGCTTCATTCCATTTCCTTTTATTTACTTTACATAATACTGATTAAATGTGTTCGTAACGCGTCATAATTTCTTTTAACGAAATTATAGGGTGATTCAGCGTGGAAGGAATACCTTAGCTATATCGTCAAGAAACGTTCTTACCACAAACAAAAGCGTAAAAACGCACTTGTTCAGCTTTCTATGCATGTGCAATATTCATTTCTAACAGGATAATAACATAGGGAATATATAGGGGTATATTTGCGCTTGCATCAGTTGAAACTGTTCTTTTCTTACCTATTTATTCTATTTTCTTCGCTTTCTTCCAATAGTTTATTTTTTTATTTTGTTTTATTTCTATTTTTCTTTTTGAGATTTTTGACATCGCCCGGTGAATTCAATATAGTACACATAGTCCCTCCTTCTATTTCTTGCTTCTTTATTGAATACTCATATATAGATATACATATATATCATGAAGATGATGCTTCTTTCTATCGTACTCCTTTCTTTCGCTTCACTCGTTCTTGCTTCTCAGCCTCAGCAAAACTTTTTGCAATTGCATTCTATCAATTATGCCATCCCTCTCCAATGGAAATGGCTTGGTAGTGTAAACACCGATCGAAATTCCGTTTATTTGACGGATAAGAGTTCCAATAGTGGCGCTGACCGGTATGGTGCCCTTTGGGCTAATACTCCTCTTTCGGATGTTAGCTGGCGAATGCAAACATCCTATGTCGCGCAAGCCAGTGAGCAAGAAGCAGTAAAATTTGGAACTTGGTACACTAGTACACCTAGTTCAGAGGGCCCTATATATGGATCTTCTGATGGATGGGACGGCCTTTTAATTTCACAAGAACTAGATCCGACCGGGAAACTCATTATTCGTGCTGTTTTGAATGATAAATCGATTTCTATGGCTCAATTCTCTGATCCAGATCTGCTAGCTTTTGCTAAATGCACCTTTGAGGGAATGTCTAATAAGCTGATTCTAGCCGATTTGGCTTATAGTGAGCAAGATGGTCTTTCCTTGACTGTAAACCAACAGACATGTTTCTCCACGAAGGAAGTTTTGTTGCCTAAAGGCTATTACCTTGGCGTCTCCTCGGCAACTTCCTCTATGAAAGAAAGCATTGCCTTGTCCAACATTAATGTATTGGATTCTGGTCACTTTATCACTAATCAACCCCTTCCCCAACCTGAACAACAAGAGGAACGCCAAGAAGCACCTGTCGTCCAAATGCATTCCGGATCCAATGGCGATGGAGAATCACAAACTGTTCTTGCCTTACAAGCTGAAGTTCAAAAGTTGTCTTCTGATGTGAGCTCTTTAACCCAACGCTTGAGTAGTCTCCATGTCACGACATCCAACATGTTGGATCGTGTAAACAGTCTTTCAAGCAATCAAGTGTCTAGCGAAAGGTTTCAGGAACTTGAAGATTATATTAAACATACGTTATCTTCCCACTCTTCTAAATCAGAAATCGTCTCTAACCGTCTGACTAAATTTGAACAGGACCTTGAAAAATATATCACGAAGTCTACTTCACATGTTAATTTCACCAACGTCCTCATCGTTCTCATTCTTGGTGTTATTGTCTCGTATGGAGTTGTAATTGCTCGCCGCGAACGACGTCGTCACAAGTACCTTTAGATTCGTGGAACAAAGCAAACATGTATATATGAATAAATCTTACGGTACCTTTCCTTTCTTTAAATCATAACTTTTCACTATGTCGGTTGGTAAAACCTTATTAAACGATCATACATTCATTACCTGTTATTTACAAGCACCCTTCTCCACTACACACGTTTGTTACTGCCTATAAAATAATCATCTATTAAGCATCAAAGCATCATAGAACAAAAAGCATTTTTATTACGACCATTAATACGCCCTATTTCCAAATTCATTGCATTTAAAGGAATCCAATGCGGTTAGCGACGTCGAGAGCATCGGCTTCAGCAGAGAGCTTAACGAATGCCTTTTTGGTACCATTGGGACGAACCATAGTATTGATCTTGACAGTGTCAACATCATACAACTTCTTGACAGCACTCTTGATTGTGTGCTTGTTAGCTCTCATATGAACGCAAAAGACAAGGGTATTATCGTCCTCAATCTTCTTCATGGCAGACTCGGAGTTGATAGGGTTAACCATGATCTTGAACTCGTCAAGACGAGGAGCGTGAGCAACACTCTTACGGGCATACTTGGGTTTGCGAGAAAGCTGAAGAGTCTTAGGTCTGACAGACAGTTAGTACTCTTATTGAAATGAAAAATTTAAAGGAAGTATAGTATTCCAACACAGTCTCGAATAGTCAAATTCATCCTGACCCAACTTGGAATGGAATCTCTTTCAGTAATTTTTCAGCTACCAACTGTACTTACCTACGGAAGGTCGTAGAAGTACGAACCTTACGAGCAACCTTGTTGTGAATGCCCTTTTGAACGGCCTTTTGTGCTCCTTGTGCTTTGCCAACGCTCATTTTAGACTCTGGTAAACACACTATTCAGTCTTGGAAATTTCATTACCGTCGTTACTCTTTTTTAAAAACAGTCACTACCCCTACCCTAGGGAGAAACTAACGAGCTTTTCGTTCCATTGCACAAAACCAAATGTTTTAGCCTTCGCTTATATCGCCACCCATCGCTGTCTTCACTGATTTTGATTTATAACAAGGGTAGCACGCAAACATCAAACGTATCCTTCTCCATTCACATTTTGTCGAACCGATCCTTTCATAAGAGGATTATCGGGTGAATTTTTGAAATAAGCTTAGGTTTTTTCCCTTTTGGAATTTCCTGAGAGCTGTTTGGATAAAATACAGCAAATCAGCAAAAATCTTGAATTTTTGAAATTTTCGTTGCTTATATACTTGAGCATCCATTTTACATTCTTTTATATTGGCTGTGAATAGATTTAAAAGTACATTCTTTTTCTTATATTAAAAAAACCGAAGGTTTGTATTCGTTTGGTCAAAGGATGAGCGCCAATTTTGAGAAAATTGCTCATGTCACCCGAGGCATGCTGAAGGACCCTTCAAAAAAATACAAGGCTTTTAAGGGTGTGCATTTGCCTAACCGTCAATGGCCCGGTCGTGTAATTTCCAAGGCTCCCCGCTGGCTTTCCACCGATTTGCGTGACGGTAATCAGGCTTTGCCTGATCCCATGAATGGCGAGGAAAAGCTGAAGTACTTTAAGCTTCTTTGCAACCTTGGTTTTAAGGAAATTGAAGTTGGATTTCCCAGTGCTTCCCAGACAGATTTCGCTTTCGTCCGCCATTTAGTTGAAACTCCTGGTTTAATTCCTGAGGACGTCACTATCTCTGCTTTGTCTCCATCTCGCGAACATTTGATCCTTCGCACGATTGAGGCTCTTCGAGGCACGAAGAACGCTACTTTGCATTTATACAATGCAGTCTCTCCATTGTTCCGTGATGTCGTTTTCCGCAATTCCAAGCAAGAAACTTTGGAGCTTGCGAAGAAGGGTGCTAGAGTTGTCACTGCCGCTACAAAACACGCTGCGGAGTCCACCCCAACCAATTGGGGATTCCAGTATTCACCTGAAACGTTTTCGGATGCAGAACCCGACTTCTCTCTAGAAGTTTGTGAGGCTGTTAAGTCCATCTGGAGACCTACTTCCGCTCAACCTATTATCTTCAATTTACCTGCTACTGTCGAAATGTCTACCCCTAATACATATGCTGACTTAATTGAGTATTTCTCTACTCAAATCAGCGAGCGTGAAAAGGTTTGTGTGTCTCTTCACCCTCATAACGACCGCGGTACTGCTGTAGCTGCTGCTGAACTCGGTCAATTAGCTGGTGCCGACCGTGTTGAAGGTTGCTTGTTTGGCAACGGTGAACGTACTGGTAATGTTGACTTGGTCACTTTGGCTTTCAATTTGTATACCCAGGGTATTTCGCCAAACTTGGACTTTTCCAAGCTAGACGAAGTTATTCGCATCACGGAAGCCTGCAACAAGATCAATGTTCACCCCCGTCATCCTTACGCTGGTAACCTTGTTTTCACCGCGTTCTCCGGCTCTCACCAAGACGCCATTTCCAAGGGTTTGAAGGCTTATGATGATCGTAAGAACGTCGACCCTACTTGGAAGGTACCATACTTACCTTTGGATCCCCATGACGTGAACTCTGAGTATGCAGCTATCATCCGTGTCAATTCTCAATCCGGCAAGGGTGGTGTCGCTTATTTGCTGAAGACCAACCGTGGTCTTGACTTGCCTCGTGCCTTGCAGGTTGAGTTCGGTGCAGTAGTCAAGGATTATAGTGATAACAAGGGTAAGGAGCTTACGATTGGTGAAATCAGCGACTTGTTCAACACTACTTACTTCCTTGAATTCCCCGGTCGCTTCTGGTTGGATGACTACACTTTGAGTAGTAATGGCCCTCGAAGCAAGTCTATCAGTTGCATTGTTGATGTTAAGGGCAGAAATGCTGGTCGCTGTGTAATTGAAGGCAGTGGCAATGGCCCTATGTCTGCCCTTGTTGATGCTTTGCGTCGTCAATTTAATATTGTCTTTGACATTGGACAATACTCGGAACACGCTATTGGCTCAGGAAATGCCGTCAAGGCTGCTTCTTATGTTGAAGTCAAAGCAAACAACCGCTCCTTCTGGGGTGTCGGTATTGATGACGACGTTACTTCCTCGGGTTTGAAGGCTGTGATGTCGGCCGTTAGTCGTGCGGCTACGGAAGCTGCAAAGTAAACCGAGCCTTCTGTACATTTCTGGAACAATAACTAACAATAACTAATTAATATACATTTCTTAAACTGGAATATCGATTTCTATAATTTAATTCAAAACTCTATGGAAGTTTTCGTGTGCATATGATTTTGCCGCAGCAACAAGAAGAGTATGGCAACATGGGAGCTTCAAAATATAATGAAGGAGGATAAGGTCGATTCTTATCTAATTTATAGTTTTTACTTCTTTATTTAATTTTTTTTTATTACTTATTTTTTATATTGCTTTGCTCAAAAAAAAGTTAATAGGAAGGTGGAGTGATCAGTGTGCTAATGTGAATAGACAATGACAATCAAACAAAAAGTTGACAAAGTATTAGGTGATGGGTAAATTTGACAACATCGATTTTCTCACGTTGAATAGTAGGTTGTAGAACGCTAGAGACGATTTGTTGTAAACTCGATCTTTCATAGCGAACGAGAGTAAAAACGGTAGGAAGTGATTGCGTCGATTGAAAATTGTCTTCAATTGTATGTATATGTCTTCATTTATCCGGAAATTAACTGAAAATTGATGTGACCTGAGTTTCGGAGTAGCAGGATCCTTTGCCGATCCTTACTGACGTTTTAGTTACCGCCTCGCTTAATCCCTTTATTTTTTTCCCACCATGGACGAAGGTAAACAGAGTAGAGGGTTAGGTAGGTCCAAACTATCCTAGAACACACCACTATTCTAGCATGACAGGGAGCGCAATGGCTGGTCCAACCCCCGAAACTCAGTCTCAGAGAACATTAAGAAATGTAAGTTGAAATAGAGATAAATAAGTTTGTTCGGAAATGCTACGATGGGCTTGCGAATGTACATTTGGTTTTGTGAGAAAGAAAGAGTAGAGTGGGATTAGAAGAAGATGCAATTTCTGAATTATAAAGATACTAACAAAGTACAATGATTAGATTCCAAGTATTTCTGCTGGATCGTTTCTGACTATGCCTACGCAATCCAGAGGACGACGTCGTTTTCGATCCAAATCATTTGTTGGACGTGCTGCTCAGAAGGCAGTTCAAAAAAGTAAACAAAGGACATGGATTATCCCGCTAATCCTTCTTACTATCTGCATCGGATGGTATTTACTTGATCCGACTGGAAGTCCGGTGCGGTATGGTATTTTCTTAAGTTACCCTGTGCCGGGCACAGATCCCGTAGAATATGCAAAAGGCCCTTTAGACTTTGTGTTTTGTATATTTTACGCTCTGGTGTTTAGTTTTACTCGAGAATTTGTTATGCAAGAAATTTTGGAACCATTGGGTAAACATTACAATATTCGCAATCAAGCCAAGCTTCGCCGCTTTGAGGAGCAGGCTTACACATTTTTGTACTTCAGTGTAATGGGAATTTGGGGTTTGTGCGTAATGAGGAAAACTCCGATGTGGTATTTCAATACATATGCTTTTTGGGAGGAATATCCTCACTATACTCATGTTGCTTCTTTCAAAGCGTTTTACCTTGTTGAGGCTGCTTATTGGATTCAGCAAGCTCTAGTTTTGGCTTTGCAGCTAGAAAAGCCAAGAAAGGACTTTAAAGAACTTGTCATGCATCACATTATTACGTTGCTTTTGATAGGTTGCAGTTACGTCTTTCACTTTACCTGGATTGGTTTGGCCGTTTTCATCACAATGGATACATCGGATATTCTGCTTGCCTTCACCAAATGCTTAAATTACCTCAACGTTTCCGTAGTGTATATTTCATTTTTGATTTTTGTCTTCGTTTGGATTTATATGCGTCATTATTTGAGCTTGAAAATCATTTGGGCCGTTTTGACTACGATGGCAACTGTCAATTCGTTTGAACTGAACTGGAAAGCAGGCTATTACAAATGCTGGCTTTCCCAGTATGGTACTGCCTTTTTACTAATTTCTCTTCAAGTCATTAACCTTTACTGGTTGTTCTTAATTCTTCGTATTGGTTACAGAGCCTTTACGACGCAAGACACCCATGATGAAAGAAGCGACGACGAGGATGAAGGAAGTTCTGTAGAGCGAGAGCCTTCCAATGCCAAGAAGGAGGAATAGAGTTCTTTAACTGTGTCGTTATATTTATCTTTCTTCCTTAAATTTTTTTTTTCTTTGATTAATTTTGCTTTATTATTGGATAAGACGTGGTATAATATCGTTTAGGGAAATATTGGTAAAAGCGTTTTGAAATTGTCAAAAAAATTTCTATCTCATTTTCCTTGCTCATTATCGCTACAAGGGGTTTCGCGTCTTTGCGAATCAGTTTTTTTGTTCTACTTTTGAGGTCTTGAAAATGGGTAATTTAGATTATGGCCAGCAACCCACTTTTGCTACTGTCTTAGAGAATGGTTTTATTATTTTTTTAAAAAAGCGAATAGAAAACAATGCCTTAATTCTTTAGTGAAAAGAAGAAACGTAAATATCTTTTCTGTTTAAAAAGAAAGTATTTTTTCATTATCATTATTATCACAGAGTCCTCAGACAAAAAGTACGTATTATAAAGACCACAGGAAAGATCGCATAAGGGAATTAGATTATAACATGCAGATTTTACCAAACCATAGATATATGCTTGAACTAACTAAGGCACTAGCACCCTATTCGTTTTTTTCGGGTTCCTCGGGCACTTTTTCACTGATCCAAAGAACATTGTTACAACTAGAATATTTCGTTAGCTATTCACTGCGCCTAAAAAAGAAGAGACCATGTTTTTAAGTTTGATTCGTTTAAATTCCTATAACTATTATTTTGTTCTTCATCCACTAGCAAGGAAAAGTAATCCGAAATATGTATAATAAACGACTTACCGGATGAAAATTTCGCCTAGATCACCAGTTTTTTCACCGTTCACCCATTCTACGGCATTCAAAAGCTGAATATTCATGTAACTGTCCACAGATTGAAGTGTTCCTTGGTACTCCTGACCCCATTTTAGACGAACAAGCGCGGGTTTCCCAATCAGCTCCTGTAAGAATGGCTTGGGATTGACTGGAACAAAAGACATCTTTATACAGCTATCAAGAAACGCGTGCCCCCTTCTTGTGCTTGTGCTTGGAAAAGGTCGTCTTTCTTTTTTCAGGCGTTGAAGGAAGGGTAAGTCAAGTTTCTAGTGTACGGGAGATAATGAAAGAGAACGCGAGTGCGTTAATAGACTATTTAGGCCGTTGTTTCATACTAAATAATTCAATAATACGATGAATGTTAGTTTATGGCAAGATATATTTTTTATGTATTTCCTGTTTTCTCTCAAAAGATAGCTCCTTTCCATTTAATCAGTAACATAAAAATCTTTTATTTTTATACTAAAAGAAGGATATAGCTGCAAACTTGTGAATGGGTTGGGATTGTTTACAAACATATGTCTTGGAACTTTTGTATCCATTGTACGAGTCAAAGCAAGTACAAGTTCCTTTAGCTCATTGTTTATTTTCCTATGAAAGAAAAAGGAATCAAACATGTTGCATGCATCTACATCCAGAAACCCACTTGGCAAAAGCAACAACTAAAATGAAAGTTCAAAAGATAGTTCCTTTCTAGAATAACGAAAATAGCAAAAAACACATTTGTTTTGACAATTCTTTCATTTGTCAAGCAAATGTAGTCCCTGTGCATAAACCAATGTTGCAGCTTGATTCTTTTACTCAAGAATTCACGATGGACGGAAGCCTATAGAGACTCAAGAAACGAAAAGCCATGCCCAAGCTGCTTCTGTTTGTTATTTACTGCAGTACGGCAACCTTTAATGTACTGTTGCAAAGTATCCTTATTTGCAATACACGTAAATATTCGTAGCCAAAACACCCATTCAGACACAACCATCTTACCCCATATTTTCCTATTCATCTCGTCTGAAACAATTTCAAATTCATTGAAATTCTAGATTTTCATAAGAAGTATCATGGAGAAAAATCAAACACGAGAAGAGCGGCTTAAGAAGCTTCGTGAGCGTACGGTACGTTTAGATGCGGATTCCAAATTTACCAAAGAAAAGGCTAACTTTTTGTAACAGAGACAATCTACACAAGAGAATCGCAAAGAATTGGTAAAAGAAAATGCAAGAGAAAAGGTAGATCCTTCGCTTGAGCAACGATTAGAAAGAAAACGTTTGGAGGCCGAAGAGGAATTGGCCAGAATAGAAGCGGAAGAGAATGGAGAGGATTATGATCGGAAGCGTGCTTGGGATTGGACTATTGAAGAAAGTGAAAAATGGGATCAGCGAATGCGACGAAAACAACAAACAAAGAAAAACGCAGATTTTTCGGACTATCACGATCAAGCTCATAAAGACTATATGAAAAGTATACGTGAGTTGAAACCCGATTTGCAAAAATACAAAAACGAGAAAGAACAACAAAATGGAGAGAACTCAATTTCGCTGTATGATGAAGCTGATCGTCTCGACTGGGTAAACAACAAACCCAGCAAAGAGAAGGTAGACAACCTTGTTGAAGATCTTAAGAAGCAAGACATGCGACGGCTGAAAAATAGCAAGCGAAAGGGACAAGGCGATGAAGATCACATCACTTTTATTAATGAGCGGAATCGCAAATTCAACCTCAAACTCCAGCGATTCTATACTAAATATACAAAGAACATCCAGGAAGATCTGGAACGTGGTACTGCTTTGTGATTCATCCTTTCTACTTGCAATCTTTAACAAAAAAAATAACAATAACAAAAAGTGCACTTTAACGAAGCGCAGCGCATAGAAATATCGTTGAAGAGGCTGGTATGCTTAATTGCATGGTTTCTCTGAATTCGTTTCTGTGGCTGGTATCAACTACTGGGCTGGTCTTAAATTACATGGTTAATTTTTGTATTTATATATGTTCTCGTTGATATTGTCGCTTTAGTTTTTGAGTTGTTGTTTTGAACTCGGTCGGACATGCCGATATCTAAACTTACCTCGAAGGTTCAGCTTTCCTCTCCTTTTGTCTTCAAGACAAAATCTAATCAAAAAAAGGTAAATCATGGAGATGTTGCAATCAATCCGGTTAGCCCCGTCGGTGAATTGAATCCATTGCAAGATATCTCAGCAGATCCCCCTTCCTTTGAAGCAGCTAGCTCTTGGTCTCTCTCTTCGGCTTCCACCGAAAGCTTTGAAAGCCTACTTTCCGATAAAGTTTCTGTGCTTTCTTTTTTAGATTGTCCTGTAGATGACTCGTTGAGTTTGGCGAATCCACCCAGTTTACAAAATCCCAGTGAATCCTCAAGTGCACATTCACGAACATCAAGTAGTTGGAGCGAAAGGCTTTCTAAGCTTTCAAAGAATTCTCCGAAATCTTCATTGTCAAGACATTCTCCGAAATCATCCGTATCTTCGTCGAATGCCCTGTTTTCCTCATCCAGTTCCAGTAAGTCTTGGTTCCGTAATTCCGAATCCGAACCATTTGTCAAATCTCATGGTATTCGAAACCAATTTTCACGGGCTAAACGCCTCGTGAAAGGGATTTATGAAAATGTCAAGCATAAAGGATCTGATGATGAATCTGATTTTCTTGCAACGGTATGCTTTGACAACAATAACCCACTAAAAGCTCTTTCCACTATCAACCATGAAGCCAATGGTCATTCAGAAGATTCCGATACTCATAACTTTGGGTCTGTTGACATAAACAATTTGGATTCCCTGGTAGATTTGGCTATTGCTTTGAAAAAAGAAAAAAAAATTGAAGATGTCATCAAAATTTTAGAGTTTATTATGCCTCGTATTACCGCCTCTCACAATTTCGTTCCATATGAATTAGCTGAACTATATAAAGTTCGCGGCACCACGAAAGATTTGAAGAACATTCTTCCTTTACATGTGTTAGCTGCATCGTTAGGCCATGAAAAAAGTGCTTTTTTCGTAGGTGACGCTTATTTTTATGGTACGTATGGTGCTTATGAAAACACCCTGCGAGCTTTACAATATTATCATTTGGCAACTGACAAAGGCAATCCAGACGCAATGCTGGCATTGTGCAAATTGTATTTAAAAGGCTTACCTGGCCACATCCAAGCAAACAGCCAACGAGCATTTGAGTATGCTCACCGTGCAGCTATGTTAGGGTATGCCCCGGCGTGCTATGTGCTTGGAAAGTTTTATGAAACCGGCATTGGGTGTGAGAAAGATTTGGCTAAATCTGAAGCTGGTTTTCGTGCTGGTCTCGTGAACTCATCATGTATAACTGATGCGGATGCTTTACAAATAGCCATGACGCTTGTTTTGCTTCAGTAAAAAAACTCATCCTTGTTCCTTTTTTGGTTGCCGTTATGCGTTTATCTTGGATTGTATAATTACTTGGGTTTGTATTTCAAGTTCCGAAGGCAGCTGCGCTGCTACATTTTTTGTTTTTTTTTTGTCTCCGTTATTCCTTAGTAGTTTAAGTTAGATTTTGTACATTATTCATCTCATATAGTTATAGTTAATGAAAGCCTTTAATAGACATCAACTAATATTGTGCCTTTGCTCAATTTCGTAAATTGTACATGTAAATATATTAGTCTTTCGATCTTATTTGTATTACATGCGTATTTAATTTCAAATTTCTATTTAGCTATTCTCCATCTTACAGTCTTTTTGTACTACTACCTAGTCGATCATTTTTTCGTTCCTTAGTCTTACATCTGAATAAATTCGACATTTCATATGGACAATAAAATAGCGGATAAGGAGTATTACGAGATATTAAATGTTCCAGTGAACGCAGATTTCACGACTATAAAGAAATCATACCGGTAAGCACTTTTCATTCGGGAATAGCTAACGCCTGAAAGTCGTCTGGCAATTAGACTTCATCCGGATAAAAACCCAAATAACTCGGAGGAAGCACGAGAGAATTTCCAAAAGGTATGCTAGAAAACTTCTAAATAGAGTAGATACGATCATTCACCAGAGTTTATTGATGACATACCTACTAATTGAGCAAAATAGCTTGGCGAAGCTTACCAAGTCCTAAGTGATCCTGAACTACGAAAAAGATATGATTTATATGGTAAAGAAGGTGCTGTACCTGAGGCAGGCTTTGCAGATGCATTCGAGTTTTTTAGGCAACTTTTCGGAGGTGAATCCTTTAAAGATTACATTGGAGAGCTCAATTTGTTAAAGGAATTGTGCAAATCAATGAAAGATTCTTCTTCTGAATATAAAGCCATTGAAGATACTGATGAATCGAAGAAAAAGTTGCAACATGAAGAATCGCTACAGGAAAATTTATTGTTACAAGAACGAATTGATACCCTTTGTCATAATCTAGTTGATAAACTGTCTATTTGGACAGAAACTGACATGTCTGAGCCAGTTACCAATGCATTTAAAGAAAAGATGCGCTTGGAGGCTGAAGTATTAAAAGAAGAATCATTTGGTGAAGAATTACTTAATGCTATTGGATCTACTTACTTCCAAAGAGCGAAAATTTTTCTTGAAAGTCAGTCATTTTTGGGAATTAAAGGCCTTTGGAGTAGCTTGCGAGCAAAAGGCTCACTGTTGAAGGATACTTGGAGTACAGTCGTAAGTGCAGTGGAAGTTCAAACGAAAGCCGAAGCTCTTGCCAAAGCAGAAGAAGAGAGCAATTGGACAAAAGAAAAAAGAGAAGAAGCTGCTCGCGAACTAACCGGTAAAGTATTATCAGCGACATGGAAAGGAACTCGTTTTGAAGTTCAGAACGTTATTCGGAACGTTAGTGATAAAATTCTTTTTGATGAAAATGTTCCGCAAGAAAAACTCTTACAACGCGCTCGTGCCTTGCACATGGTGGGCGAAGTATTTCTTTCTGTTGCTCCAAAACGAGAACGTAATGATAATTTTTTTGAAGAACTTTTAAATCAACAAACACCCTCACAAGGGTAAATAATGTACATATGCTTAATCTATTAGTCATTATTTCTCGATATTTAAATTTTACGTTTGCTTCTTATATTAATATAGATTGATTTACATATTTCTCCTTATATAAACTTTCCTATGTTTTTGTATAAGATATTTATTTTTTGTTATTAAAGTAATCCACAATTGTACATTTTACACAGTTCTCTGTTAATTACTCTATTTTAAGGGTCCGCCGGGTGAGTTGGGCAAACGAGCGGTCAAAACTTCACAACCAGTCTCAGTAACAAGAAGAGTGTGCTCAAATTGGGCTGAGCACTTACCAGAGGCAGTTGATGAAGTCCAGTCATCTGGCCAGGTGATGTCTCTGGCAGGGCCTAAAGTCAACATTGGCTCAATGGTGAATGTCATACCAGGGCGAGCGATACCTGGAGCCTTGTTACGAGCATAATGAGGAATAGTAGGGGCGCAATGGAAAAGTTGGTTAACTCCATGTCCACAATATGTTCTGACGACTGAGAGGTTGGTTTCAGTAACGGACTTTGCATGTTTCTCAATAATGTTGCCAAACTCTTGGAACATGACACCTGGTTTGACTGCCTCAATTGCTTTATCCAAAGCAATTCGAGTGTTTTCAACAAGGCAAACAAGCTCAGGATTACTCTTTGCCTTGTCACCGACGTAATAAGTTTCATTCAAATCTGCATGAAACCCGTTGTGGTATACAGAGATATCCAAGTTTATGATATCTCCGTCTTCTAAAGGCCTCAAATCAGGAATACCATGACATATGATTTCGTTTATGGAAGTACAAACACTCTTTGGAAAGGAATAGTAATTTAAAGGACTGGGATAGCATTCACGTTCAATACAAGCTTCGTGAACTATACGATCAATTTCATCCGTGGTGACACCAGGTCGAACAGCAGCGGCAGCAATGTCGAGTACTTCACGACCAAGGTGACATGCTTTTCGCATTCCTTCTTGTTCTTCAGGAGAGAGACGCTTGATTTTGAAACTGCGTCCTTCAATTTGTTCACTACGAGAGGAACCTGATTTGGCATAATCAGGCTTCTTAATATTCGATGGAACTTTACGAATTTGAGAAAGAGGATAGCTAGCTCTCATGGAACCACTATACTTAAATTTAGGGAAAGGGTCGTAAGTTCCATCTTCTTTATCAAAGTCAGCTATAAGTATGTTTGCAAATACGGATAATAGATCTTAAAAACCCACTTACCTCTTTTAACAGTGCCCGGGGGAAGATGTAGTTGCTTATGGATGGACTGGAAACAGTTAGATCGATTGAGCGACAAATGATTGACGTGCTATTGTTTAGCTTACCCAGCTGTTTTTAAAACAATCCTATATTTGAGTTAGTACATGTAAGTTTACTCATAGTCGCATTTAAAACAACTTACCTGTCCGCAAAAGAATGAGCTAGTATTGTTGGCTAAACATTTTGGACATTGCAATTTATTCGCAAAATTATGGCAATCAACACCGGCGCATAAGGTTTTTGTTGTTTCAATAGTCATTTTTGGTACAATTTGGAAGTATAAACGAATGAATTATCGCTTTTTAGTGATTCAGGGTATGACCCAATGTTTGGCTTCCGACAAGTATGAAAAATTACTCAGACGATATTTGGGTACCAAGAATCTAAAAAAGAAGCGAAAACTGAAAATAAAAGATTTGAAACCGAAAATAAAGTTCAATTTTAATTAAACGAAACGATAGTTCTGAGTCTCAAATTTGAATGTAATTAATGATATTATTGCTATTAACTCATATATTCTAAAATTATAATGATTTCTTAAGAAACAATTAATTAATAAACGGAGTAGCTTCGAGAATGAAGAAACTTCTTCATGGCCGGGGGCTTCATTCGTGGAACAGGGACAATATTAGATCGAGACGGTTGTTCATCGTCTGTATTTTCAGTAAATTTATATACAACAGAGGAATCATTCGATGATTTTGAGTTAAACGAAGGATGGCTTACAGTGAGTTCAGACCTATCCATAGGATATGCATGACGGTAGTCATCATTTGAATCAAATGTTGGAGTAACAGATGAGGATTGCAGCAGCACATTACCATTGACAGAAGGATTTGCTGGAAAGTATGATACAGCTATATATACCACTAGGACGATTAAAAGGGTTAACTGGAGCACCAATAATCTTTTTTGGAAAGATGACTGAGAACAAGTTAGTTAACTTAAGTAGAGAGGTGTAAAGCTTACATCGTCACTCAGTGACTGAATTCTTCTTTGGATAAACTCGTTTTCTGCAGAAGCCAACTCTAATCGAGCTTGAAGTATATAAAAAGAGGATTGAAGCCTCTGAGATTGGTATCGCTAAAGACGTTAGATTTCAGTCGAACAAAATATGATTGCTTTTACTCACCAAATGCTCAAATTCTTCCCTATAGGACATGCTAATTTCATTTAGTAAACCCGAAAAGTTCAGTTGTTTCGCATCGTGTTTTCCAAATGATATCAACACCTTCTGAATAGCTTCATCAAACACCTTTTTTCTTTCTTCCAAAGTATAAAGACGCTTATTTATGTTTTTATAAACACTTTCTTGGTTCAAATGATGGGTTGTCGTGGGAAAAGGAGAAGACACTGCTGCAGAAGATGTTACATTACCTGTGACAATTGAAGAGGATAAAGAACTCGTAACGTAGTCTTTATAACTATTACAAAGACCCTGATCTTCCTCAATCACACTGTTTTTCGATTCTGGAGGGCTCGAAGTTGCTGCATTCATGGCAGTCATGGCGGAATTTTGAGAATAGATTTCGGTTTGCACAGTATTCGATGCCGAAGCGGTCTGCTCGGATTGAAAAGCTTGGCTATCGTTTTTTGCTTTAGCGTTCAAACTGTCAGCTTGGATATTTTGAGAAGGATTAGAACCATTAGAATATTCATCTTCATTTTCCTCTTCAAATTCTTCAATCATAGTTTTACCGAAAACGTGAACTAAGCTTAATGGGCAGTAAAATTCAGAACCGTAGTGACTCAATACCTCAATCTTCATATACTTAGCCCATATTAGAGGGTTTTCTATGTGGAAAGACTGCAGAGTTCTCAAATTCATCGCAGTGAAGGTGCCAAGCTCCATCCATGAGGATTCGTGCTTCGGGTATTTTCCGCTAACGCTGATACGGATTGTTCGGAAAATGCTTGAAAAAAACTCAAAATTTGCAATTTGGACTGTATCAACGTAGATATCCTCACATAGTTCTATAATCACAAACTTCTTTGCGGCGGAGCATTTGTTCAACATGTATTTATCCTTGTTCTCAGTTAAGATAGAGGAAGCGCCCTCAGCTTCAGGGTTAGTTTTCAAAACTGCTGCGGCACAGTCAGTCGAAGCAAAATTAAAACGCTTTTCTTCAGATGCTACATGAGTCGCAATTGGGGCCTCAGATGAAATGCCTTCTTTCGAAGCAGGACTTGTTTCGATGCAGCCTTGAGATTGAAAATTATCCTTTGTTTCAAATGCACTCTCATTGTAAGCTTCATCCGTAACAGTGGTATAGATAGAGGCTTGCGGACTTGGCTGTTCCAAACTTGCAGACTCAAAACCTGTCTTGACGGAAGTTGATGCCATCATTCTGCTTGGATTTTCTAATGAAGTAGTTTCGTTCATTGATAAATCCTCCATGGATGGCGATGGCTTTTCAGCAAGATCAAACTGAACCGGGAGACTAGTTGCCTCAAAATCTCGTGAATTTTTCGAGACTATATCAGAATTTATGTCTTCCTGAACAAATTCATAACTGGAACATTGCTCATGCTCATCACGAAAGATGTCTAGTATGATTGAATGGGTATTCTCGCAAAAAGCGGAATCTTGATAAGTCAATGCGTTACAATTCGAGAAAATAAATATAAAGAAAATAAAATATTTAAACAAAGATACATTTAAGTACCTAATAAAAAGCTCGAAGACCACTCGCATATAGGCCTTCAGTGGTGGAGAAGCAGTTTAAGCCTAGCACAACGTACTACATTTTACTTGCAATTAACCATATCTATATTGTACAAACAACCGTAAAAGCAGTCAGAAATGACTTGATGCTTTTATTTTTTACGAATTCGTGAAGAACTCGTGTGAGCAGTGCTTGTTTTTTTTAATTTTTAATTCACTCGCGGTGGCATCGACAAACGCTGAATTTTTAGACTGTGAATCGAATTTAGAAGGGTTAATTCTCTTTAAAAATGGGAGTTTCTGGTCTTTGGAACGTCCTTGAACCTGTTAAAAGGCCTGTAAAGCTTGAAACTCTTAATGACAAGAGATTAGCAGTGGATGCATCAATCTGGATATACCAATTTTTAAAAGCTGTACGCGATAAAGAGGGAAACCAGCTAAAAAGTAGCCATATTGTTGGTTTCTTTCGGAGAATTTGTAAATTATTGTTCTTTGGTATCAAGCCTGTCTTTGTTTTTGATGGAGGTGCCCCTGCTTTAAAGCGTCAGACTTTAAGAAAGCGTCAAGCTAGACGAGTTGACAGGCAAGAAAATGCAGCTTTAACTGCAAATAAACTTTACGCATTGCAAATGAGACACCAGGCTATTCGTCTTGAAGAGGAAAGTCGAAAGGCAGAGGCTGAAGTAGATGCTTCTTCACAGGCGAAACATCAAAAACTATCTTCAATGTCCCTAGACAATCATGATGTAAAACCTGCTCTTAATCAACCAAAAAGATATCTTAAACCGGATCCTTATCAATTACCTGATATGGATGTTTCTTTCGATAATTTGAACAGCACTCATGACCCTCGTGTAATGTCACAAGAAGATTTAGCCAATTATGCATCAAATTTTGGGAATCTAGAGGATATAAATTTATTTGATTTCTCAAGTATTGATTTTGATTCAAGCATGTTTCGGTCTCTCCCTGATACTGATAAATATAGTATTCTTAGCGCAGCTCGGCTTAGATCACGTTTGAGAATGGGTCTCAGTACTGAACAATTGGCTGAAATGTTTCCGAATAGAATGGATTTTTCCCGTTTTCAAATCGAACGATTGAAAGAAAGAAATGACTTAACTCAACGACTCATGGATTTTACTGGTATGAACCAATTTGGTCCAGGCCGAGTCGCAAGCGAGAAAAATAGAGAGTATATTTTGGTAAAGAACGAAGGCGCTGAGGGTGGTTGGGCCCTTGGTGTTATTTCTGGAACAGCAAAGAATGACCCTATCGTCGTTGATGAAGATGCAATTAAATTAAGCAGTACAATGGGAGAAGATGATGAAGACGCGGAATTTAATGATGTGCCGCTTCCAGAAACTCAGAAACTCATGAATCCAAAAGAATTGGTAGCAGCAAAATTGAAGGAAGTAAAGGAGCATTCCTTCGACGAGGAGTCTGAAAATAAAGAAATCGATGAAATTATGACACAGCTAGCTACACAAGAATCAATTGAGGCTTACAATCGCGATGGGACTACAAACTTGTTCAATCTCTCTACCGCGGATATAGACAACATTCAGCAGGAGGCAGAATCTAATGAAGATAAAACTCACCCTCCAAAGTCTAATGATGTCTCTTCAGTAGAAAAAAATCGATCAGAAAATGCAGTGTTAAAGCTTTCCCATGTTGACAACGTAGAAAGCTCAGTGCAGAAGGATGAACCAAATAATACAATTTTTATGGATGATTTACCCACGCTTGATCAACACGAAAGTAATTCTGCTTTAGCTTTAGAACCGTTGCCTTTTAAAGAAATGGACTGGGGAAAATCCATATTTTTTTCGGGTCTTAAGGACAAAGCTCCGGAGCAAAATGAGTTCAAAAGCTTAAACGCAAGCAATTCCATGTTAGCTTCTTATAAACACGAGTCTGAAAATGATACAGGACAACAACAGGAAACCGAAGAGCAGCTTGATGAGTCACAAATGATTCCTCAAGTCGATAGACCTGAGGGATCGTTTGATATTTTCAATGGCAAAGCTGCTCATATCAAGGAAGAGTCACAACCCTTAGACTCGGACAGGTTTTCTTTACTTGGGAATGAGGATATTAATAGACCTTCTTCTTCACACGTTCAGGTGGGTGAGGAAGATTTTCCTTATAAAAATGTGAAAGATTTTCCCAAAGAATCATCCAATGTGAATTCCAAACAAGTAACAACTCCTGAAGTCTCAATGATCGAAACTGTTAATAAAGCCGATGAAGAGGATAACATTTTTAAGTTGGGTAAGGAAAATTATTCTTATGAAAATGCGGATTTTAGAAATGAATCGTCCAATGTTGGTTCCCAAAAAGAAACAATTCCTGAAGTTCCAGCGATTGTAAAAGCTAGTAGTGCCGATGAAGAGGATAACGTTGAAGTTGCACAGAATTTAATGGACGAAGAAGAAGAAGATATGATGATTCGCATGGCTGAGGAAGAAAAGGAATACGATCGGTTTGTGTCTGAATTAAATAAAAAGACTACGAATAACAGCTGGGACCAGGAAGCTTTTGAAAAGAGAATCCAAGAACTTAAAGTTCAAAGAAGGACCGAAAAGCGTGATGCAGATGAAGTGACGCAAATAATGATTCGAGAATGTCAAGAGCTACTTCAACTTTTTGGTTTGCCTTATATTGTTGCACCTCAAGAGGCTGAAGCTCAATGTGCAAAACTGCTAGAATTGAAACTGGTTGATGGTATAGTAACCGACGATTCAGACGTTTTTCTTTTTGGAGGCACGAGAATTTATCGTAACATGTTTAACCAAAATAAATATGTAGAATTATATTTGATGGATGATATGAAGCGAGAGTTTAATGTTGATCAAGTTAAACTTATACGACTTGCTCATTTATTAGGAAGTGATTACACAATGGGATTAGCAAAAGTCGGTCCTGTGTTAGCTTTGGAAATTCTGCATGAGTTTCCAGGCGATGCTGGCTTGTTTGAATTCAAGCAATGGTTTCAGCGATTGTCAACCGGACAAGCAATCAAGGAAGATCTGAACACACCTGTTAAGAGACGTGTCAGCAAATTATTAGGAAAAGTAATTATTCCTCCGGATTTTCCAAACCCGATGGTTGATGAAGCATATTTGCATCCAAATGTTGACGATAGCAAGCAGACATTTCAATGGGGCATCCCTGATTTAGATGAATTAAGACAATTTTTGATGGCGACTGTAGGATGGTCCAAACAAAGGGCGAATGAGGTGCTGCTTCCAATTATTCAAGACCTTAATAGGAAAGATTTTGAAGGAACACAATCGAACTTGACACAATTTTTCTCAGGTGGAAACGTGTTTGCTCCTAGAGTTGCTTATCAATTTCGAAGCAAACGAATGGAAAATGCTCTTGCATCTTTTCGATCTGAACAAAATGAACAAGATTCAGCAGCTTCTTTAAGAGTCACAGATGCTAGTGCCAACGAGGAAAGTGAACGAAACCAAATGTCTGACGGTTTGAAACGAAGGATTGCCAAGAGAAAAAAGATGATGCAAAATCGTAAAGATTCCGATTCTGATTCCAGTTCTGATGGTGAGACTTCCTCCTTATCCTTTAGCAAACATTCCCAGCAAACAGCTCCTACTACACTTAAAACTGAACTATCTACCAAGCTAACTAAGAAACCTTCTAAAATACGCAAGCGTTAATGTTTTGTAAGGATTATGGCTGAGATAAAAAATTTTAGTTAGGGAGATTATAATTAAAAAAAAATAAATAAATAAAAATAAATAGAATTCTATTTTCCATTTATATTGTAAAACGGCAATGTTGAATGTTGTTTTTTCATGCGTATTATTACTTTTTGTAAGAATAGAAGCAAAGACAAGCATCGTTATGCTGTTTTTACAAGTAATCGAGCAGGATTTTTTCCTACATGAAAAGCCAATCAAAGCAGTTTCTAAAGGAATTTTAATATCTTTGATGCTATTTTGTTTCATTGCTCACAAAGGAACAAGAAGCAATTATCATACTTTCGACGACTAAATAAAATTCCCAAGAATTGGCTTCAATTCGTATGTGAGGATCACCAAAAATAAAAAGTTTATAAAGAATTAATACAAACCGTTATTTTTGCTTGCCTGCTCACGATATGGAAACAATAAACAAAGAATAAAAGTTTGCTTAATTGTAAATAAATATCCTTTTATTTAAAAACCATAGTATGATATATCATACATTTTTAGTATGCAATAAAAAATAACGATGACACTTACTACTCGATATTTCGTTTTATAACCACTAGGCCCATTTAAAGGAGCCATGTTACCCGACAATAGTTACCTGAGCCGTGTAGAGAAAAAAAGCATGAAAAGCACAAACCTTTGCATACTTCTGCCAAATTCTTGAAAATGTCCACAAATATTGAAGCAGAAAAGGCTGAAAATGCCGCTGAGGTTCGTACTTATTTGCTGTGAGTTAACTAACTTTTGTAGATTGAAATGCAGGTAATGAACTTGTAAAAAGGAATTTTTTCTAGTTGGAAATACTAATCGCGAATCCTTTTAGTTTGCAGTTAAAGCTGTTGAGCAAGCGCGTATGTAGCTTCGATTGTGGTGATAGTTTCTAACAATTTACAGAGATCTACTGGAGTCTTTTAGGCATGCGTAAAGGAACCGAATTGCGTCTCACGAAGTATGAAATTGGTTGGAATCTATTTCCTTTTTTAATATTTGTTTTGTTATTTTTTGAATCTAACCATGTACAAGGTACGATGACGAAATTTTTGAAGACTTGAAGAAAACGTTTCCTGAGTTTGAGGACCCCAAGACCGCTGAATTCGTCAATGAGGAGGAAATGAAGTCTGCCAAGGGTAAGGCAGCCTGGCGCCCTTTCATGATGCGTTACCAAAAGAAAATCGATGATTACAATTTTGGTACCTTACTCCGTGTCCGCAATACCGACGAATATGAACAGGATACTACCATTTTTGGTATGTTAATATGACCATAAACGTGCTATTGCATTTGTGTACTGACCTTATTTCTAGTTCCTCGTATGCAATTTTTTGCTTTTGAGATTGCTCGCAATAAGTACGGTTTAAATGACTGGATCTGCAAAAAGTAAAAATTTGGAGGGTTTAAAAAGATATAATAAAAGTTTAGCTCTTTATTCTGGGTCACTTTATGTCGTAAATTATACGGTATCGTAGACATTGTTTTATTGTTTGTTTACAGAGGTAACCTATGTGTTTTTCAGAGCTTTCAGGGTGTTCGATCGCATTTCCAAAAAATAAATAAATAAATAAATAAACATAATTAAAAAATTAAAGAACTTTAAATGAATATTATCATAAAGTCATCACTTCATGAAGGAAACAACAGCAAACTTATTATAAGGAGGCTTTATTCCTTCGTAAGTTAAATTTGCCCAAACGATAAGGAGCTTTGTAAACCTTTCAACTTCCATAGTGTTCACCTGCCCTTTTTCACATTATTAATAGAGCAATTGAGCCTTGAACTGTCTTTACCGGTTTCTCTAAACATAAAAAACTGTTGGTCGTAGAGACGTCCTTTGTTACCAATTTTTTGGAACATGTTTACCGAAAATCCCAGCCGAGGAAGTAGTCAGGAGCGTGAAAGCATCTTGCATTCGAGGAATGATGCGTCGTTTGTTTCTTATGCATCGTTTTCAGACAATCAAAAAAAGTCTGACAATGTCAATGTTACATCTCACAGTCAATCTTATGGAGATGTTAGTAGCGTAGACAAAGGAAAAACATCTGGTACTGCAGTTTGGAAAGTACTTCCTGCACTTTTATTAGGTGTCATTTTGTCTGCTCTGGATAATAGTAAGTCGCTTTCAATACACTTGACTTTTCTGTATGCTAACTTATTCTAGCCATTGTGGCTTCCACATATACTAAGGTACAATTGAAACTCAATATCTGAAAGCATCAAAATGTATCATTATACTAACCATGATATCCTACAGATCGGTGCTGAATTTGGAAAGTTCAATGAAATCTCTTGGGCTGCTACTTCATACATGATAGCATGTACAGCCTTCCAACCTTTATTCGGACGATTTTGTGAAATATATGGAAGAAAATCAACTCTTCTATTTGCTTATTGTGTCTTTGGACTTGGTTGCTTATTCTGGTACGTTCAAAGTTATTCTTGAAAGAGATAGCACATTCCTTCGTATCTTCAACAAAAAAAACTAACTTTATTAGCGGCTTATCTCAATCGTTATATCAACTCGTAGCTGCTCGTGCTATTGCAGGTATCGGCGGAGGTGGCATGAACTCTACAGTTACGATTTTAATGAGTGACCTTGTACCTTTAAAGCAGCGTGGAACATATCAAGGTATTATAAATGTGTTTTTTGCGGTTGGTTCTAGTTTGGGTGGTCCTATAGGTGGATTTTTCGCTGATCAATTCACTTGGAGATTGGGATTCTTCATTCAAGTACCCCTGCTGGTAGCAGCATTCCTTACTGTCACTTTCTTTCTTCATCTTCCATATCAAAATCGAGAAAGCTTCACTGAAAAGTTTTCGAGAATCGATTGGTTGGGTCTTCTTCTGTTAATCTCAGGTGTCTTTAATATGACTTTTGCTTTAACTCTCGGAGGAAACACTCGAGCATGGTCAGATTTTTTAGTTGGGACTCTCATTGCAGGATCGCTTGTCTCCTATGTCGCTTTTATTTATGTTGAAACTTACGTTGCCGAAGAACCATTAGCCCCTATAACTGTGCTGAAAGATAGAACATGTTTGTCTGCCTATCTTTGTAATTTCTTTCAAAGTTTGTCTCAACTTAGCTGGATTTACTCTTTACCAATCTATTATCAAGCGGTCATGAATCAAAGTACCGAAAAATCTGGCGCCTGGTTGATCCCAATGATTGTAGGTTCAAGTGTTGGTTCTTTGCTTGGCGGAATTGTGATAAATATGACTGGAAATTACAAGAGAATTACAGTTATCAGCTACTTTGTTGCATTCGTCGGGGCTTTGTGTATGTTACGATATGGTTTAAACACACATGTTTGGGAATATATTTTATATCCTGCTCTAGGAGGTTTAGGAACTGGTATTTCTATAACGACTACATTAGTTGCTATTATCCATGCATCCCCTCCCTCCTTGCAAGCTTCTGCCATTGCTACATCTTACTTGTTCCGATCCAACGGATGCGTTCTCGGTGTCTCTGTTTCATCGTCCATTATTCAGACTTCTTTGAAAAATCAGTTAAGGAAGTACTTTGATTATGGACTGGACGAACTCGTTCACCAACTGCAAAAAGATATCTCATTTGTTCATACTCTTCCTGAGCAAATCCGAAATATTGTCATCCGTGCGCTTTTAACAAGTGTTCACTACACCTTTTTGTTTACGTCTATTTCATTTTTTGTTGCATTATTAATCTCTTTGTTCATACGCAGTCAACAAATCTAGTCCCGAAATATTACTAGTTATACCGTTGTTGTTTGCCTTATTTCACCTTCAATTTTGCCCCTGTATTGCCTTATAATTTGCTTAGCTTAATTTTCTGGGTGTTGCTTCTTTGCTAATCGTCTATTTCCTATTGTTATTTTTCCACCCTAAAGTATGAAATTATTAATAATATCTTCTGAAAACAATTATACGCTCGCATAGCCGAAACACAGGGTTCTGAAACTTCTTACCGAAGCAAAAAAACCAAAACCAATGATTCAATGTTTATTAATGTTCTTGCGTAAAACTTCCTTAAATAATATACCAAACTCGGTATGCTCCATTAATTGAGAACCGCTTACTCCAGATGCGTCAAGTGAACTCTCTTAGTTATTAACCCTTCTCAATGCATCAGCAGCTTAAAACTGTTCGAAAACACCTTCCTTTAGTAGAACAGAACATCAAACGTGTATGTAGTATGGTGATGTTTTATATTTCTAACTTTAGTAGTCGTTTTGGGTTCATTCCGTCCAAAATACATTAGAATCATCCAATGTAAAACCTGAGCCCAAAACCCCAGCTTCTCCAATTCCTCCAAAAATTGGACAAGAACAAACTCGTTCGGACGGTAACGTCACGAGTAGCAAAAAGCTTCGGAATAGTTTTCTCTTTTTAGCTTTCTTAGGCCTTACAGGATACGCCGGAGGAGTGTGGTATAGCTTTGAAAACCCCAAATTCTATGATGTATTTGCAAAATATGCCCCGTTCGGTGACAAGGTTCTACCTGCAATTGAGCATTCCTGGATTGGCTACAAATTTTTTGGTGGTAATAAAATCCTTATACATGACAGACCTAAAATGATGCAGCCAAACGCTTCTCCGGGAGTCTCACGGGAAGTTGTTGAGAATGCAAAGCGTAAAGAAAAGGCAATTCCTAGTGAACTGAAACAGGACAAACCAACTAATGAGGAAAGCAACGTGAAGCATGAAACCAACGCTAATTCTGCGGATGAGGTAAAAGAAAATGCCAAATATGCAGCTGTATCGGACTTAGGTCTTGATCAAGAAACCGGGCTTTCTGTCACGGCAGCTCCTGCAATTGCCCATACTTTACAGCGTGCTCATGAGGAAGAACTAAAGGATCAAACGCGTAGATTTGAGTCATCTTTAAACGAAGCCCATCAACTTCGTGTTCAGCTTTCACAATTACAGGAGGAGCAAAAAGAGCTCTATGAAAAGCGCCTGAAGTCAAAGATGGAGGAATGGAACCTCAAAATGGATGATGTTTTGGCGGTACGCGATCAAGAATGGCGCGAACTATTTGAACAAGAGAAGCAGCGACTTCAAATCATTCACGATTCAAGATTACATGAAGAGCTTGTTCGAGCAACTGCTGTCTATGAAACAAAATTGAAGAACGAGTTAACAGAACAAGCCATTGAAATGGAACGCATGCATCTCCAAGCTGTCAAGGCCCAAGTGGAACAAGAACGTGGATCAAGACTTGGAAAGTTAAGTGAGCTCCGAAACGCTTTCGACGAGCTTCAAAACCTTGCTCGAAGCGTCATGTTTGACAACGGACGTATGACTAAATTCATTAGTGTACAAAAGGCCCTTGAAAAGGTGGAGAAAGATATTAACTTTCGTAATAATCAATCTCTGGAAAAAGATCTTCAAGATCTAAAGGATGCTAGTCAGGAAGACCAACTGTCCGGTTTAGCTTTTAATATCATCGACTCTACCTTACAATCTGGTCCAGTGCTTTCCAAGAAAGAATTACAAATGAAGTTTGATGTTTTATCGAGAGAAATTTACAAAACCTGTTTCCTTACCGTAGACAGCGGATTTTTAGGTCACTTGAAGAGTATTGTTTTGAGTCAATTGCCTATCAGCCTATTTAAGTCTCCAGAAATTCAGTCAGTTCGTGGTGTATTAAATGAAGCTAGATCCAGTTTAATAGCCGAAGACTATGATTCCGTTGTCAAGAGCCTTTTGACTCTTTCTCAATGGTCAAGAGCCTTATCCAAGGACTGGATCGAGTCTTGTAGGCGTAAAATGGAGTTACAACAAGCTATAAATGTAAGTATATTTTTAGGCGACGGGTTTGCTAATGCTTATTTAGATTATTAAAAGTTCAGCTTTATACGCTTCTTACAGACAAGAAGAAGGAAACGAATAATTTCCCTATAATGTTGCAAGCTAGTAGTATACAGAATTGCCAAACCAGAGTGTATAATTTTTGACTTTAAGCATTAAAAGCAGAATGAATGCGAGGCTTATTCATGACAGCGGATCTCTTAAGATAACTGACCGATAACTTTGACTTATCTTCAAAATTATTTAAATTTCTCTCAGCATAAACGCTCCTTCATGATTTAAGTTTATGAATAAGATTGATTTCCATGCGACTTTTATTTACGAAGACCGAAAGTTTACATGCTTGTTTAATCCCTAATATATGAATAACAAAAATCTAACCTCAAAAATTGCTTAGATTTATTAAATTATTATGTGTAAAAGAAACATAAAAATTCCAATGTCTTTTTTATTTTAACGACTATAAAACTGAACGTGCAACACCATTAAGATTCAAAGCTATTACTGTGAATAATCATGTATAGAGTACTTATTTTCAAACACAGTCATTTGGTCTTTTAGCTTTGTAATAACTTTCTGTCCATAATGATTTTGCAGCCAACCACTTACTCATTAAAGGATTCCTCGTCTTCATCTTTTGTATATAATCGGTTAATTGGTAATTTTTGAACGCAATTGGATATAAAATGGAATTACAGAACCTTTTGGAAGTGGTCAAAGAGAAAACCACACTTGTTTGCTTACGGAATTCACAACCAACAGACGCACAAACGTTAGAGAAGCAATTGCAGGACGAAGATTCAATTTATCAAGATATACCCTTAAATTTCATTGTTCAGCTGAAAGAAACAAGTCGACAATTGGAAAATGCAAGGTGGATAGCTGATACTTTGGTTAGTAACTTCATGCATATATGGGGCAATTGTGGAATTGGAAAGACAAGTTATAAATCACTAGTGGCATAATCCACATGAATTATGCTAGTCATTTCTTTCTCTTAATAGTGTATTAGTCTGTTTACCTTGAAAGAATTTTCGGTTCCACTCTTCATGCTCTAAAATTCGTTTTAAAACTAACTATTATAGGACTGGAAATCCTATTTTTTCTATACTAGCAAATCTCAGAATAAGGATCTTAGTCTTGAGATGATTAAATTACTAGCCAATTGTATAATGCAGGTGCCCATAATAACAAAGCAGTTCGCGCACTTTGATTCTTTGGAAAGGTTTACCCGAGAAGTATTAGAGGTACGCCTTTTTTATCAGCTTAGCGTTATTATTTCTTCAGAAGTTTATTCTAACTAACTTGCTTATAGGGTAATGATATAGAGTCTCAAATTGTCTATCTGCGATTTTTGTTCATTTTTTTGGCAAACCGAGGAGAAGATACATGCATAAACTTGGAAGAATTAACGTCATGTTTGGTAAAAGTAAGTTGTTATTTTTCCCTCGATGAAATTCATCTAACCATGAGTAGAAACTGGAAGCAATATGGAAAATACTTCCAAAATCCAGTAACGCGAGCGAGATCATGTTACTTTATACAGAAATATTAAGGATCTTGTTTCCAATTTTTCGAATAGGATCCATTGAGGAACCGATAATGTCAACGTAAGTTCTTGATGAATTAGAAAACGCTTTCTAACTTTCTTTTCAGAGCATTGCCTATCCTTATTAGTACTTGGTCGAAGTATTCACAAGATGAAGGTTCCATGATACGTTGGCATGCTATCAATGCAATTTTGGAATGTGATCCTAAAGACATGGTTTCCGCCCAAGCTTCTGAAGTTGTAGATTTAGCCATCAGGACTTTAGATTCCATTGTTAATCTGGATTTAGTCGAGACATTGGAAGGATGCTATCATCACTTCGAGGGCGATCTTCCTCTAAACAAATCACTCTCATTGGAAAGAGATCTCGTGCCCATACTAGTTATTTTGTATTCCATCATGTCTATTGAAGGAGTACGAAAAAAGTTGGAAACAGTTTTCCTACCTGAAGAATCCGACAGAAAGACAAGTTTAAGGAAGGGAAAAAGTTTGGCGTGTTTATTTTTACGTCTAAGCGTGATACCATTAATGGAGAATGTTCCGATATGGCATGGCACAATATTATTTGCCCTTTGCAATTATAATTCCGACTTGCTGACCAACCAAGTTGGATTTGGCTATGCATCTGGCATTTTAAATCGAGTCAAGCATTTCGAACCATCAGAATTTAATGTGCAAGAACCTTCATCTACTGGAGCTACTTCAGAAACAGACTTGAAATCAGAAAGTTCAAAACCAATTGATCCAATTACGGGTGAATATCAGCAGCCTAAAAAATCGGGCGTCTTTTCTACAATGACGATGGAAGAAAAAGAGCGCGAAGCAGAACGACTATTCGTATTATTTCAGAGGTAAGAAATATTTTCTTAAGAGTGATAATAACTGGATTTATTAAATTAACTATTTGACAGATTAGAGAAAAACGGTGCTATCCAAGTGACAAATCCCATTCGTCAAGTTGTTGACAGTGGGTCTTATGATGAAATTGATGATTCAAATTCTGAATAATGCATTTCCTCAGCATTCATTCAACTAGGATGTTTCCAAAACATTCAGCAATTTATTACTTTTTCATAGCTCATCTCAAAACTTCAAGCCATAGTTTGCTTGGTTGGACTGGGTTGGCCCCCACCTAGCCCCTCTATGTTCCATTTACGAGAACTTGATGAATTGACCCCACTTAGTACTCAATGTTGACATGGACGTATGTATCCCACTGAAGCTGATGCTAGAAGGCAAGGAAGGACTGTTTAGAGCACTAAGCATAAGAAACTGTTTTTTATTTGTTTCTCTTTTTTCTAATACAAGATAGGTTCTTCATTCCTTCTTTAAAGTAGCCTTGATTAAGTTGAGACGTTTCCTTTTGGAGAAGAAAAAGGCATTGACTATATGTAATCTACCAAGCACGAAAACGATAGCTTTTATAATTCCCTGATTTATTTCGATCAATAAATTCAACAATTGAATGATAAGAAGAGCTTCCAGTTTAAAGTGTTTGTTTACATTGCCTAGCAGGACCACTTATACGGATTACCTCACTAATTCCACTAGCTGTGAAAATAAATCTACAATGTAATTGTATATGATGTTAAAGTGAAAAGACAGTCCATTAAAGGGAGCACGGCTTAAAACAGCATAAGTGACGAGTCAAGTTACTTTGAGACAGTTAAAAGCGAAAGAACAGAGAAACAATAAGGTCAAGAGGCAATTGAAAACAATTTTGAGAATAAGTTAATGAATTAAGATGAAGACATCCTTTGAGCTAACTGACCTAAAATTTTCAAAAAGCCTAAGTTAGTTACATGGGGTCTCATTATTCGTAATGCTCAAAGAATGTTTTCCGAAAGAAAAATACACATCCAGCTGATCAAAGTGTAAGCGAAGTTAAAATTTATTTGTAAACGATAGGTTTTCGGCTAAATAACAATCATGAAGCGCACACTGAATCGCAAAAGATTACAAAAGTGACAACTATTATCATACGAAATATAACATTTTTTGAAAAGTGATTATTTCTATTCATACATTTTTGTTTTGTTCATTTTCATTAACTAACAGCCGAAGAACTAAACATACCTGCTTATAAAGAAACAGCAAAACTAACCTACTACTACCTGCTCCGTTGATGGAATCACATATACATAGTAAAACATCCAGCGTTTTTTATTTTAAAAAAATAGATAATGGATACTGAGAACATTGGATTGTGTTTCAATTCTCAATAAGGATTTCTCTGATGATACCCCCACATAACCTTTACGGGTAAAACCAAATATTACACTGCATCCTTTTCCACTTTCTTATTATCCTTCTGGTTAATTAACAGCAGCATTCTTGACACTGGGGACAAGAATGGTTTTGTTGGGTGCTTAAAAGGTTTGTTCCGCGGCATGATTGAGGAAAGTGTAAAAATAAGTATCGACGTTTATGCCGTTCGAGCACTCGTCTATAACCTCCCAATTCAAATTACAACCTTCCGCTTTATCTAATTATAAGAGTTTTCTCCAACATTTGTCTAAGATTAATAAAACTTCATCTTCTCCTCATCGCCACTCTTCAATAGCGGATGAACCGAAGTTGATCATCCATCCTAGTAGCCAAATGCAGCTTTCAGATCCTTTGTTGAATTTGCAAAATGGAAACTTGTCCCGTGAGTTTTGGATGAGAGATGAAAGGACTACTAAGTGCTCTCTTTGCGAGGCGGAATTTAGCTTCTTTCGCCGAAAGCACCATTGTCGTATCTGTGGAAAGATTTTTTGCTCAAAATGCCTGACCAAAGTTTCAGGAGAAATATATAATCTTCCCCGAGAGATTAAAGTCTGCTTACCATGTGCTTCTGTCTCAAAATCGAGTCTTTTATCCCGTTATAGTCATGAGGAAAGAGCGAACCCTTATATAGGGATGAATATTCCCATGCCTTTCCCTTCATTTCTAGAGGAAAGTTCAAACGACCATGTTTTATCGTCTTTTGCGGAATACAGCAATCCTTATGAAATGCCCGTTGATGTACGACCTCCTGACATAACCCCTATGATTGCTATTCCATCAAGCCGCTCAAGCTATAAATCACCAGGATGGGGTCACCGTTCTATTTTTGTTGAATGGAAAAAGCAAAACTTGAGTCCACAGCAATTCAATAAACCCATCTCTCAATATTCCCCTCTCAATGCTTCCATTCCACGCGATATCGGTTCTTCCGTTGTATCCATGGAGCGATCATCTTCGAACCCTTTACTTCAAAATGGGACTTATGGTCATATGAGTCCTTTGCTTAACAAAGTGAAAAGGATGAAACATTCTCCTGCAGTAAGGTTTTCTACTCCTTCTATGAATGGTGAACGATGTCCTTCTAAGCTTCCATTGAATAATAATCGTTCTCCTGGAATATCGTTTCCAAACTCTCCCCCAAGTGTAAAAAATGAGCGCTTTCATCCAACCCATGAAGAAGAATTTTATGTTCATACCCCGCAAACCGATACCGATCTTAATTCTCCAAAGTTTGAGCTTTATTCTAATTTTGAAGACTCTGATGATGAATCTTTATTTAATAATTCAATGATTATTCCGTTTCATACAAATTATAATTCTTCTGCGAGGCTGCAATATCCCATCGCTAATTCTACTAATGTAAACCCTCATTCTTCCGCGGATAGTTGTGGCTATCACTTAAATCCTTTCATTTCTTTATTAAAATTTATCCTTCCATCATCATTGTTGCAATCCGGTCCTCCTTCACCTCCTCAATGTGTTGCTCAGTTGCTTAGCTCTCAGACGGACAATGCTATTTCATCAGGAGAAGCATCTCCTCGTTTCCGTGCGCGTTCGAGAAGCTCCTCGCATTCACCTTCTGTTCCTGCCCCTTGGATAATTTTTTTTGACGCTTTCAATGATTTAGTGGTAGAGTTTCTAAAAAGGTTACTTCTACAAATGCTATTAGACGCTAACGTTGAAGCCCCTTTAAAATGGGTTTTTTGTTTACCACAAATTTTACTAAAAACTTCACTGAATATGAGCCCTGACATTCCTGCTGGTGATGATATTGACGTGCGAAGTTATGTGAAAATAAAAAAAATTCCAGGTGGTCAGCCAAATGAGACTTTTTATATCCCTGGAATTTTGTTTACAAAGAAAGCGTCATCTAAATCAATGGATCGACCTGTTCAGAAACCTCGCATAGCTCTTTTGTCTTTTAGTTTGGATTATGACTGCAATGAACAAAGAATCCTTTCATTAGATTCTTTGATGAATCAGCAAGAGGAATATGTGTATAACCTTGTAAGTAGGATATGTACATTGAAGCCAACGCTTGTCTTTATTAAGGATGATATTCCAGCGATTGCTTTAAAATATTTTGAAGAACACGGTGTTGTCGCGATTTGTGGAATAAAAGAAACCGTTATGTACGATATAGCTAGATGTTGTCATGCAGACATAATATCTTCTATTGACAAACTCTCTCTTCGTCCTCGTTTAGGGACTTGTGGGCAATTTCAACTTCGTAGCTATGTCATTGATGAGAAAACAGGTATAAGGAAGACTTTTGCTATTCTGGATCATTGCTCAGAACGTTTGGGATGCACTGTAGTCTTAAGGGGAGGGTCTTATGAAGAATTGACAAAAGTAAAACGAATCGTCGAAATTTCATTGCTTGCTACTTACCACCTTAAGTTAGAGTCATGTATGCTAAGAGACAAGTTTGTGAATATGACTGAGCTTCTTAGTTCAGCTCACAATATGATGACCCCTATAGAGGATTTCATGGAAAAGCTAGGTGTATGCAATTCCGAACCTTCTCATAGCAAACAGTTAGAAGATCAAGGGGCAGAAAACTACTCCCATCATAACTGCTTGGACTCTGACACTACTAACGCTACTATTGATTTCTCTTTTAACCGCGATTTTGATTCTCATTCGGACATTGAGGTGAACTTTCCTGCGGTTGATGATTATGCTTCCATTAAAAGCGCTTTACTGGAACGAATAACAACGTTTTCCCCTTTTATAAAAAGACCTTTACCACGGTTACTAGGCCGAGTTTACCATCTTCAGACACTTGAAAACATTTATTTAACTAAACTGAATTCTGATTATCCTAATTCTTATCTTTTGAATTTTATGAACGAATTTTTGGGTACACTTCATCATGGTGATGACTGTCAACTAGCATACAACCTATTGTGTACACATGAAAGATTGACTTTTCTTCAAAAACAATGGGAACTATATTATTCTCGCTCTCAACAACTCTTTTCTCCGCTTTCTAATCAGAGGATGGTGGTATTATATTCCATTATTAATAAAGAAACATCCGTGCCCTGTATTGGCCCCGAGAGGTGTTTGCTTGAGTTTTATCGTGAATCGGATTGCACTTTGGGGCAGTTTATTGAAAGTACTTGTCTAAACACGAATGTTAGTTGCGGTGGGGAATATTGTCCTACGAAAGACATGCTGTCACATTATAAGAGTTACGTGCATGGAAACGGGAGAATAAGTGTGGTACTTGAAGAATTTACTTGTCCGATTTCTGGATTAGAAGAAAAAATTGTCTTATGGAATTATTGCAGATCTTGTCAGAGAAATACGCCAGTAACGGTGATGTCTGACGAAACATGGAGATACTCATTTGGAAAGTACCTCGAATTTATGTTCTATAACGATGATATTAAAGATAGGTTCGATTTTTGCAATCACAGCATTATGCATGACCATGTGCATTATTTTGGCTATGTAAACTTGGCTGTGAGATTTCAAAGAGACCCAATTGAAATTTTTGAGCTCTTCGTTCCTCAAGTTATGCTATACTATAATCCTATTTTTGTTAAAAATCAGAAAGATTGCGAATACTTTCGGTTGAAAAAACTAATTGAGAAATGCCTATCTTCAGTGACGACCCGAATAAACCAACTGCGTACTGATTGGGTTACTGATCCTGCTAAATTACAATCATGTGAAGAAGAAATAGCAAGTTACCGTTTAACGTTAACAAACGATCATAATGATTTATATTCGGAATTGGATTCGATTTATCAAAACACGTCAATTATTGATTTTTTATCTATGAATTCCGTTTTAAGGATTTTACAAGGAAGAATGATAAAATGGGAACAACGGTTTACTGATTACCAACGGCTTTACTTACCTTCTTATAAGGAGATAAGTCGGTTAGCGGCTACTCAAATAAAAAAAGTTTTCTTAGCCCGTTCAGTATTACAGCAACCGTCTGATCCTATGGAAAGCCTGGATTCTGCAAAAGATTTGGTTGTTCCACATGCGGAAAATCCATCATTAGATGATGACTCGAAAGAAGAAAAGAAAGAATTATCCCATACCAGAAGTGAATCGGCTATTTCAATTGATGTATTCAAAGATAATGAATCTTTAGGGTCCTCATTGCGTTCAGTTTTTCCAGTTATGGAATCGGGTACTGAAAGGAAGTATAGCGGTAATTCACCGAAATCTCCAACCAAACCAGAAAATACGGAAAGCCATAGTTTCCCGGTATCGCCAAGCACCTCAAGAAACAAAACAAGTTGTAGAAGTTCCAGTGAACAATCACTTTCGGAGTCATTCGATAAAAAAAGACACAATAGTATTCTTTCCTCTCCGACGTCTAAGGATTATCTTTCAGATGGTCTTAGAAACCCGGTTTCATCTGCCATATCGGCTAGGATATCAAGCATGCAAAGATCTACTAAACCTATTACTAGGAAAATAGCTCCGACAAAGGATGCTCGTGTAAGCTGTTTAGTAAGACAATTTGAGGAATTAAGTCAGCAACTTCAAGAAAAAAGGCGTCGAGATGATGAATTGGTTAGGGCCCGTCGTAAAAGGACGATGCCAGTTGCACCTTCTAAGCCCGTCGTCGAAGTTTTTAGCGATTTATCAAATGCATTCGAAGATGAAGAAGCATCAGATGACGAAGCCAATGAGTTGGAAAAGAAAGAAATGAATGATATTAGAAATGTTCCAAATAGAGAAACAAAGAATGTGAAGGAAGATGAGGACACGTCCTATGATACCTTTGAAGACATTTTCGGTGTTTTATTTAAAAATGAGCCTGACTTAGGAGAGCGCCAAACACCGGAAAGCTTCGACAATCGGCAAAATGTTTCTAAAGAGGATTTGAGATCAGAATTTACAGGCCCTTACAACGACAAAACTTCTTTATACAAAATTCTTTCGACTTTTTGGTCGGAATGGAACTCTCTGAATCCTTTACCTTTTGAATTTCCTTTGCAAGCATCCGAACATATCTTCTCTGACTCAAATGTGGTAATAAGGGAGGATGAACCTAGCTCTTTAATCAGCTTCACTCTCAACTCTCCTGATTATATTAATAAAATGGTTGAAATTGAAAACAATATGGATAATTTCTTGTTCGAAAGCGCAAGTCAACCGACTTTACAAGACAAAATCGAAAATTTGATGTTAAAGCCTACAGGGACTCATCTTAAGTATCAATTTGAGGAGGGGTCCGCAAATTTGTCTTGTAAAGTTTTCTTTGCTGAACAATTTAGTGCTTTAAGGCGTGCATGTGATGTCGCAGATAGTTTCGTTTCTTCTCTTTCAAGATGTTCCGTTTGGGAATCTAGTGGAGGGAAGTCCGGATCTGCCTTTCTTAAGACATTCGATGAAAGATACGTTATGAAGGTAGTTTCAAGATTGGAAAGTGATTCACTTTTGAGCTTTGCTCCTGCTTACTTTGATTATATGTCGAAAGTAGTTTTTCATGAATTGCCAACAACACTCACCAAGATATTCGGGTTTTATCATGTCGATATTCGAAACCCTTCCACGGGAAAAGTATGCAAACTTGATATAATGGTAATGGAAAATTTATTTTATGACAAAAAACCATCTAGGATATTTGACCTGAAAGGGTCGATGCGAAATCGACATGTACAATCCACTGGAAAGGTCAACGAAGTTTTACTAGACGAGAATTTGGTAGAGCTTATCTATGAATCTCCCATTTTTGTAAGTGAACAGCTGAAAAGTCTGCTACAGTCCTCATTATGGAATGACACTTTATTCTTATCTAAATTAAATATAATGGACTATTCCTTAGTTGTGGGTATTGACTATGAAAAACGTGAGCTATATGTCGGTATAATTGACTTCATCCGAACCTACACTTGGGATAAAAAGCTAGAAAGCTGGGTGAAAGAGAAAGGATTAGTGGGAAGAGGCCCTGAGCCTACCATCGTGACGCCAAAACAGTATAAAATTAGATTTAGAAAGGCTATGGATTGTTATATTCTGGCATCTCAAGATTTTGAAGTCGACGGCGGAAATGAAAAATATGACTAGGTCTACGATTCCATATCGTTATTTATTCTTGCATGTTTTTATTTTATAGAAAGATAATATGATTAAGTTTTTTTATTAAATTCATTATAAATTTAATCCCAATATTTGATTATTCCGTCCAAAATAGATGATGTAGCTACCTTGCTAGTTTCCTGAGGATGGAAAGCCATACTTTGCACAGGGCCGTTTTGAGCGGGAAGCTTAGATAGCAATTTGCATGTCTTCCAATCTATAATATTGTTAGAATTCGTTAAGTATTAAATTAGCATACCCCAAAAACAAGCGTTTCCAGAGGAATCACCACTGTATACAAAACGGCCTAAATGAAAGTTAATAGAAAGAGAACAAGAAGCAAAACTTACCATCTGGGGAAAACCCAACTTCTAAACTATAACCTGAACAATTAAATCCCCGGAAAGATTTCTTTTTGTTTTGTCTATATTTTTCGATAGCAGAATAGACATAAATGCAATTATCCAAAGATTGACATGCGAGAGCTTTTCCATTGGGACGCAGAGCAACTCTGGGCATAGAATGCATTCCGATATCTGCTACGTATTTGATTGGTATTGGGGTTCCATATTCCCAGAATCGCATGGAGGAATCATCAGAGGTAGTAACGAATCGTTTACCATTTTCTAAGTAAGTTATTGAGTTTACGGCGCCCAGGTGATGTGAATATGATTGTACACTATCTGGAGCTCGAGTATCGAATTGTAGTATTTTTTTATCAGACATGCCAGCTAGAAATTCATTTGGTCTATTTGGATCCACTTGGAAGCGAACGCAATGAGCTTGTTTCCCAGTAGCAAATTGCTGCTGGCACTTACCAGTCTCGGTATCCCATAACTTTATAGTTTTGTCAAAGCCAACGCTCAAGAAAGAATTACCACTCTGATTAAATGAAAGATCACGGATAGGCTTTGAGTGACCATGAAATGTTCTTATTAGTGACCGATCGTGGTAGACATCCCATATCTAATAAATTAAGTTAATATAGAGTTTGGAAACATTACTTCTTACTTTAACTGCAGAGTCTAAAGACCCAGATAGTAGTAAATGACCACTTGTAGGAAAAAAACGTAAGCAAGAAACTCCTTTTGTGTGACCCTTCCAGGTATGAATGTGTTTTTTAGGGAGATAACAAACCTGCTCGCCAGGAGTACCAGTGAGATTTAAGCCAACGTCTGTTGGGACATGAAGATAAGTTCTGTTTTGGTAGTCAAAAAGAGAATCTTTATGGAAGATGGAGTATTCCTTCACTTCAGGTTTTTCTTCAAAGTTCTCCGTAATCGGAACGTTTGCATTTTCTTTATCTTCCTGTTTTTGAGCTTCATCTTTATATTCAATCACTTCCTCTACTTCTTCGAACTCTTCTGAAGACGGCGATAAGTCGTTTTTGTCATCATAATCGGCCCAAGGACCACTGTATGTATTATCACCATAGAGAATGGATGAATCACCAGAAGCTTTTCTTAACTTTTTTATCTCTTTTGTTCGCTCTCTATGGGTCCTCGACTCATCTGGTTCACTTTCTGAGTGCTCAAGTTCTGTTTTACGCTTTCCATAAATATTGAACCTTTGATTGAATACAGCATTTGGGACGTACTCGCGCTCAGCGTAGCCTGTTATAGTATTTTTTTGAGATTCTTGGTTTTTTGTCAGAAAAGGGTTAGCTGGGCCGTACACTGGCTTGTGCATCTTGTCAATTGGAACATTATGAGACAGTTCTTTGAAATTGCTTTTAGAGCGGCTTATGAGATCTCTATTATTTGACTATAGTTGTTAGAATGTATCTCTTCATGTAGACTGAATTCCATACTGTTTCGATGACCGCTGGAGTTGGATTTATTGTTATGGAAGAAACGGACTCTGAAGTGTTTAAGCTCGCATCTTGATCATCAGTATCGCTTGAATATTCCGGAATTAACATTGTAGTTTGGTTAGCACCCAACGAAAAGCTTTGACTTCGTGCTTTTACTACAGAGTTATAAAATGTAATTAAAGCCTTAGAACAACGATTTTGAGAATAGCGAATTATACTGTTATATGCTATGTTTTAATAATGTGGCTTAACGAGGTAGTTGGGTATTACCCAAATTCTTGATACAAGAGAGCGAGGTGAGGTACTAAATAATGCTGGATGTCACCGGTGAAAAAAACTGTTAAAGTTATGGGAGAATGCATGTACGCGAATTTAAACAAATGACTTTTTATTGTTTTGAAAACCGTTCAAACGGGGAAGGTTTATAAAAAAGGCGATATCTAGTATCCAAAGGTAATCGTTTCTATTGAGTATTTCTCGCAAAAATACAACGCGTGGTAAGAATAGATTTGGGTAATTCAATAACGATTAGCTTGAATTCATACTTGACACAACACTTGCCATATTTAATTTCGACAATTTAAGGATATAGTCAATCTTAACTTATTTTGATTCTTACTTTTTATAATGCTATTTGCATTTTTACAAGTAAGCATGGATTGATTATGTAGTTAAACGAAATTTTTTGACTCGAAGAGGAATAAAAATCAGTCCAGCTTTAATTACTCCGTAACTATGTGTACACATTTGGCAACGTAAACAAGACAAGAAGGTGGCTTTGTTTTTGGTAATACTTTCGTAAATTATACTATCCAGTAAATAAACAGCGACTTTCATAATTTGTATGTAAATAAAGCGTCTAAACCGAGGATCCCTTACGTCGATCCAAATCTATGTAAACTTTTGGACAAGTTTCCTGAAGCCAATTATGTAATTTCTATCCAATTACCTTTCACTTACAAGGAAACTTTATGCGTAGTAAAGTCGGTAAAGAAAAAATCAAATTTAGGCTTTGCGGAGACAGAGCCAATGATATTGCTTATCGTAATTTTCTACGCCTTGGTCATTTTATTTACTTCCCCTCAAATGTCGCATGTAAACAAAAGGTTGGTTCTAAGCAATCAACGAGAGACAGTTCAAGCTTAGGTAATTTTTTCGTCGTATTTTGGAAAAGGATATATACTTGTACAATTTCCCGTATTTTCTCCATCTTCCCATCATATTTAATACTTTTCTGCTCACTTTACATTCTAAATCATCATCATGTCTTTCGGTATTCAATTAGAAAACGATTTTAAATCCATGAATTCATTGTTTGAAAGTGTTTTTTCTCCATTTCTAGCCGTCCCCTCCTTTAAACCTGTCAATCCAAGAACTAGTCGGTTGAAGGATTCTTTTATTGTCCCCATATCACCATTTCCTTCTTCACTTAATTCCACTTGCTTTTCCTCCAAGGTTAATGAAGGGTCTCTTCCCCTTTCGAAGCTTAAACTAAAGCTTACTGAACCCCTAAATACTTTATGGCTTGCACTTTGGAAGGCTCAAGTATCCGCTAAGGATTCTTGTCTGTTTCGAAGTCTCCTTTTAAAAGATTTAAGTTTCTCTCAAATCTTAAATGAAATAATTGTGAGCAACCAAGATAGAAATATTTTTATGGATTCTCATCAACCAACGTACATTGTGAGGAAGCTCAAGAACAACACTCTTGAGAATACCCAACTTAAAGAATTGCAGGGTTTATCAAATCCTATTAATACCAAAAAAGATCTTTCTAATAATAGTGCTACCAAAACCATCGCTAGGGTAAAACAAAATTTACCAATCCCGAAACCTGCCAAGTTATCGCTCGAAACCCAACTCGAAACCAGTGCAATAACAAATCCTCTCAACTATGCTTCGTTGTCGTACCAAATTCCTTGGATTGCTGATTGTTTTTCATTGACCCAACAACCCTTACATGTTTCGAATCTTAATGCAAGTGACATAATATCAACAAAAGAAAAGAACTACTCGATAATTTATCCAAAGAGATGGAGCTGTGGAAATTCGTCTCAAACCTCCTTTATCTCAAATGGCTCTTATTATATCGGTCTCGCCCTTACAATTTTGCTTTACTTACAATTTACCACATACTCACTAAAGGACTGTATGGGTTTTTTCTTGGAAATTCAATTCAATTTCTTATTCTCCAAATACGAACAACCTTTTATCCAGATGGCATTATATTTCCGGTACTATTTAAATTGTCTCACCCCGAACAATCAATTAAAGAATTGTTGTTTTAAACATATATCACCGCTCACTACAATCAAAATTTCTTGACAAAGAAAAAGGATAAACAGCTCTCTATTGAACAAAACAAATTAAAGCTAAAATAACCTCTTTACAAAATGTTTCTCATGTTTGTCGTAACTGTCAAATGTTTAATCGTTAATTAATTGAAGTAAACTAATAAAAATAAAAAACAATAAATATTTCCTTTTTTCTTCGTTAGTTTTTAATGCAATGATTTTTATGGTGAATAAATAAATCTTGACAAACGAAATCGTCCACACAAACGAATTTCGGCTACAGTTGAAGCTTAAGAGCTTATTAACGTAAGCGAGTAAGTTATAACAGAAATCAGATTAAGAAAAAAAAAAAAATTTAAATTCCTCATCTTGGAGGTTAAGTAAGGCTGTTTGTTAATCAGTGAATCATTCATCAACAGCTCTCTAATTATATAAAAGTTTCTATGAATAGCCATTCTTGAGTCAGAATTATTGAAAGCAAAGTACAAAGGAACTTTGCCAAGAAAAGCAAACATTATACATTCTCATATGTTACTTTAAAAAATCTACGGCCGCACCTAGGCGAAAACACCAGTTCCCGTCCGATCACTGCAGTTAAGTGAAAACGTTTGAGGGTCCCGTAGGTGGTTGGAGACAACATGGGAATCCGGTGCTGTAGGCTACTTCTTTTGGTTGCTCTTTTTATTCTTTTATACGTCGACTATTGCCTGTAATCGTTTTCTCAACAGAATTTTATTGCAAGTTGTTCCTTTACAAGTGACAAAAGACTAATTACGAGTTCAATGAAAAGAAATGAAACGATCGCATTTAATTGGAATGAAGAATAAGAATAATAGTAATATTAATATATGCTTGCGTATAAGGATCTAGAATGATCAACGATTCTCAGATTACGGTTCGTTTCAGTTATTTTATAACAAATCAACCTATTCATTCGGTTGGCAGAAAAATGCATGCATGCCTTTCTATTTTCCACTTTTCTTCGCCATTTCCAATTCATGTTGACACAAAGAATAAGTTTGTAGTCAAAATTAAACACAAGAATGCTTAACAAAGGCATAGAAATAAATACTTCTCCGAACGAATTGCTTGTAATGTTCTCTTTTTCCACTTAGTGGCTTTCAATTGGAAGAGTTAAGACTCATGAGAAAAGAAAGGTAAACAAATTAGCATTAACTTTGAGTGGTAGGATTGCTTTGCAGCTCTATTTCTTCGTTCGTAGTCGTTGGCGGAGGAGCTAGTGCATCATCTCTTTGTTGATATCTTGGAAGTGTAGGCGAACCGGTGTTTTCAGCTGAGCGCTCAAATTCCATTCCAAGGCCAAAAACAGTAATGTTATAAAAGCCACAGCACACAAGATCAACGACAAAAACTCCCGCAGATCCAATTAAGACTGAAACACCTCCAATTACGACTACAACACCTAATATAACCTGTGCAATAGTTCTTGCTACTTTGACAGCGAATGAAGAAGAATCTACTTTTTGTTAGCAAACATAACGGCATCTTTCTTTTGTTTTCTGTTTATCAAAAATGCTTCACTTACAATAAAATAGACCAAACAAGCTTGTCCATATCACAAGCAAAGGGCCTAAAGGTGCAAGAAGGGCCCAACTTAATTTATCGTCCGAATATACTTGTTCCAGCCAAGAAAGAAGTTTAAAACTGTATGAAATTGCTAATGTACACATCAACGAAAAAAATAATGTTGAAGGTAGACGCTGGCTTTCATCAATAATGACAAGATTATCAGAAAAGCGAAGGGAAAGTTGTTTCAACACTTCCTCATAGCTTTTCTTTATCAAGGCGATGGAATTTTGTGATCCATTCCTGGGCGTTTTTTTGCTATGTTTGGCTTTGACAGAAGTTGAATTGGAAGGGTTCTTTATGTCTTTTGGTGTATCCAAACAAAGACCCTTCTCTAAATCAGCACTGTAAACATTAGCATGGTTGTACGCAGGAGGGTCGCTTGAATCGAATTTCAGCTCCTTTTCCGACATCTAAAACAAATAAAGAGAAATTTCAATGAATAATTAGCAAAAGAGCGTCAAATACCAAGCTGTCGATCCGTATTCGATGCAAAAATTTCGCAAACGCAAAACTCATCAGAAGTAGCAGCCAAAACTAAAGAAGCTCTACCTGGTCATTCCAAAAGCACAAAATGGAAGTCAAAATCAGCCCAATTGGCAGGAATTGAAGAAATAAAAAGTTGGCTCCAGCAAGAAATTTCGCATCTCTTACGCAACATTTTCGCTCAGGATAGCGATGGGTTCGGTTGCGCTATCTCTTATAGCGATTATTGTTAATAAATCGTTGAAGATACGTTTGAGTCACAAGGAACAAATAACAAGTTTCGCGTTTGTTTACATCTCTGTAAACAAAGCAGATCTCATTTTTCCGTGAACTGTTGAACAACTTTTTACCTTGAAAGTGAGTAACGGCCTACAACCAAAAAGTAGCCCTCATGGGTTCGTCAGGATCAAAAGAAACCTATGAATTTCCTTTTTGAACTGAAGGAACTGTCTACGGCCACACCTAGGCGAAAACACCAGTTCCCGTCCGATCACTGCAGTTAGTACTATGGTTGGAGACAACATGGGAATCCGGGGTGCTGTAGGCTACTCCTTCTTTTTGCTGCTCTTTTTAGTTTTTTCGTATTATAATTTTAGCTTACACAAAAGTTAATTTACCAAAGGAAAAGCTGAAAATAACAGTAACTTATATTCTTAAAACTTGAATGTTTATTTAATATTAACGAACGTAAAAAATAGAAGACGAGACGTAATAAAAACGAAAGTAAACATGAAAAGTTGGAAACCAGAAACTAAAGTAAACAAAAACGAAGCACAAAAGGACATTATAAGCGCAACATTATAAATAATGATAACATACCATAAATAGAAACCGAATTAAAAGAGAAAGAAACAAGAAAAAAAGGGGTCTTTCTTTTTTAAGTGCACAGGTAGCTTTGGGAGTTGCTAATATTATCAGAGCAACCGATAGGTTTGGTCAAATGAAAGAAAGGCTGCATATAAATGCTCTTTTTTATTTGTCTAAATCGTTGATCTTTGCAAATCTCCAGATCAGACCTTAATTCTTTCAGCCATTCAGTCATTCTTAAACGATGAGAACTCTTCTGAAATAGAAGGGAATCCTTTGGGCGGTATGTGAAGATGCAATCTTCATCGTCATTCCGTAGTACTCCAGGAGCAATGGATTTAATATAGTAGTGAACAGGGAAAGCCTTAGCATTTACTCCTATAGAGAGGATAAAAAAGAGCCAGCCGAGATCGCCTTTAGAAATTTCTACATCAGCAAAATACTCCTTGCAAACTTTTTCTCTTTTCATTACAATCTGTTCGGACTCATCCGCAAGGTGCATATAACATAAAAATCGCTTGTTACTAATAGCTGCCCAATCGGACTGATTTTGAAAACGGTATATATCATCTGGCTTTACAAGATACATACGAATATTTCCAACCTTTCTCTGAGCGCAATGATAGTGAAACAATGTGTAAGTCCCATTCTTCACCTGCTGGGATATATAAACAAGCATAGCTCTCCAAATGGAATCCTGTATTTCTTTTGGATAATAGTCGTATAAGAATACATGTCGGATTAAAATTGGCATGGTAAAGTTTCCTGTTGCAAAATGCATGCAGAGACTTAATGCATCCGATCTATACTTTCTAAAAAATACGTCCATGCGTTTCTGTACAGTAACTTCGTCATCCTGAAATTCGTAAACCTTTTCTTCCAATGGGGTATGTTGAAAAACGGAATCTTTAGAACATTTTAAGTATAATTTATTTTGACGATTCATAATCGTGCATGCTACTCCATTGGAAAATGGATTTCTAATCGTAGCGTTGTCATTTTCAGACACAAAAGCTTCCCTGGATAATGAAAGACAGTCTTCTGAAATCACTTCTTTACCAAATTTCGATAGAAATAATTGATCTGATACTTGTACGTCGACACCTTGAACAAGTTTTCCAGGATTTGACGAGACCACTTTAGAGTTATTTTCACTCGGACTAGAAATCAACTGTTGAATGGCTTTGGTTGTTTTCTTAAAGAAGGAATTGTCTTGCTTCTCATCAAGGTACTCTAACATAGGATCTGAAAATAACTGGGTTTTCCTGCTCGACATGTTCAATTGCTATAAGATAAAATCTAAAGCGTCTAATACGTGAATGAAGTTTCTTATATAAATATCTCGCTCATATTCAAGACGATACGATACCTCGCCACATCAATGATCCGATGACTTTCAATAAGCCTTCGAGCAAGCCACAATTTCCTAAAGTTAATCGTTCACGAGACAACCTCATGAAAACTGACTTTATGATGTATTCCTTTGTACCCTCTTCTTGATTGCCTGACATGATATAAGCCACTTTTACATTTCGCTCATATTTGCTTAGTGGTTTTGGGTTATTAACAGCGCTGCGCAACCTTCGATAAGCCACATGTTGTCTGACATAGAAGGAATTTCATTAGAATAACTTTATTTAACAAGTAAAATCTGCCAAAGTTGATTTTCTTGCGTTTATTTTTCCATTCATTAGATGCTTTTTTTCATTGTTTCCAGTATAGTACGATATCACATGTTCGGTTAAATAAAACTTTAATTTAAACGAATTTTCAATGAACAAGACAAAGCTGAGGGTGATTCGTTTCAGTAGCTTTTTGCCTTTAGCAGTTAATAGGATTTAAAAGCGTAGAGTATTTTGTTGACAGGACCGCTCTGAGGTCAGAGAAAATTTAAGAAGATTCCTGCTTACTGTGGTCCATTGAGTTAATCATGTGGGTTTTGTCTAGCAGTGATGGTAAATTGAAAGGTACTGATTCAATCAGATTGTTTTGAGTGTTTAATAACATTTGAAAGAAACCTCTAGAGCTCTTTTGCCAGGGGCGTACATTCTTGGGCGAAGCGTGAAAGGTAATTCATCATTGTGTTAACCAAGTTTTCATTAACATATAAACTTAGATGATTCCTCAAACATTCAGGTTGTCTCGAAATCTATCAGCAAAAGACACGTTCAAATTACTGTGTCTCCGCCGAAAGCGAATTTTAATGTAGGGACTTTAAAGTGACTTTACACCTTACGGAGCCGTTTACTAATTTATAGAAAACCGAAATTCCATGCGCCATCGAAATCCAAGATTTAGATACTAAATTTGGGACAGCAGTCAATGACGAGCGTGTCTGTCCGAGACAAACTTATGAGAAAAACGCTTCACTAGAATTTTCATTAGGGAAATGCCCGACCAAATTTTAGTAAGTTGCTTTTATGTTACCATTTACTAATTTAAACGTAGCCTCCAATGGAACAATATTTCCATTTGCTTTGATGATCAAGAGACCATGGCACGTTGGTCGACGCCACTTTTACTTATCGGTAAGTTCAAGGAAACCAAATAAACAAAGCTAACAAATAGGAGTACCTAACTCAATACATATCAACCATTCCATTACACATTTTGTTCCGCGTAAAGATTCTTTATCTTCTGTGAAGGTAGCTTTGGCTTATATAAAGGATATAAAGATTGTGAATGAGTCTTTTGTTGAAGCTTTAGTCAACGAGAAAGAAAAATATTTACAAAATACTAATCTAATTCCTAAAGATATCTCATACCTTTCTACAGGAAGGAATCATAATGCCTTTTTCCCAAAATCCGCAGGCGATTTAAGGAATTCTTTGGGAGGTTTAAAGTGCTGTTCCATTGATTTAGATCAAGAACTTCCAAAATTACTATCCCTCCTTGGCTTAGATGTGCATAGACATCATACAGACGATGTACAATTTTTGACATCGTATTATGGTGAACGAAATATTGATTTTGTAATCATTTTAAAACAAAAGGTGATATCTACAATTCTTTCTCAAAATAAAGTATTTTGTCTTACTTTTAGCGATCTATGGAATATCCTAAAAGAAGATAACCCGAAAGAAGTGTTGCATACGAAAAAAACGAGCCATCAACAGTCAAAATCCAGTGCGCCTTCTACTTCACTAGCAACGTCTGAGAATGTTTTGGATGAATTATTCAGTAATTTTAAACCCGTTCCCCGTTCTCCAAGGAGTAAAAGAACTCTCAAGTCCGAAGGAATGTTGAATGTTTCTAAACCCAGGCCTCCCAATAGCCCTCTTAAAAAGGATTATCGAGAAAATTTAGAAGAAGAAAGGAATGCTAAATTATTTCCTGATAATTCAAAGCCTTTATCTGTTTCTTCAACAGGTAGAGAGTCGTTAGATAGAACGCCGTTACATGAAAGCAATCCGGAACTTGGAAAGTCAAAAAAGAAAACGAATAAAAAGGATATTGGCGATAAATCGAAAGTGATTTCTTCTCATTTTGCACCTCTCACATTATCTACTGCAGGAGAATCAGAATCACCTAATGTGAAAGTCAAAAAAGAGAGGGAAACAAGTCCATTACTTTTGAAAGCAGAACACAACGAGCCTCCAGATACACCACTTTCAGAAGAAAATTTACCAAAAAATCTTGGTTCAGTGGAGTTTATATCTATCCACCTACCCAAAAAGAATGAAAAGAAGGAAGCGGAATTCTCAAAATATAAAGATAGACCAAACTTTAAGAAATTCAGAAGGGTGAGTTTACAACATTTGACTCAACTACTAACTAGAAATAGCAAGGTAGTAAAGTGCATGTAGCACCACCAGTGTTTATACCACTTTCAGAATCCCGGAAGGGACAAAACGAAGTCATAGACATTGATATGGACCCTGTCCCCCAATTGATGAAAAAAACAAATACAGATACGCGTTCTCCAGAGCGGATTTCTCAACAGGGCTCTATGGAAATGCGCATGGATGAACAAAATCTCGGGGATAAAAGAGATGCTAATGAGGACGAAGAAGACGAAGAAGATGATGAGTTTGGTGACTTGAAATTTAGATTTTAGTGTATGTTGATCTCTTAAAGAGCGAATTATAAATACAAAGTGCTCTCTACTTAATTAATGTTAATATCACTAATACCTTTGTTTCTAATAAAAAGCGCATGATTACAAAGTTGACGATACAATTCTTCATAGCTAGAACTAGAAATGTAAGATGAACAATCACTCCATTGCTCCATTCTATATTCAATATTTTTTAATAAATTGGAAAAAAAATCTTCTAAATATTTGAAGAAGGCTTTCTTTGAAATGGGTATTTAGCTAACGTGTATATATAGCCTTAACCACTATCATGACGACTGAAAGAATCAGTGAACAGCTCCACGAAAATGGAGATTATGACAGGTAAGTATTTTTCTCTTTTCAAAAAATACCTGATAACTAATTCATGCAGACTGGCTAGTGATTTAGAATACAAGTTGGAGACTTGCGGATGGGCGTCGCAGTTGCGAGACTATACAAGAGGCATTGCACGAGAAAATACGGGAATTGATTTTAAAAAACTGTATGAAATTACTTTGCAAACAGCCACCGAAAGTATACCAGATTCTATTAAAATGGAAATTATGAAGGACATCAAGTCTAGTGTTTTAAAATTGGCATCTCCTAGTGAGGGTTCAGAAAACCAAAAAACATAATTTATTATAATTTTATTGAAATCTTTCAAAAATGTTTTTCCCTGGACACCACATGGTTGTCGCTCTTGGACAGAAGAAGAAAGTCTTGGTTCTACAAAAATCAAGCTAGAACGAATGATATGAAAAGTCTTCTATATCTATGTTTATGAACGTCATTCAGTGGTTTGCAATACCAAAGTTACAGAGACTGTTTGAGAGATACATGATTCCCAACTTAAAATTTTGAATGTTTCTATCAGAAGTATAAGAGAATATAAATGCTTCTCTGTGACGGAAATTCAGCGACTACCATGAGAGCTTCAAGACCATCTTTCATGGTTCTTTTTTACTTTCCCTGAGATGCAAAACGCGTTTTTGGTTGCCAGCCTGTTCTTCGAGAAGCCTATATCATTTTCACTATAAAGTTTTGTATCCTACAGACGGGATCTACTTGTCTCTGAGAATTGGATAGCATGATGATAACTGCTTACTGAGCATGAAACCGATACCTTTAAAATTCAGTTGTCTACAATGCGACAAACTGTGTTTTTCTTTTTTCATTGATATTTGTGTCTACGCAGTATGCTATTTTTTCCTATCTATGGCTATGTAACAAACTTACAATGAGCTTACAGGAGCGAATGGATTCCTTCTTACCTCAAAATGGACCAGATAATTTTAAAAAAAAATATATATATATAGTCGATGTATATGGAAGTGTGAAGCTCAATTTAGATGGATAAGTATTGGATTCCGTATTATAATCTACCTTTGAACTATCCACAGAAAAAAAAAAATTTCATTAGAATCAATCTATCGTTGCATCCGAGGCTATCAAAAATCCGAATATTGATAAATTGATTTTATTGATTACCATAGAAAGAAAATAAATATCTAAAAAGAAGATGGATATACTATTTCGTTCACAATCCTTGAAAATCTACTAATAATAAAGAAAGAAGACATTCACCAAACACCAAGGATTGTCTTACGATTCTTTAAATTCATAGAAAAGATCATAAGCTATCATAATACTCTTCATTTGTGAAAGAATTTTGTAAGGTGGGATGCTTTTTTCGTATGCAGTCAACACATGATATATCAACGAAATTTTAACCCATACACTAGCGAACCAAAACAAACCAGGGCCAACAAACAAAGAAGCCAAGAAAAAGGGATGGTAGACAGTCAAAACCCATCAATGTTGGACAGATTTTCTCCTCATGTTTTGGATATAGAAGAGGCAGATCGACTTGCAGGTGAATACAAAAATAGTGGACCATACAATCATGCAGTGATTCAGCCAGTGATCAATGATACATTATTAAGAAATGTTCGTAAAGAACTTATGAACAATATTCATTTTACAGAAAAGGTTACGGATATCTATCGTGTATGGCAAACAGGAGATCTTGCAAATTTGGACGGCCTAGACGAAAATGAGAAAAACATGCTCAAATATTTACATCAGCTTCGTGATGCTCTTTATTCAGAGGAATTCCGCACGCACGTGCAGAGAATTACTGGATGCCCTCCATTGTCTGCCAGCAAAAAAGACTTGTCTGTAAACGTTTATGCCAAGGGCGGTCACCTCATGAACCATGATGATGTGATTGGAACTCGCTGCGTTTCCTACATTCTTTATTTGGTTGAGCCAGACGAGGGCTGGAAGCCAGAGTATGGTGGTTCTCTTCGCTTATATCCCACTCTGCAACCCTCATTCCCAGCCGCTGATTTTTGCAAAGTCATCCCTCCTCAATGGAATCAACTCTCTTTCTTTCGTGTGAAACCAGGACACTCGTTCCACGACGTGGAGGAAGTCTATGTTGATAAACCACGTATGGCTATTTCTGGTTGGTTCCATTATCCCCAACCCGGTGAATTCGGCTATAACCCTCAAAATGTCGATTCCGCCATTTCTACTTTACAATCTCTGACCATGAAAATGGATTTGGAATTGCCAAAACTTTCTAATTTTCCAGTAGCGAAACCCGAACTACTGTCACAGGAAGATACTAAGGTTCTTTCAAAGTACATTAATCCGTTGTATATTACAGCTGAAGGTATTGACATGCTTTCAAAGCGCTTTTTCAAAGACTCGGCCATTGTTCTTGTTGAATTTTTGAATCCCGACTTTTCTAAACAATTGTTACAGCAGGTCGTCGGTGCCGAAAAGCAGCCTACTCCTAAACATGCTTCTGAAGTATCGTTTCCTTGGAAGACTTCTATCCCTCCTCATAAACATCGTTATCTTTATTTAGACCACGAAGAGCAAGGTCCTGATGTTTTACTCCCTATGGAATTGCAACGCCTTCCTGCCTTCCAACGCTGGATTCAGTTAGTAAGTGGCCTTCCCTTGGAATCTTTTTATCAAATTGGTCGTCGTTTCCGTCCCGGTTCCGATTTTACCTTAGCTTCAACCAACGAAACCGCAACTCTTGAAGCTACTTTATGCTTATCTCCTGGTACCGAGATTGCTAATACAGAAAATGGTGCGTACAGCGTTTATATGATTGGCGACGAGGACCCTGATGCCGATGCCGCTGTTTATAAAGGTGATCAACAGGACGATGGTATCTTACTCTCATTACCTGCTGCTTGGAATGTTTTTTCCCTGGTTTACAGAGACGAAGGTGTACTTGAATTTGTTAAATATGTGTCCGAAGCTGCCGGATCAAGCCGTTGGGACATATTCTCTCAATGGAACCCTATCCCTGAGTAAAGCGGTAATAACATAAAATATGATCTATAGAAAATTTTTTTTTTGGTTTCTTTGCTGTGTTTTTCATAGTAATAAGCTTCGTGAAGCTATTATTGTCTGCAGGCTTCTAAGAATAGTAGTTAATTATCTGTTCGCATTAATTTGAATTTAGTATTTGATATATTTAAAAAAATCAAATTTTGTTGATTCTCGCTTTTAGAAGATTGGTTTTATCTAGGGTTTAGAGACTTTTAAATAAAAAACTTTACTTTCCATTCATTATCCTCTAAATTCTTAAAATATCATAACCTAACGAAATTAATATACATAGTAACATGTTAAAGTCTATTAGCAGCTTCCTTTAACAATTCAGGTATACTTTTTCTAGCATTTTTCACATCCTTCGTTATGGTTGGCCAGTAATACCCATGACGGGGATCAGCAGTTTCACAGTTTCGAATAACCTCTTGTTGTTGCTCTTGGGTACCTATCTCAAGACTAAACTTGTAAAACCAAACCCAGACATCACCATTATCCTGATCTGCCTTGATAGCTTTCATGAACCATTCGTGTGCTTTTTCTGGTTTTGACTCGGAATACAGCATTCGGGCAATGGTGCATAAAAGGTAAGAATTGCTTTCACACTTACGCAAAGCATCAGTGGCTCTAGTTTTTCTTTGGGCTCTAGGTTCCAACCAGATTGCTTCTGACCATAGCAATCCAGATGATGGACATTCTTGTAAAGCTTTAGCTAACGCTGCTTTTACCTGCGATACATTTCCAGCGCTGTTTTCCATTTTTAACACTTCAAGCCATAAAAGCTCATTCTTAGGATTACGAACTTTGGCTCGGTCCAGAACGACTCTTGCACGTACAATAGTTTCTTTTGCTTCTAACTTAGCAAGCAAAATCCACAAAGGAATGGAATGAGGACATAATTTTGTACCTGTTATATATGCATCCCGCGCTTTCCCTGCGTCATTACCATCTTCTAAAATCTGTCCTTTCATCATCCAAAACTTATCGTAAGTAGGAAAAAGCTTTAAAGCATCTTCTAACAATGCTAAGGCTCCTTCCAAATTACCCAAAACTCTTTCCAGCGAGATAGACTTTGTCCAAATTCTTTCTGAACCGGATTCTATGCGAGCACGAGCCAGCAATTTCTTGGCCCTTTCGTCTTCATTGTTGACGAATTCTAGTTTAACGGCAGCAAGCCATATTTCTTCACTATTGGAGTTATAATCAAAGGCTCTGCCTAAAATATTCCTTGCTCCATTGACATCACCAGTATTTTTCCTTTCTTTAGCATATACAAGCCAAAGTATTTCGGTTCTAGGACATGCTTCAACAGCTTTTTCTAAGATCGAACAAACTGTATCAGTAGATCCATAAATCTTTTCCGTTTCAACTGCACGAAGCCATATGTTCTCATTTGAAGAATATACACGGAGAGCATAAGCAAAGACTGCTCGAGCACAATCAAGACATTTTGAGATTAAGAAAGATTGTGCATCATCCATCCAAGTATCTAATTGATCTTCTTCATCTAATCCTATAGATAAACAAGTATTGATAATTGCTTGAGCTGTAAGGACAGCACCTTCTTTTTCGCATTTTTCAGCTTCGTGAAGCCACTGCTCGCGTTGCAACATACCTCCACTTTCCTGTAGTTCGGCAACACCACGAGCCATAATTTTCTCAACCCTAGAAACGTTTCCCTGTTGTTCTTCTAAACGTGCAGCTGCTATCCATACTTCGTAAGATGTACGAATCGTCTGTCTAGCTTTGTTCAAAACCTTTTGAGCATTTTTGTAAGTTTCAAGTCTTGCAAGCGCAAGCCAAAGATCAATAGACATCGGAATTAGTTCAACGGCACGAGCAAGTAAAATTCTCGCATTAGTAACTTCTTCTTCCAAATTTACTGCTTCTTTCCACAAGCCAACAGAAGTAGGATTGAGTTCAAGGGCTTTTTTAATGATTCTCTTCTTCGCAGAAACTTGGGTTTCCAACCGTTCTGCCTCTAACCATAAAGTTACAGAATGAGGAAGATTCCGAACCGCGTCAGCAATGATTACTTTCGCTTCATCAACTGGATGTAAACGTATAGCTTCCATCCAAACATCTTCCGAACGAGGACAGTTATCGCACCCTTTCAGTATAAGGATACGTGCTTGACTGTTCTTATTAGCAACTTCTTCCAAACGAGCAGCAGCTACCCAGCCAGAGGCATGTTTGGGATTGGTTTCAATCACGCTTTGAAGTAACTTGCGGGCCTTTTTAACATCCCCCAAGTCTGTGTTGTTCCTGGGTATCATGCTATTCAAGCTCGTCAGATACCCCTTTGGATCAACCGTAGAAGGAGAAGTTAAGTTTGTAGAGGCTTGAGCAAGCTTAATGCCTAGCACTTTGTCACGAGCAGCACCAATTTCAACAAAGTTTGTTTTCGTGCCGTTTTCTGTTGTACTATCTAAACCGGTTTCGCCATCGGTAGTAACAGTCGACTCTAGCTGCCCTTCGTTGCGTGCGCTCGCTAGGACGAAATCACTAGTAGCATAGAATCTTTCGCGCCTGGGCTGTTTCGGCCTTTTTTTTCGGGTTAAGTCACCTGGTTCAGGTATATTCAACCAATCTTCATCAGTCAAAGTGGATAGACCACGCTTTAAATCGGCGAATTGAGAAGATACTTTTGGATTTTCTTTTTCATATCGTTCATGCTGTAATTGTTCCTGCCGCTCACGTTGAGCTTTTCTTCGTTTGCTTAAATTATCTTCCACAGTCTGATAAATACGATCAGCCTCTTCGTCTTCAGCACCGTACGGAGCTGTTGCAAAAAGTGCCACTTCATTTTCCGGGTCTTGATACCGAGGATCAATATCGTCTTCTTCAGGCTCTTCGCCGGATTTCCGTTTGTCAATAGCTGCTTTAACAGCATCCTGTGAGGGTAACTCTTGGGCGGGACCCAAATCGGAGCGTGTTGTAAATCCTGTTGCACCGCGTCCCACGCCTGCAATATAATTAGGAGGCGGTGCCATGTTTAAAAAATCTGGGTGGAACGTCGCCATTTTGCTGATAATGCAAAGAAATTGACAATTCCACTTATCACCTAGTAATTCATAAAAGTGCTAATGTAGAAGCGCGTAGGAAACGAAGTCTTCGTTTGTAGGTATGTGTATACTTTAAGGCTGAAGCTTCGTTAGACTTTCAATTAAAATTACTAATTTAATGCTTTGTTTTCCATTATTAGAATAATACAAAAATTTATGTATATACATTTAGTTTTATCCATTTGCATATATAAGGCATTTTGCAGACCTTGTAGTTGTTCTTTAACCACGCACCTTTAGGAATGTATTAATTTATGAAATAAAAGCTTACATTATGGATATACAAAATTATTTTTTTAACCTAAAAAGGCAACCTTTATATTAAGTTAAATTAAAATGGAAATGAGCTTTCAAATACTGGCGACTATGAAGTTAAACATACAACCGAGTGATAACTGGGCGAACATAGCTGTACACAGTACAAATAGAAAACTGTGTTTGCCTTTTAATGTCTCGGAAGAGGATAGACTGGTGGAAGAAAATCGGTACTCTGTATTACATTATGAGTACCTAATCTTTTCGCTAGTAACATCTACCTTTGCTTTCATACAAGATAGACTTTAGGGTAAGACAAAAAGATTGGGGTTTGACGGATTTGCTTCTACGAAAAGCTAAAGATACCGCATTGTCGCGATGAAAAAAATACGATACATGAAAGGTTTGTCAATGCAACTGAAGAGTAGAGAAGATAGGAGTTTTTTTTGAATTGAAGTTCATACATTGCACTACTGTGAATAGAAAAAATCTGTAAATTTAGTTGTCTACGAGTTAGTAAACAAGCTTGGATATTGTGGAAATAGAGTATGTTACTTGGCGTAGGTTATGGGTGACATTTGTATATTCATAGGAAGGGCACGTAAATAGAGGAATTGCACTTGCGCTTTACTTATTTCATCCAATATAGGACTCGTTGATGACTTGCGATCATATAACAGAAGGGAACGTTGGTATTCCTAACGGATATCAAACTGTGTACCGAGAAGAATGCGTTCGGTGTTTTGTTTCTCAGGTAGGAACTAATAAGCCAAAAAGGACATTTTCCACAATAACAATAAGGAAAGGGATGTAAATTTTTGCTAACCTCTGTAGGATTCTGAAGCTGGGATTGATCTTTGTTTAGCTTGCTTTGAGTCTGGATGTGGACCAAACGATCATAATCATTCAAAAACTCACTTCGATCAAAAGCAGCATCCTGTTATGCTGAATATAAAAAGAAAACCAAAACCAAAAACAGTAAGGAATTACCTTGTAGTGCTAAGCTTAACTGACCTAATATTTCAGTGTGAAGAGCCCTTGCGAAAACTTACTAAACTAGAAATACGAGAAGAATCTGAAGAAGATATTTACGATTGGTTTTATCAGCCTCATTGTCTAATCTGTAAAACAGATCTGGATATCCAGCAGCCTTTGATTTCAGCATCTTTCCAAGCAGTTATTAAAGCACCAAAAGCCTCTAATAAAAGTCAAGTAAAGGCATGGGAGAATGAAATTGTTCCATGTGAGCATACACTTTGTCTTCAACCTCAAGCTGATGAAATTCCTAACTTAAAAGAAACTAAATGCTCTAACTGCGATCTGAAAGATAACTTATGGATGTGCCTTCATTGCGGAACATTAAGCTGTGGACGTAAGCAATATGGAGGAGGCGGTGGTAATGGGCATGCCATAGAACATTTTGAAAACAAAAAACATGCTGTTTCTGTAAAACTAAAAAGTATTACACCAGATGGCCATGCTGATATTTACTGTTACAACTGCGATGACGAGAGAATTGACCCGTATATTGAAGACCACCTGGCTGTTTTCCAAATTGACATAAAGAAGCTTAATAAAACAGAAAAGTCATTGGCAGAGCTACAATTAGAGCAGAATCTAAATTGGGATTTTGGAACTTCTGAAGAGGAGTCAGGTTCTACTCGTTTGTTTGGACCAGGGCTTACGGGGTTAAAAAATCTAGGAAACAGCTGTTATTTGGCTTCCACTATGCAGTCTTTGTTTTCCATTAAAGAGTTTGCTAGATTTGAGCTGGATTTATTTACTACATGTAATTCTACCTGTAAAAATCCTGCCTCTAATTTTCAGTGCCAGCTTTCAAAGTTGGCTGAAGGTTTATGCTCTGGTAAATTCTCCAAGCCAAGCGAGCTTGGACGTCAAACAACCGGCTCTTCTCCTATGCTTCCTTTCCAAGATGGTTTACGACCTTATATGTTTAAAGACATCATTGGTCAAGATCATGCAGAATTTGGTACAGCTCAACAGCAAGATGCCTATGAATTCTTAGTTTATCTTTTAAATTTGATTCGTAAAAACAGCGTTGGAAAACCAGATATTTCTACTCTTTTTGATTTTGAAATTGAACAAAAATTGCTTTGCCTTTCGTGTAAACGTGCACGTTACTCGACATTTTCATCTCAAGGGCTCACAATCCCTGTTCCACGAAGAAAAATAGGAGAAGAAAATGGCGAAGCAATTTATGAAGAAGTAACTCTGAATGAATGTTTAGATAAGGCGGTCGAGCCTGATAGTATGGAATATACTTGCGAGGCTTGTAAGAGTAAACAAGGGGCTACAACTCAACTTTCCTTAAAAACATTCCCTAAGGCTCTAGCTTTACAAGTGAATCGCTTTGATATCCAGGCTTCCCAAGTTAGAAAATTGGGGATTCCCGTTAAAGTATTGGAAGAAGGACTGTACAAGCTAGATCACCTCCGTGCGAAACCTCGACCCGAGGATGAGGAATTACTGCCTGAAGGGTCTCCTACAATCGATTGGAATGAACAAGCCATAGAACAACTTCAAGCTATGGGCTTTCCTTTAGTTCGTTGCCAAAGGGCCATGTTGGCTACGAACAATGCTGACGCTGAGACAGCTATGAATTGGCTTTTCGAGCATATGGAGGACCCTACAATTGATGATCCTATTGACCTGTCTGAACTCAAGCAAGCAACTAAAAATAATACCGTCTCCAATGATAAGATCCAATCTTTACGTGAATTTGGATTCTCAGAAGTACAAGCTAAAAGAGCACTCTTGGAAACGAACAATGACGTTGAAAGAGCTGTTGATTGGATTTTTAGTCATCCCGATGAGACGTATGAAGAAACAATAGATGAAACAGGGGAATCAATGGAAGCTGAAAAAGTTAAATGGGATTCAGAATCTTTGCCCGCAAGTTACCAGTTAAAAGCAATAATCAGTCATAAAGGTGGTAGTGCACATGCAGGGCACTATGTGGCATTTATTCGAAAAGAAATTGAAGGTCAAGATGTTTGGGTTCTCTATAATGATGAGAAGGTTTTAAAAGTGTCCTCCTTGGAAGAAGCAAAAGCTACCGGATATGTCTATATATTGGAACGGGTGGACAATGTAACAGCGTAAGCATGAAGCATGCCAAATCAAAAGAGTAAAGTTCTGAACTTAATTGGTTCTGTTTGTCTAAATAATCAGTAAAAGTTTAATGATATTATTTCCAGCTTGTTGAACATTTACAGACGAATATGAATAAACAATACAGCAGTCGTCAATAAACTACTGATTATTGTTTCAAATTCCATAATTTTAAAGTTACTGCAGTAAACGAATGTTTGTTTACACTTTGTATTTGAAGTGAGAAGTATAACGAGTCTTAATGAACACTATGCATGGAGGTATTGAACTGATGATACAAACAATTACTTGCAAGTGCACATATCCAAGGTATAGAAAAACACAATGGAAATGCTCATTGGAAGAGCATTGCAATTCCAATCCTTCCATTCTTCAGTAGATGCCATCTTTTGGCACCAGTTGAGCAGTTACAAAGTTGAACAACAGAAATTGGACGCGTCGCCGGTTGTTATTCATGGACGATTCAACACATACTCACGAAGCGCAATTTCCATTGTATTTGGTAAAGCACCGGAAAACAGGTATACTGAGAAAGAATGAAAAGAAAGACAAATATTGACTGAGCAGCTCGATCAAAGAATGTATTGCTGAAGGTACTTTAATCAATGCTAATACTCAACAAGAGTTTGTGGAGGCAAATGTTAAAGAAATACGTGAAAGTATGGGAAAAAAGGTAAGGTATTATGCATGCGAATAATGTAAATCACACTTGACTAATTGTTTGCTAGTTACTGGAGTCAATTGAAAAGGATACGGTAGCCGAAAAGCCAAACGAGTTGATTCAGTTTTTACTTTTTTCATATGCAGACATAAAATCCTATCGTTATCATTATTGGTGCCTTTTTCCATCTTTAAAAAATACATCTCTCTGGATCGTCAAGGGTTCGCAGCCTGCAGAATCCGTCATTCCTTCAAATATCATCTCGCCTAAAATTCTAGAGTTTTGGAAAACCTCGGATTTTACACAAAGATCTTTTTTTATTGTTGCAAAGAACGAGAATGGCCGATGGCTTGTACTTCCTTTGAAAGAGTTGCCAAGGTGCCTTAACAATAGATTGGATGTACGTACTAAAATTGTTACTGTGCAACAATTTGAGTTTTCTTTCTTCTTGAAATTAACCTTTTTAGTATTTTATTTTCGTTGTAGACTCGTTTCAATTACAAGAATATCCTTCCTGGCCTACGCGAAATCTCCTTGCTTATCTTTCAATTAAATTCAATCTGGAGAAAACGAGAATAATTATGTATCGAGATGGTGTGAATTCGGATAGTTTGTCCAGAAGTATATACTTAGATTTAGTCAGTCAAAAGAACCAGGATTCCTCTCAACCTTTATCTACTGTAGGTTGGGAACGAAATGGCAAAGGTCAGTTAGGTCCTAGGGTAGTAAACTTGTCCTCTTTAATTGACCCGGTCTTACTTTCCGAGTCCGCTTCGATGCTCAACTTGAGCTTAATGCGATGGAGGCTCGTACCACAGCTTAACCTTGGTATAATTCAAAATACCAAATGTCTTCTCCTTGGTGCTGGAACTTTGGGTTGTGGTGTAGCTAGGAACCTTGTGGTATGACTTTGGACTTTGAAGAAAACGCTAACAAATATAGTCTTGGGGTGTGCGTCACATTACTTTTGTTGACTACTCGAACGTAGCTTATTCCAACCCTGTAAGACAATCATTGTTCACTTTTGAAGATTGTAAAAGAAAACACCCTAAAGCTCAATGTGCAGCCTCTAGGTTAAAGGAAATTTACCCAAAAATGGTAAGACGACAAGCCATCTTAAGTCTAAAACTAACTTTTTAGTTTTCTGAAGGCCATTCAATAAGTATTCCGATGTTAGGACATCCAATATACAAGTCTGAAGTTGAGAGAACCAAGAGAGATTATCAGACCTTAGAAAATCTTTTTTTAAGCCACGATGCCATCTTCTTATTGACAGATACCAGAGAATCGCGCTGGCTTCCGACAGTTATGGCTACATCATTGAACAAAATCTTAATTAACTCGGCACTTGGTTTTGATAGCTGGCTTGTTATGAGACATGGAAGTTTGTCTCAAGGAGAGAATCGTCTTGGCTGCTACTTTTGCAATGATGTTTTTGCTCCTTCCAATTCTGTGATTGACAGAACTTTAGATCAAACATGTACAGTAACACGTGCAGGATGCACCAATATTGCAACTGCAATAGCAGTGGAATTATTTGTTAGCCTTCTGCAACATCCAGATGGGTACGTCAAAGTTATATTCAGCTCTAGATATTAACCTTTATTAGGATTGGTGCCCCAGTATGCAACAAAGACGCTACGGTTCTGGGTGAATTACCTCATCAAATTCGTGGTTTTTTACATGATTATAGTTTATTTAAAATATCTGGAAAGGCTTACCAACAATGTTCCGCTTGCAGCGAGTGCATTATCAACGAATGGAAGAAGCGAAAGTGGGATTTTGTTTTGCAAGCAATTAATGATTCCGATTATGTGGAAGAGTTATGTGGCCTGCGGCTGGTACAGCAGCTTGGCGAAAGAGCAGGAGCCATGGAGGAATGGGATAGTGACAACGAAAGTATTCTGGCATAAGAGTATGATATTATGATAACCTTTTTAACGATTCTTTTTAATGTAATCTGAAGCAAAATGTGAACAAGTTCTTAATATACAGATCATTATAACACTAATTAAATTAATATTAGCAACAATATTTGTCAATTAAACAGTCCAAAACGTAAATTAGACACCTTTTTTCATCTTAAACTTGTCCTTTAAAGCAACAAGGCTTTCAGATCTGGCTTTTGGAGGACTTATCGTTCGAGGCAGGGTAACTTTCGTCTGAAGTGGAACCTCCATTGTCATACTTGTATCAGATTCATCCAATTCCTCAAACTTTGTTGTATTGTCCGTTTCGAACTTTCTTTTTTTTCTCGTGGGCAAAGGTATCTTAGAAGGAGTAAGAGAAGAAAGCCGTCGTGAAGACGCTGGATTTTCTTCTGCGTTTCCACTATCTATATTATTATGATCTGTCTCTTTTCTTGCACTTCCAATTAAGGAAGAATCTTTATTAGGTGTTTGGGTAGTCGTAGTAATACCAGATCTGATCGTAGGAGAAGCTTGAGAAGGGCTAGATGGTAACCCTACAATGGCTGATGTTCTTTGAAGGTAAGGAGTAACACGAAGAGGTGATTTTTTGGGGGGACTTCTCAAGGCAGGACTCAATGGAGATTTTGTATTTGAAGAAGTAAGACCAGGGGTAATAAGCGTACTTTTACTTCGTTTTACTTCGTTTTTTCTTAGTTTCTTACCTTGAGTTGCTACTTTCGATTCTAAGACTTGTAGCCGAACTTTCCAGTTGGACTCTTCTGTTTCCAGTTTGATCTTCCATCTATTTAACTCTGACTCTTTAGCCGAGAGCGCGCTATGTAGCTTATTCAAATCAGAATCTTTTTCTTTATACGATTTCTTTAGTTCTGTAATTGTACGATGAAGACGAGCGACTTGTTCGGCATTCGACGATGATAAATTAGTTTTGTCCGGTGACATGTATGAGGCTTTCGACTCGGCGTGTTCAGAGTCAGCATTCATCAATGGCAATTCTTCTTGTCCAGAATTTTCCAAATTTAGTTTATGCAACTTACTCATATCTTCTAAATTTTGTGATATGTTTGCTTCTAGTGAAGAAATTTTACTTTTGAGCTGAACAATATCAGAAGTCAAAGAACCATTAACTTCTTCGAGTTTACTGGCTCTTCTATCATTCTCCTCGCTTTTCTGTCCTCCTTCATTTAGCTGTAACAGTAATTTGTTTGCATGATTTGTAGCTTCCAGGCAGGTCGTCCGTAATATATGTGATTGCAAGCCATGTATGACATTAGAAGCTTTTGTCAAATAGAAATTTAATTCCAGTTGACATTGCAATAGCCGATTCTCTGCTTGGTGCAAAGAGTTTGTATGCTTCTTAGACAGATCTTCAACGTTCATATATTAAGCAAACCACAGTGAAATGAGTGGAATATAGTCACCTGAAAAAGAAAAAAAGTCTATGGTGAAAAGAATTTTGTCCTACTGTTTCCTTAAAGAATAAAATTGATAATAATTAGGAAGACGTAGTATTGGGGTTGAAGGGCAGTATGAAACTTGCATGTGTGTTAGTATGTAGACTTTCCCTTATTGATTTAAATTAGAAATGAATTAATCTTTAGCTAAGGCCGCATAATAGTTTTAATATATTGTACAGCTAGAAATAAATCTCATTTGTTTTGACTACGAGCTTCGAAGCTGAAAGGCGCTCAATCTTTTTTTCGCGGCTTTACAGACGATTCACTTGATTTACAAAATAAATTTTGAGTAGGGGGTCTATAATCAATACCATTCGTACGTGTCTTGAATTCATGGTTTGCTTTATAATATCATTAAGCTGTTGGTATCTCTGAAGATGAAGGCTTTTTAAGTAAAGCCAAATTCATTGTTGGTAGTTTCCTTTTATTTATTTATTTATTTATTCATTACCCTAAATTGGTCTATAATCGAGAGTGCATCATTTATATTTTCATTCAGAGATATTGAAGGTCTCTCTACTTAGCAAAATGAAAGACTTAGATATAGGAAATGATTCTTGTCTGTATTTGAAGCAATTTGCACTATCCAGTTCAATTTCATAAGCCAGGCCAGTCCTTATTTAAAATCAAATATTCAAAAGAGAGGAAAGCTACTCAAGTATCAACGATGCCCACTGTAAAGTTAATGATTCAAAAATAACTATTTTCTTTTCTTTCCTTATTGAATGTATACGCGTTTGTATTTCTAACGCTACATTGATATGAGTAGCTGAGACGAAATTCCACTTTTGTAAAGTTTACATCGTCACCATCGTGCCATGCTAAAACTGCAGTTGAACGAGTTTCATTTCTGTTATATTTCTTAAGTAAGATATAAAATAAATGTGACATTTCTGTGACGCAATTTACATTGCTGAAAGTGTCATCCAAAAGTAAACAATTAGTTTATACATATAGGATGGACTTCTCTCCGATGTGAGCAAGGTACCTTTCAACATTTTCTACCTCAACGAATAAAATGAAGGATAGCAACCCCTTTTCCGAGTCTTCATATAGAAACTTTGCTGGAGACTCAATGAAGGAACCATATGTAGAACATGACAACGAGTTTGCTAAACTCGGTTACCTGGTGGTAAGTTCAAAAAATAAACGTAAGCTAATATATTCAGTTTCGCTCATTTGTGCAAGACGATGACAATATTTCAAACAGGCCCGAACGAAGGCTTTCACTGAATACAACAAGTTTGAACAGATATCTAAATCATCAGGATTATCCTTACGATCCGGTTTCTATGCAATATCATGTCGGTCCTCGGTTAAACACACGATCATTGCGTGCTAAAAATAACCATTTAAGGAAGCAACCTGCTGTAAAACCTAGACTTATCATCGAAGATACAGCGTTCAGTAAAAGATCTAAGCAGAAAATTTCTCCTGGAGGAAACGTTGCTATGCTCGGTTATGACAGGATTGATCAATTAGATACATCAAATTCCTATCTGGGAAATTTCGGTATGCAGCAGGATATAGCTAAAATATTGTATCTAACAATCAGGTGTTCACCATGATGGCCCATTCGAACCGTGTTGTAAGCACCGAAACTTGGATATTAGTACCAGCCCGGTCGCTGCTTTTTCGGAAAACAGTGAAGCAAACAGTTTAAGCACTTTAATTCCAAAAGATCAATCTGTAGAAGATTTGGCTTCAGAAAACGGGATATGGGGAGGCGTCAATACTAATACTTATGGTTCACCGTCATATGTTGAGCAAGGTAGATCCAATTCTCTTAACCAAGAAAGCGAATCCTTATTGAGTTATAATGATGACACACAACAATCAGAAAGCCGTTTACAAAGAAAAGCTTCACTCTTGGGCCGTTTGCGACACAACTGTAAGAAAAAATTCTCTAGTGGCACTACAAAGTAAAGTCACCTTTGTTTCTTTCCAAATCATTCAAGCCTTTTATTTTTCATAATTTCATCGTTTTTTGTTATCTTTACTTACTTTAATCAATGTCCTCAACCAACATTTGCTTAATGCATAGCGTTCATTATCATAACTATGCCAATTCTTTTCAATTCTTCAAAACTTTAAACTGTTGTACAAGAGAAACGCAATAACAATAGCAAAAGGATACTACGACCAAAAAGCCCTGAAAAAGAACGCGTAATAAAACGATTAGAGTTGTACTTTATGAGTAGTACATTTAGGAATAAGAATTCATATTATACCATAGCATACTCGTAAACGATGATAAAAAACTAAAAGGCATTTAACATAAATTATCATTCAAACATGAATCAATATCGTAGCAAAATCATTACTGCATATATAGTTTTTTCCATTAAGCATCCAGAGGATGTCCACGTAGGTTTGTTGGTTTCGGTAAAGGTCGTTCAAGACTAGGTCTTTGTGAATTAGGTAATCTATAATCGCCATTATCACTGTCCGAAAGATCATCCAAAGAATTTTTTGTGCCTTGATCTAACAATTGTCGAACTCTCTCTTGGATTAAAAGAGACTTCACTGGCCTAACCAGTTTCGGTTCTTGCACATTTCTCACAACCCGACTAAAATCGGGCTTATTTACACTAATCGCTCTCTTGTTCGTTTGACTAGGATCAGTAAGATTCCGATATTGACGAATATTTTCATGGACTTGGGGTAAGTCCTCGCTTTCTACTTTCCAATCATCTGAAGGTTCTGAAGATTCAGACGGACTTGGACTATGAAGCGTAAAGTCTGATTTTTTCAATGGTGAATCACCGGTTTTTTTGGGTGTTTTATCATTTCCAAATTCAAACTTTTTAAAGGCATCACCAAATTTACCAGACAATAATCTGGAAGCATGCCCTTGCTTTTTGGGCTTGCTTATATTAATTGCGGATCGCAATTCCTTCTTATTCTGTTCATTAGTTTTTACCTTTTCAAGCTTAGCAGTAATTGACTTTTGTAATCTCTGGGTACGTGAAATATCTGAGGAGTTTTGACGACCATGAGCTCCCAAACTTTTTAAAAATTCAACATTCGACTGAACTTTGTAAGATTCACTCTCAGGTGAACTTGTTCGCTCATGTTCATCATTAACAACAACTAGATCTTCAACACCTTTAGTAATACTCCTATCATAAGAGGAATCACTTAATAGGGTTCCTTGATCCTGGAAATCTCTTTCTTCAGAGTGTGATAAATTATTCGTTGAATCTGAAAATTCGTTATTAAAATCCCTATCCATATTGTCTTCCATTCTCACGGGTGTATGAGATTGACTTAACTTATGAGGCTTCCAATCAACAGACTTTGACTGAAAAGGGCGATGATCTTGAATAAAATCTTCTGAGTTAACGTTGTCAACACCCTTTGGAATTTGAGCAATTCCTTTTTGACTAATCGTAAATGAAGATAAAGGAGCATGATTTTGAGATGATTCTTGGTACTTATTAGCAGAATAAGTACTTAAAGAGGGAAATTGGGGAACAGGCGATTTTATATTTGACACATGCTTTCGCTTACCCGTGGAAGTGGTGTAATTAAGGTCCACTTCCTTGTAAGGAATGTTACCAGGTGAATGAGGGCTAGCCAATCTATTTTCAGACAATGACGGTATTAACGTTGAGGAAGTAGATCGGTTGATAACATTGCCATCCTTTTTAGTATCAAGTAAAGGAATCGGCTCAGCAATTTTGGTGTCATCAACTTTGTTATTTAACTCGTCGACACTTGGATAGCGAGAAAGAATATCGACTTCATCAATTTGCTTTTCGCCTTGCGAATCATTATGATTAGAGATGACAGTACGTTTAGGTAAAGACTCAGAGCCATCCAAACTCGTTCCCATGACTCTTTGACAAGATGAAGTGATATTTCGGTTATAGTTGCCATTAGAACTTTTGGGTGATATAAATTGTTCATTCGGGCCAAAAATGTGAGAGGACGACGTTCTACTCGGCTGACTAAACGACTGGTTGGAAGATTTTGGTGTTATACTCGGACGAGAAATAGGTATTGGAGGCAGAGATCCATGAGAGGGCACAGAGGTAGAGGGCTGCAGTCGACCAGAAGGTGTTCTTAAAAGAGGTGCTTTTGGTGGGTTAAAAGTTGATGCATTTACTCCTCCATATATGTCGGAAAGTAATAGAGGTGTGCCACGCATTTCCATAATTTCCTTTAAGCTTTGATATATGTTGGGACGATGAGAAGGCTGCTCCTGAAGACAGGTAGCAATGAACCTTTTCATGCGGTCACTGTATCTCGGAAAAGGCGGGAAGGAGAATGAAGCTTTCAAAATAGCAGCATTTCCGACGCTTTCAAATGGTGTTGTGTAATAGCAAAGTTTGTAAGCAAGAACACCGATTGCCCAAATGTCGCTTTTCTCATCGATACCTTGTTGACGACTTAAATCAATCATTTCTGGGCAACGATATTGAGGAGTCGTATAAGCAGCAATGTTTCTCTCGACAGAAGATCTCGATTCCGGTGTGGTAACAGGCGGTATTGGTTCACAAACACTACCAAAGTCGCATAGTTTATATGAATTCGGAGCGACTAATAAAACATTTTCAATTTTTAGATCCCGATGAATTAAAGGTGGATCTAAATAATGCATCGCAGCAACTGCATCGCACACATCCGCTAATATTTTCAAGATTTCACCTTCTGTTAAACGGGCTTGCAGCCTTGTGTTCATGAAATCAATGAGACCGCCCCCTGCACAAAATTCCATCAGTAAATAGACCTCATAGCGATTTGCTGAATTGGAATATAGAGCGTTCGAATCTATATAGTTAACAATATGGCGATGGCCCTTAAGACGTTTCATAGTTTCAATTTCTCCGTGTACCAATTGAAGTGCGGCTTTATCGGGAACGTGAATGCGTTTCAAAACACAACACCGCTTATCTTGGGTTTCTACGAGATAGACATGCGAAAAACCACCTTCACTAAGATATCGCATGACAGTGACCGTATGACTGCCGACAACAAGTTTGGTGTTTGCTGGGATCCTTGTGGAAAAATCAGTTGGGATGAATGCAGAAGTAGCAGGAGGCATATAAGCCAGGTTTGAAGGACCTGCGGCCCTAGATGTGGGCCGAAAGTCTTCCCCTATGATTTGATTTTTCGACCAAACTTCTGTCATGAGTTATATAGGAACAAGTTGGTTTTTCTTTCTTCAAAGGTTAAATCTAACACCGCAGATACTACTAACAAAGCTTTCCTGTTTGTGTTTTCACCAATTTAAGAAATGAAAGAAAGACGTCAAGAGTTGATGAAAGTTCTATAGCGCTGACAATTCTAGCACTACACAATCGATCACTGTTTTCTTATACTAAGATACGAGGGGTGGGGCCCCTGCTTTGTAATTAATTGGTACAATACTAGTAATTCCAAATCAAGCAAAACGAAATGATCCTCGTAGACCGGACCAAATGTACCACTCAATTCGCGTGTACGAATGCTTTAATGGGATACAGAATTCCTTCCAACTAAATGAATTCTTTCGCACGTTTCTAAAGAAGTAGAGAGGTAAAGTTTCCGCTAAATATATATTTGCTCAATGAAGCGACCAATTTACATAAAAATAGTCTCAACTTCTCTGGAAGCAGCGTAAAGGTTTGTAATGGCTAATTACGATCTGGAATAGAGCACAAATAGTCTTAAGGTACTTGAACGTCTTGTTACACAGCTTCGTTGCAGCGTTTTTTCTCTGTATAACAGAGCGCAACGGCACATGAATACTTGGGCCTCATGAAAGACGAAAGCCAAAAAAAAAAGGTCAAAAATACATAATAATCATTTAAAAAACTTACTATTATATATATTTCAATTCTCTTAATTTAATTTGGATAAATAAGTGTATCATTTTTACTAAAAAAAATTATTTGGGTTAGGGTTTTGCGACTTTTTTCAACGTTTGCTGGCTCTGTGAATCGCATAAGTACCACATGAGTCCCCAGTTAGTAGGGGATTCAGTACCGCCATTGCTAGCGCGACACGAAGCACTAGTTAATAGAAATAGGTAAATTATGCAACGTTAATAGTTCAAAACTTCATTATTCAAATACAAAGAGAAGTTTGTAAACTAATTGATTGAATTGACGTTGTAAAAGGATTGGAAGAAGGCCTTTTTCCCTGCAACAAACGCTTGTAAATAAAGGATAGTATTCATAACTCTTGTGTTGGTGGCTATATTTATCCAAGATAGCAATCATCGTTCTTAGCGCAATTGGAATAGGCTGTTATTTTTACTCCGTTCTGTTTTTATAATTACATTAGCTCCTTTTGTCAAGTTTCACACCTCAGACATCTCATCTCTTGTTTGCCTTAGTGTTTGCGAGGAAAAGGAAGAATTTTTTCTTTAATTATTTGGTTTGTGTACATTTTACGAAAACAAAAGGCATTTATATACTTTATCGCGTGAATTATTCATTCATCACTGTCTATTTGACTGTTGTTGGAAAAATATTACATATACTTTATACATTTTGTAAACGAAATCCTATATGACTACACGCTTGGATCGATTGGTAGTGTTGCTGGACAACGGTTCTACATCAGTCGTTCGTGAAGCCGCTGCAAAGCAGATTGCTGATATTCAAAAGGCACATCCAGTTGAGCTCTATAACTTATTGGGTCGAGTCGTCCCGTACTTGAAGTCGAAGAACTGGGACACTCGCGTTGCAGCTGCAAAAGCCATCGGAGGCATCGTTGAAAATGTCCCTGTATGGAATCCTAATGAAGAACCTGTAAAACTCGAGCCTAAAGAGGAAGAAGATCAGGTTGAAAACCCCAGTCTTTCTTCGGCAACGAACCCGAACCAAAAAGAAGAGTCCAATTCTGCTGCTAATATTACATCCGATGATCAAGCTCCTAAAGTAAAAGAGGAACAAGTGGACCAGCCACTGGATCCTGCAGATTCAGCACAGCAACCGAAGGATACCCAGAGTGACGACAAAGAGCAAGTCGCTCCTGTGTTGCAGGATTCTGAAGAGAAGCGGATACCTAGCCGTTTTCATTCTTTCAGTAACTTAGCACCCACAAAAGACTTTGGAACCGATTCTTCTATATCATCGGAACTTAACTCCAAGTTCGAAGGTAGCTTTCAGAATTCTTTGCTTTCCTTTGATAATTTCAATTTGGAAGATGTTATGAAGCACGGTACGAAGTTGCTAGGTAGTGCCACTCGTGACTATGATTTTACCCCATCCGATACTTATTCTTCACATTACATTCATCAATTATCCAATCTCAAAAATCGTTTAGGGCTCGCTGGCGAGTATTTAGACGATGAACTTATGCATGACTTGAGTGATCAACCTTCTCTCCACCATAGACCTTCCCCAGCATCTCTACATCCAGAGCAAGAGGTGAACCAGTCTTTAAACGGCGCCTCCGATAGCCCTAATGAACCAGATGATTTGTCGCATTTATCTGCTCGTCAACGTAACGCTTTAAAACGCAAAGCCAAGCAAATGAAGAGCTCTCAGAAAGTTCGTGTCATCGACGTGGCTCCTAATTCCAATCAGCAACAATCAAAATCAGCCAAATCGGAACCCAATTCTGCTCCTGAGTATAACTTTACCTCTCAATCTCAATCTGATCGACTCGTTGTGGAGCATAAAGCCCCAGTTGTACCATCTGCTGCTGTTGCGGTTACCAGCGACTCCGTATGGCCTTTTAAAACTCTTGCTGAGCTGCTTTTAGTGGATATGTTTGATCCTGCTTGGGAAATTAGACATGGTGCATGTATGGGCTTGCGTGAAATCATACGCTATGCAGGTTTTGGCTATGGACGAGAAATTGGTAAAAGTTTACAAGAAAATGACGAACTAAATACTAAATATTTTAATGATCTTTTATGTCGTATTGCTTGTGTTTTTGCTTTGGACAGGTTTGGAGATTATTTGGCCGATCAAGTCGTTGCACCAATACGTGAATCTGTTAGCCAAGTTCTAGGTGTTGCACTCATTTATGTGCCTGATACGTCAGTTCATTCGATGTACAAGGTACTCCATTCGTTGGTTTTTCAAAATGAATTAGGCCTGAGTCACAGGGTTTGGGAAGCTGCACATGGTGGTATGCTTGGTATTAAATACTTAGTGGCAATGAAGTACCCTATGTTCTTTTCACAACCATCTTATTTAGACAGTCTAATTGATATAGTTATTCAGGGTTTAGCTAATAACGATGATGATGTTCGTGCGGTCAGTGCATTGACATTATTACCTGTTGCTGATAAACTCGTCGCTGATAAACTGGATTCGTGCAGTCAATTACTTAACGTTTTATGGGATTGTTTGGATGATGTTAAAGATGATCTTTCTTCGTCAACGGCTAGTGTCATGGACCTTTTGTCCTGCTTATGTTCTTTTCCCGAAGTGATGGAACTTATGCAAGAAAATGCAAACTCTGATTCAAAACGCTCTTTCAGGACTTTGGTTCCCCGACTATTTTACTTGATGCGTTATACTCTCAGTGGTGTTCGTAGATCTGTGATCTATGCTTTAAGTAAATTTGTTCTCATTAAAAACCCCAAGTTAAATAGCTGGATTACAGGGTTAACTTTACGACTTTGTTTTCAGAACGTTTTGCTTGAACAGCAGGATGACATTTTTCAATCTTCTCTTGATTTAGCGCATCAAATTATAGACTTCTTATATTATCATGGATCAGATAAGTTCACTGAAATGATGAAGCCACATATTGAATCTATGCTTAAAGTCACCATGACTCCCATAGGTTCCACCCGGCATCCCTATCCAATTGATACGTCGTTACTTATAAAACCTTCTGGTCAACCATATGCAGTGCGAAGCACTACACAGGATCGTAACTCTAAGTCTTTATTCGACTTACCCTCTCGTCGAAAACAAAGAAGATATGCCGAATCTGATTCTGGTTCATCATTTTCATACTCTGTTGATGAACCTATGTTGAATGGTGATGTAGAATTCGTCGGTGAAGAGCGTATGTTAAGATGTCGTTTGGGTGCGGCTTCCATTTTGGGTGCAATTTTGGGTCGCTGGAAGAGAGATGAAATACTTCCTATATTTGAGTTGCCTTTAAAATTATGCCTTTCTTCCGCATTTTCTACTCCTATTATGCTCTGTTCAAGATTGATAGAAGAATTTTTAACATCTGAAGATTCCACCCTTACCACTCAAAAAGAAAAATTTCATCAGATGCTTTGTGACCAATTTGCTACTATTCCTCGCGAAACTTATGCTAATTTAGTGCCACAGCTACATATCGTGAGGGCACAATGCAATGCTTTGTTGAATACATTTGTGGATTTAGGGCGGACCTCTCGTTCCAAATTACCTGTCTTAGCAGTTGTTGTGAAGGGTGATGCAGATGCTGGTCCTAATGCTTTCGGCATTGATGATGCGGAGAAAATTATCGGCCCTACATTTGAGTCATTGTTTAGCATGCTCTCACCATCGCAAAAGTCCGTCTCTTCTAAAACCTTTAATGAAATGAAGCTACTTGTCAGCGATGAGATATCAATTTATAAAACTCAAAAAGATACAATCGATATTCAATGTGCGGCAGCTCTCGCTTCTGGTATAGTCTCTTATGAGAAATTACCTAAGAAACTAAATCCAATCATTAAGGGTATTATGGAGTCTATAAAAAAGGAAAGTTATTCTTGTTTACAGACACATTCAGCAATGGCGATGATGAAATTAATATCTTCATGTTATAAAGAGTCTCGCCAAAATATCTCTGAAAAAATAGTAAAGAACTTATGTGCTTACGTTTGCATGGATACTTCTGAAACTCCTATCTTTGAAGAATTGGAAGAGCAAGGTATTTTGTCAATTTCTAATAGCGAATCCGAGATTGAAGATATTGATGGTGAGAAATTAGGTAAAGATGCTGAAGGAGACATAGGTGAGCGTCGCAAGGTTCGGTCTGGCAGTTCCGAAAAGGAGGCAGCAATTCTTCAAAGAGTAGGTGCTCAATTAACACTTCAGTTAATGGCAACAACTTTTCGTAATCGTCTCTTCGAAGATGTTCCTGTTTTGTCACAGTGTTTGTTCGTTCCTATAAAACGATTCACTAAAGAAGGACTCCCAGTGGATGCAAACGGTAAAAAGGACTCTACTTTCGGTCAAGATTTGCTGGATGCCATGTCTATCCTTCGATTCTTGGTTCCCCATTTACACGTTGATTTATACGGTTACGTAACGGACATTTTACCTCATTTACTTTCGGCTGTATGTTCAGAATACAGTTCTATAAGGTTTATGGCTGCAAAATGTCTAGCATCAATATCTGATTCTGCTGCAGCTGGTTCAAAAGCACTACGAATGCTAGTAGAGAGTATAGTTCCTTTACTGGGTGATCCAACTAATACTACTCACAGACAAGGTGCTATTGAATGCATTTACCAAGTGGTACAACGCCTTGGCGTTCGTATTTTACCTTATGTGCTGTATCTTATCATTCCGCTTTTGGGTAGGATGAGTGATTCCGATAAGGATGTGAGAACTCTAGCTACTTCATCATTTGCAACCCTAGTCAAGTTAGTACCTCTCGAAGCTGGTATTCCTGATCCTACTGATCTTCCTCAAGAACTTATCGATAGCAGAGAAAAGGAAAGACGCTTTCTTGAGCAAATGCTGAATCCTTCAAAAGTTGATTCCTTCGTGATGCCCGTCGCTGTAAATGCCGATCTTAGAAAGTATCAACAGGAAGGCGTTAACTGGTTGGCATTTTTAAATAAATACGAATTACATGGCATCCTTTGTGACGATATGGGTCTTGGTAAGACGTTGCAAACGATATGTGTTGTAGCTAGTGATCATCACAATCGTCAAAAAGCTTTCGAAGAAACGAAAAGTCCCAAGTTTGCTCACGCACCTTCTCTAGTTGTTTGTCCATCGACTTTAGCTGGGCATTGGCAACAAGAACTATTAACATATGCACCATTCTTGAGGGTTCTTTTATATGTGGGACCTCCCACTGATCGCACAAAACTTAGAAAGCAGCTTAAGGTAGTTGATGTTGTAGTAACATCTTACGACATATGTCGAAATGACATGGAATCTCTTGTTAAAGTCGATTGGAATTACTGTGTTTTAGATGAAGGCCATGTCATAAAAAATGCCCGTGCCAAGCTTACAAAAGCAGTCAAGTGTTTGAGATCGTACCATCGTCTCATTTTATCTGGTACTCCAATTCAGAACAACGTTTTGGAGCTCTGGTCTCTATTTGACTTTTTGATGCCAGGCTTCTTGGGATCTGAAAAAATATTTCATGAAAGATTTGTGAAGCCAATCGCTGCAAGTCGAGATGCAAAAAGTTCTTCTAAAGAAAGAGAAAGAGGAACGTTGGCTTTGGAGGCCATACATAAGCAAGTTCTTCCTTTCTTATTACGTAGACTAAAAGAAGATGTCCTTGCTGATTTGCCTCCTAAAATCATTCAAGATTATTATTGTGAGATGAGCGATTTGCAACGAAAACTGCATAATGATTTTATCTCTCAATTAAATGTAAACGAGGAAATAGAAGTTGATTTGGATGAACAAGAAAACAAAAAACCCGCTAAAAAGAAATCTTCGAAGGGACACATCTTCCAAGCTTTGCAATACATGCGCAAACTTTGCAATCATCCTGCTCTGATCTTGACTGACAAGCATCCTAAACGTGTTGAAATTACGAAGCAATTAGAAAAAGAGCATAGTACTCTTCATGATCTAAAACATGCCCCTAAGTTACTAGCACTTGGTCAATTGCTCAAAGACTGTGGTATAGGTGATTCTTCGTATAATGGTACTGGGGTTGATTCAACACTGGCTAATCCCGTGAGTGAACATCGAGTACTTATTTTCTGTCAACTTAAGGACATGTTAGACATGGTAGAAAAGGATCTTTTAAGAGCTACTATGCCCGAAGTTTCATATATGAGACTTGATGGTTCTGTTGAGCCTACCAAACGCCAGGAGGCCGTAACAAAGTTTAATAACGATCCTTCCATCGATGTCTTGTTATTAACAACACATGTTGGTGGTTTAGGTTTAAATTTGACTGGTGCGGATACTGTAATTTTCGTTGAGCATGACTGGAATCCTATGCGTGACTTGCAAGCAATGGATCGAGCTCATCGTATCGGGCAGAAGAAAGTAGTAAATGTATACCGACTAATTACTAAAGATTGCCTTGAAGAGAAGATTATGGGTTTACAGCGATTTAAGATGAACGTCGCTTCTACTGTTGTTAATCAGCAAAATAATGGGCTTGCTTCTATAGAAACAGATCAGATACTAGATTTGTTTGACAGCAATGCCGATGAACAGAAAGCGGATGAGAAGAAAGAAAAGTTTTTGGACACCAATAACCAAGGTCTAAGTGCTACTTCAAAGAAAGCATTAGAAGGATTACCGGAAATGTGGGATGAATCACAATACGACGAGTTCAATTTGGATGGGTTTATATCCTCCTTATCCAAAGAACCTCAATAATTAAAACTGATGCCTCTTATTTAAATTAGTTATTTTCATGTTTATAATTATAACATAAGTTGTACAATAGAAGTTAATGCCCTTTTATAATAAATTTAAGTGAAATAATAGTCAAGGACAACAAGTAATAAAGATTGCAAGTAGGGTTCAATTACGAGTAGAATCCATAAAACATTACGATATCAGCATCAAGCACGAGTACGAAAGTCGAGAGAAATCAGACATCTTAAAATATAGTTGAAAATGAGTTCGTAATTAAATAATTTTTTGATTTATATAGTTTCTAAACAAGTCAATCTCCTCCCTTGTAAACGCACAGCTAACTGTTAGAAAAACGATATAAAATCTCACTACTTACAAGATTGGAACCTGAGATGGATTAATTTCTTTGGGAATAGGTCGAGAAAAGGCTCGAAGCTCGGTACATAAAATCGAACTTATACCAGTAACGCTCAAATGTTTAAGGTTTTTACAATTGAGCATTAAATAACTAATCGACTTTCGAAGTGTTAGTATTAGTTCGGATATATTCAGCATACCTTTGGTGTTAAACCAGTACAGTAGGAAAGATGGATGCGTTCTAGAAACTTTGAGCTACAGTTAGAGAGATGGATTATTGAAATGTCAGTTAAGAATATGCACTTGACCAGACCAACTCTTTGTAGGCGAGGAAGTTTAGCTATTTCAGCAACAGAGCTGTCAGTTAACCGAAAACAGCCTCCAAAATCAACGTATGCGAGGTTTTTGCATGATTTCAAAACGCTTATAATCCCTAGATCGGTTACTTCATAACAATGCCCGAGATGTAATGAGGTAAGATATGTTTTCAAATTTGAGATTCCTGCCAAGGCCGTGTCTGTGAGTTGAATGCATTTAGTCAAGTACAGAGTTTGCAGTCTTGGGAAACATTCACAAAGCTTGAGAACATGATTGTCTGAAAGTTCAGAAAGACCAGTTAAATTAAGACTCCTCAAGGAACAGAATTTCGAAGGGGAAGTATAGTAATCCATGAAGTCAGTAAGATAAAAGCACCCTGACATATTCAACTCTTTCAAATTTTTCTGCTTCATAAGGGCTTTAATTAGCACGGATGGATCCTTCATGTTTCTGCAACCACTGATGTCCAACTCTATTAGGTCACCATATTCACTCAGCGTTTGCAAAGATTTTTCCGTTAAGGATGTGCAATCATTTAATTTGAGTTTTTTTAAGTGCTTGCATTGCACCAATGTCTCTTTCAATTGCGAGTCATCCAGAAGAGCACATCGAGAAAGTGACAATGCTTTTAACTTTTTCAGCTTTGGTAGAGCATCTAACATAGTTTTCGTTGATAGTTTTGGTATCCCACTCAAATCCAATACCAAGATGTCTAGATTGTTTAAAAGTATAGAACTAATCATGTCATCAGTTAATCTAGTACAGCCAGACAAATTTATCCTTAAAAGATTTCTTGCTCCTGACAATAACGATAAATGCCCATCTGTAACGAAGTTGCTCACATACGAGAGATTTAGCTTTCGGGAGTGCATACAGTAATTTTCAGCGTTTTTGAATGTTTGAAGAGCTTTTGAAAAGGTTTGAAATTCTGGTAATGTTTTAAAGACTAACTTCTCCCATAGAAATGGCAAAATAAAGCGACACCATACAGAATTCACCGTTAGACAATTGTACAGGTCGGGCACGTCCATGTATGAGATTATTTTATAGCAAATTTCGTTAGGCAAAGAGATATTAGAGCTCATCATCTTATAAGTTATTTTCAGGTTCAACAATTCCAACGAAGGAAAAGCCTTAAAAAGGTGCCAAGTGAAATGTAAACAAACATACAAAGCATAATCTACAACATGCAGAAGGCTTATTACAGGTAAACAGAATAAAATATATATATATTTAAATAATATTAGTTAAAGAATCACATAAGCATGAAAGTCATTTCACATACATTTATCGAAGGCTTTGAACAGCTTGTGTCCTCATAATATTTATCCAATCAAGAAAGTCATTAAGTTAATAGACTAGGAAGTAACATAAAAAATTCGTGTAATGTGTTAGAAAGGCATTAATTTTCAGAAGTTAAAAAGGGTAATCACAGATAAAATTAGCGACCGCTCTTCTCGAGAATTTCCATATAGGACTTTCTTGTTTTATCTTTAAGGCGCTTATTTTTCGAACGCAGCCTCTTTCTATCAGGTCGTACTACAATCACTGGAATCGGGCTTTTTTGTAAACAGAATTTGGAAACACTTCCGCTGGACAAAAGGGATTGGAAACTGTTAAGAGGTTTTCCCCTGGTACCTACAATTAAGCTGTCGGGGGAATAAATATGAATAGTTCGAAGAATCATATCTTGAGGCTTCCCGACGACAAGCTCGACTATTATAGATACAGCTTTTTCTTCATCAACTTTCTTGAGTAAAGTTGCCATCATGTTTTCGGCCATTAGGCGGTATGAATCTTCATCCGATAACTCTTCTGCCATTCTGGAAGAAGGATCAATGACTCGCAATATAACCACCTCATCGTTGTCAGATAAAAGAGATTCAAAAAGATACTCCACAGCAAATTCAGAGTATATATTTTCATCCAGCCCACATAGAAAAGTTCGAGATGCTCGAGTCCATTTATAAGCTTGATGTTGAGTTTTTAAAGTTAGAGAAAATTCTGAGGCAGCTTTATTATTAAACGTATCAAAGGAAATTCTTCTAAGAAAATGTGGACTTGGCGGAGGAGAAGCTAGGCTGCTCGCCCGAGTATATGGGTATTCCGCAAACTGCGGCTGTATGAAACCAGCACCCTGAGCAGCAGCAAATGTGACAGAGTTTTTAGCTACCGGACGAAAAACAGGTTTATCCATGGATGATCTAGAGCTTCTAGTAACAGGGGTTACAGGCTCCGAATGCGCCTGTCGCTGAACATTAGTGGAAATGCTAAGCTTGTTTTTCTCTTTCGATTCAGGACGAGGAAGATTTCCGAACGAAATTCCTTCTTTAACATTTCCATTTATACCTGACTGGTCTGCCATACCAATGTATTAAAAACGAAAAGTATACTCAGAACGACCAATGACAAAAAGTAAGATCTGAATGGGAACACAAGAAGAACAGGAGATACAGTGACCAGATTCGTTGTATGTAGATTTTTAAGGTAAAAAGACGAAAAAAAAGGCTTCAATGGTAGCTTCAATGGTATTGAGCGGTAAGATTGAAAGGAAAAGTCTCTGGTACGAGCAATGAGTCTGTTTACCAGGCTAGCAAGCAGAGATAATACGAATTAGCAAAATAAATTTCAACACTTTTTTTAAAAATCAAACTTCCTGTTTGTCTTTACTTCTGTTTCGCTTGGCTACTGTGTATGGGTAGAAAGCTAAGGTAGATGAAAGTAAAGCCACAAAAATTTCCATGTATACAAGGAGCGTTGTGAAGCGAAAATACGTTAGTCTACTTATGGAATAGTCTTTAATAATCTATATCTGCAATTTTAAGGAGACGTTTTCAGGCCTTTAGCCGTTTTATACACCTATTATTCAAAATTTTGTCTCTAGCTTGGTTGCTATCGATTGCTAAAGGAGAATATGTTAAGGAATGTTAAAATTTGCTTTCTACGCCATTTTAGGATGCTGAAATGACCAGGACCCTGATAGTCGATGGCATTAGAAAAAAGGACTACTTTCGTAAACCATAGGTAGAAGAGGTTACAGAACCCGTGAAAATCAAACTTATATTTCTTTATTTTATATTATTGTCTCTCACTTATTCCATAGTACGTGAAGCGACTTTATACTTTTTAGTGTGCATGGATAGTGTTTTTGGTTAGGAAAAAACTTTTTCTTCCTTTACCACACTTGCTTACTGACGGGAAGCCAGAACCAAAACATTTCCTCATTAGACTTGTCAATTGATAAAATTGGCTTTAAAATTTGAAGGTATTTTTGTTTCATTGGCAAGGTTCAAGCTGAAGCCAAAATTTCGCTTTTCCTCTAAACATTTAATTCAACGAAACATTTGTGGATTTAGACAGTATCACAGATTCCCAAAAAAAATGGCAGCAGTAGACCAACTTACGATAAATTTACAATCCTTAGGATTGCAAGATCATACGCTTCTTAAAGAAGCTGATGTTGAACACAATCCTATTGATCTTTACCGCAGCTACATTGCTAGTGAACTTTCTAAAATCAGCGGAGTAGATACTTCTCTTATTTACCCTGCTTTGGAAACATCTATTAGCAAAGACTCTGCTGACTTAAACCTACCGGTTCCTCGTCTTCGTGCAAAGGGTGGTAAACCTCAAGAATTGGCTGCTAAATGGGCTGAAGAATTCCCTAAGGATTTGGTAGATGTTGTTGCTAATGGAATCTTTTTACGTTTCAATTTTATTGGTCCTTCCCTTACCAAATTGGTTTTGCCTATGATTTGGAACCAACGAGAAGAGTATGGTCGTAACGAGTCCGCTAAGGGAAAGGTCGCCGTTTTTGACTTCAGTAGTCCTAACATTGCTAAACCTTTCCACGCTGGTCATTTGCGTAGTACCATCATTGGTTCTTTCCTTTGTAACTTGCATGAATCCCAAGGTTGGAAGGTCCATCGTGTCAACTACTTGGGTGATTGGGGTAAACAGTTTGGTTTGCTTGCCATTGGTTTTGAACGTTATGGAAACGATAAGGAACTCGAAGAAAACCCCATGCGTCATCTTTATGATGTTTACGTGAAAATTAATGCTGATGCCACCGCTGAAGAAGAAAAGATTCAGCAAGAAGGTGCTGAAGCAGAAAGTAAGGGTGTTCCTTACACTCCCTTTGCTACACTTCATGACAAGGCTCGTGAATTCTTCAAGCAAATGGAGGCTGGCGATGAGCAGAGTCTTAAGACTTGGTCTCGTTTCCGTGACCTTAGCATTGTCAAATTGAAGGAGACTTACGAGCGTCTCAACATCAAATACGACGAATATGATGGTGAATCTCAGGTTTCTCTTCAACTTATGGATGAAATGATTGATCTTTTGAAAAAGAAAAATCTTGTTGAACAAGACAATGGTGCCTTATTAATTGATCTTGCCAAATTTGACAAGAAACTTGGCAAGGCGGTTGTCCGTAAACGTGATGGTGCCACCCTTTACTTAACTCGTGATATTGGTACTGCTGTCAAGCGTTATGAAAAGTATAAATTTGACAAGTCTGTCTATGTTGTTGCTTCTCAACAAGATATGTACTTTGCTCAATTATTCAAAATTCTTGAGCTCATGGGTTTTGAATGGGCTAAGAAGTGTGTTCATATCAACTACGGTCTTATTCAAGGAATGAGTACTCGAAAAGGTAAGGCAATTTTTTTGGACGACATCATGGAAGTTGCCAAAGAAGAAATGCACAAGGTTATGCAGAAGAACCAGGAGAAATATTCTCAAATCGAAAACCCCGAAGAGGTTGCTGACATTGTCGGTAAGACTGCTATCCGTATTCAAGATTCTACTGGTAAACGGATCAACAACTATGCTTTTGATTGGTCTCGTATGACCTCTTTTGAAGGTGATACTGGTCCTTACCTTCAATATGCTCACTCTCGTTTGTCGTCTGTTCAACGTAACGTTGACTTTACTGATGAACAAATGAAGAATGCCGATTTGAGTTTGATTACAGAGCCTGAAGCTTATGAATTGGTTCGTTTGCTCGGCCAGTATCCTGATGTTTTGAAGAGTGCATTCCGTTTCCAAGAAACTTCTACAGTGGTTACCTACCTTTTCAAATTGACACATGCTGTCAGTAAATTGTACGATATTCTTTGGGTTAAGGGTCGTGAAGAAAACTTGCAACTTGCTCGTCTTGCACTCTTTGGAGCTGCCAAACAAGTTCTGAACAACGGTATGAAATTGTTGGGCTTGACTCCTTTGGAGAGAATGTAGATTGCAGAGAAAAAAAATCAGTTTTTGTGATAATTTAATTGAAATTTTTTTAAAAAAATATCTAACTGTAGAGAGATGGGAGAAGCAAAGGTTGTAGATTCCGATCAAAGTTTTGAAAGTGATTGAAAGATCAATATTAAGAGGTTTGACATTAAAGGAATGGCTTTCATTAGATAACGGAACAATTTCTTTTCGAAAGTTTGATATCAGTTTTGGAGTGAAAACAGCAATTAGAGCGAACGGAAGCAAAACGATCAGCTGTAAAAGAGAAAACAATATGATGGGAGCAAAATGGTAGCGATCAGAATTCAACTATTGAAGCATTCTGGTTGTTGCATGGCAGATAGTGCAAGAGCGGATGTAGTACTAACTAATGTGGGAGGAGAGATTTGAACAGACTTTTGATTTGAGCATCTTGTTTTTTTTTGAGATGTAAATAGACGGTTAATGAAAGACTTGAGAAAATTAATGTTTCTTTTAAGGATATTTTTTGGGGACCGGATAGATGGACGCGGTTGAGCAGGTTTTTGCTCTTGCGCTAAGGGAATATTTTCTTTCAGAAAATGGGTTCGAATATCCTTTTCGAAAATGGGATCCACATACACGGTTGAATGGACTTTGTCTGCATATTCAGCGGCTCCAGCAGTAATCAATTTTCGGTTTCGAACGTTCATTACGGAATAATGAGTAAAAGCTATTAAAATAAGATTTAGATTTTAAGACTGAAAATGAAAGTATAGAACCTGAAAATCTCAACAAATCCCAATACAATTCTGTTAGCACAACTGAGGCAATTCAAATAAATAAATATCTCTAAGTAGAATGAACAAGTAAGAAATCGTTTCCGAAATTTAATATAGATGCAGAGAAATGAAAGAATTGAGAAGTAATGATCAATTTAAATTTCTTTTGATTACGGACAACGAAAGGAGATGCTTTACAAAGGAGTATAGTATATTTCAACAACAAAACCGATTACAAAATTGTGGAAGTTTTGCGTAGATGTGAAGAAACTAAACTTCCTAATTGATATATGCAAAGAAAAAAAGAAGCACGGATGAACCAAATGGTCCATATATGAACGTGAAAGGAAAGGAACATATGGAGGGGGAAAAAGTAACAAGAACTCTTTCAGCTGATAGAACGATATGAAATTCCCTTAAATAGATTCAGAATGAAAGAAGCAATGAAACTGTTGATTTGACGTGCTTGTAAAATATGTCCCTTCATTGCAATTGAGTCATCCTGTCTCTCATAAGGAAACCATCACTTTCGAAATAGATGGTTGCAGCCAGATCAAAAAATTATTTAGAGTCGATTTTTCAGGTAGATAGAAATCAAGCAACAAAAAATTCAAGCATAGTTCTGAAAATGCTGCTGGCTGAGCCGAGAGTCACTAGTTTCAGAGATTCAATCCTTAACATTGGTCTTGGTTTAGGTAATAGGAATCCGTGAATTTACTTATCCGTAATGAGATGGTTTATAATAGGATTACCTGATACAGGAAATGCTACTGATTTTCATCATTTCCAATTTATCTCGTAGTTAAGAAAAAAGTTGCTATTCCCTGTCTAAAAATCTAGTTTGCTCTTGTATAGTCCCACTTATTAGTGCAAAACTCTTTTTCTTCTCATTGCTGTATCTCAAGATTAAAAGCTTTATGAAACGTTCTGTTTACAGTAGAAGAACTGCTCTTTTGTTTATTAGTGTACGTAAATTACAGTACGCTATCCTACACATATCGTATCAGATGTCACACGTAGTCGTTTGTTTATTTACGTCGCAGTGAAGGACAAAACGAAAGAATTTGCTGGTCAATGATGAATGGAATTTGCTTTATTTCAGGGGTTTTCTATGGATTTTTAATTTATCAGTATCAATCCTTTTCCTTGTGTTTTGATTTTTATTTTTGGTCCTATATTCATCACCAGAAGAAACCGCACTTTGTACTGTCTAATAAAGCAAGCATTTCCAATATGTTTTTTGTTTTATTCTATTTTGTTTCCAAAGCACATGCTTCTGTTTGACAGCAAGGCAAAATTCGTGAACTGTTTATTTATTATATTAAATCCTACATGAACTCTTTACTACGATGCTATTCTATTGCTGGTACGTTACCTTTCCCTCTGGGGAATTCAAGAACATCGCCGAAGCAACATCAACTCTATAATAAACTTTCCTTCTTAATATCCTAATCCCTTCATACACTCTTTTAACTCTGAAAGTAATAATGCCAATGCCAGGTTCATCAAATCAAGAGCCTTTGGCAGAGGCAGAGACAAACATGCTGCAGCGATTAGAACAATTGCAAATGCAGACGTCTAACATTCTTAAAAGGCTGCATTCTACCACTACGTTCTCGGAAACATCGTCTCCTGATCCTGTAAACGAAAATGACATAGTTGCTGAAAGTTCGAATTCTCCGGCGTCTATCGATAATGTTGATTCATTAGCCGAAGCGATGGGTAATGTGAAAATAAATGAACATGAAGAAAAACAAGCTTCTATTCCAAATGCCATTACCAAGGACAAACCATCTCATGACCATGGAGAAACCCCTCAGATACCTACTTCTATTTCACCTAGTAAAATGAAAGTTAAAGCTCGAGCCATTCGACCTTCCGTAAAGCCAAACCGGGATTCCTCTTTAATAAACCAGCATCAACAACCTTCACCATCCCGTTCCTCCGGAAGACTTTCCACCGGAGTGCAAAACACTAGACTTTCAGCGTCTGGTAATTCTCATGCACCAGTACGTCCTCCTTCTTCTGCAGGAGCTCGTTCTTCGTTTCCTTTCTCTTCTAGTCCTAAAGCTGCATTATCAACTCCCAAGTCACCAGCTTTGGCAAATCCTCAAGTTCATAGATCTAGATCTTCCTTGGGAGCTCGTCCTCCTTCTAGAATCACCGTCAATTCTACCTCTAATTCACATATGCAAGCTACTGCTCCTGGAGTACAACCCAAGCCTTCTGTCGGAGTTAAAGTTTCTACGTCCGCAGCCTCTCCAAAAGTTCCTGTAAGACAAGCTAATGGAGCTTCCGTTATTCGCCCTGATACTCGATCTGGAATAACACGTCCAATGTCACGATCTATGGGTCTCTCTTCTGCAGGTTTGCGTGGAAAACAACCCACCACACATACTCCTACTGTTCCTAAGACCAAAGCCAATGTCCATGCAACTATCCTTCGTCCTTCTACATCTGCTTACACTGTACGTCCTGGCTCCAGGATCCTTCGTGACCCTGATACATCTCACGACTTGGCCAACCATGCATCAAATTCTTCTCTACGTACCAGCTCATCCTTAGCAGTTCGTTCTCCACCCTCCAACACTGTAAACAGATCTCCATCGAGATTAGAACAAACAGGAGCAAGTATCAAGAATTCAAGCGCTAAAATAATGAGGCCTTCAACTGCTGCCGAAGTACGATCTCCTTCCAGAAGTACTGCTGCTAGAACACCTTCAAGGCTTGGGCAAACAGGGGGCTTTAGTAAAAACCCTACCGCTAAGGTAATGAGACCTGGGACTTCCGCTGGAATACACTCTCCTGCTAGAAGTACTGCGCCAAGAGCACCATCTAGGTTAGAACAAACCGGGGTCAACGTAAAAAAATCAAATGTTAAGGTGATAAGACCTGGGACTGCCGCTGGAATACGTTCACCCTCTAGAGGCCCTGTCCCCAAAGCACCATCTAGGCTAGAACAAACTGGGGTCAATGCTAAAAATTCAGGCGCCAAGATCATGAGACCCGGGACTGCCTCTGGGATACGGTCTCCTTCTAGAACCACTGCCCCTAGAGCACCGTCCAGGCTAGAACAAACAGGAGTCAATGTGAAAAATTCAAGCGCCAAGGTGATGAGGCCGGACACTAGTTCCGGGGTAAGGTCTCCTTCCCGACTTGCTCAGGCTTCGGTTTCTTCTAAGACTCCGATCAATGGAGTTAGAGCAAGAGCTTTAAATACTGTACGACCTGCGTCGTCAAATCGTGAACGACCGGCATCCTCATTACGAGTTAGGGCATCTTCTCGTTCTCTACAGCATCCATCGATCATTCGCCCAACCACCTCTTTGCAACGTGAACGAAGTAAAATCTCGGGAATACCCAGTCCATTGCCAGAAGATGTTAACATATCTAATATACGTGAACCCAGCGAATCCTTAGACCTAAACAAAATAAATTAACAACCTGCCTCCCCTTTTAATGTTTACGACCAAATTATTTTAGGTGGTTTCTTTTTATTATGAGTGTTAGTAATAGTAACTTCATTTAGCATTATCATTCTATGATTTCAATTAGATGATTTCTTGTTTGAATCGTTGTAACTACGCTTTTCCTTTTTCTAGCCAATTTTATGTACTCTGTTCCGGTGCATTCATCCAAATGTTCAAATCTCTAATGATTTATCATTTACTAGCAAAAAAGAAACGAACCAAAAATACTGACATCTATTGTTTATTAGCGAAGCCTTTCGTTACGTTAAGCTAACTAAGAAAGCATAAGGATCATCCTTAAAGATAACAAACCCAGAGAGCTATGGTTCTAAACAAAAACCAAACAAACCAAACGCGAGTCAAATTCGACACTGTTGAGAAAGCCTATTTGTGTGGTTATTGTTCTTTTATATTAGTTTTTTTATTAAAAAGAATGAATGGTTTTATGCCCGTGACTTCACCAAATGGTGCTACAAAAGAACAAGAAGTGACTTCCACAAATCTCGCGTTGAATGTAAGTAATTCCCTTCCTGATGATTAGATATGTCTTTGCGTATACTATCTCAGTAAATTCCTGGAATCAAATGAGTGTAACTATATTTTGGCGATTCTAGCTTGGCCTGAATTCCAGGTGGTGATCGAGAGTATCTACTTCAGGCTACCTTTTCTATATCTTTTCATCTGCTGTTTCTCTTTTTTTTTATTTATATACATACTAACGGCATTCTAGATCTCTGACTTTGTTTTTTCGAATGGTTTCCTACAAGGTGCTTTTTCAGATACAAACATACAAATTCAAGATAATGTATACCGCCTGCATGCTTTATTCTTAGCTCGTTCCCCTGTACTATATCAAAAAATAACCGAAGTTTCTTCAACTGGCATGCCTTATAATATCAAATTGGAGATAGAAGATCATTATGTTACAAAAGAATCCATAATTTTTGTTCTTTCCTCTCTTTACCGAGATGCCGTCATTATACCAGCTGATTTGAACCCTTGTTGTATTCTTGCTACCAGTGCATTATTGGGTCTTGACGGATTGGCCTTTGAGGCTGCATCTCGCATTGAGAATTCAATTAATCCATTCACAATGGAGAATATCCTCACCTTTTTGGACCCTAAATTAGAGGGCTTTGAGAGGCTTAAAGTAGGAACGTATCCTAGATACACTACTGGCCTTTTTGACAAAGCTTTAGAAGTTATGTATACTACCCTTGTTAACCATTGGAATAAGGAATACGTTAACGTGCTCTGCAAACTCCCTTTCCCTGTCATTAAAAATCTTTTGGAAAGCAACAAACTCACTGTTGGAACAAGCAGTATGGCACGTTACAAGCTCGCAACAGAAATTGTTAGGATGCGCAATTCATACCGTAAACAGTTCCGCATAGAAGGACGAGGAGATGAAAGTGTCGTATTGGCATTTGGAGAAGGTAATAGATCCATCCAGTTAGTCAAAAGTGCTTCTGGTCCTGAGTCAAGACGGAAGACACTTTGGAAAGCAGCTTCAACTGAGCAAATATAGAAGTCAGTTATATGGTAAAGCATATTTGCTTTCATAAGTACATACGGCTTCTAAACATCTGTATTTCTTTGCATAGTTCTAATTATCTTGATTGTAATTTAATTTTATTTAAGAAAAAACACAAAGAAAGAAAATCAGAGAAAAGCTGCTTAAAATTGAATAGACTTTTTAGTGTAATTATGTTCTACTCTTGAAGAAAGTTTTTTGGGATCTAAGGCAAAAAGTCTAGCAGATTCAGATTTTAGAGGATCAAAAATGCTAAATAATAAAAAATCTTGAAAGAAAAACGATTAGAAGCAGCAACGATCTTTTCAATGTTACCAGTAAGTGCTTAAATATACTTCAAAATTTTATTAAACCGTATTATCCGTTAAACAAAATGAATTTAACCCAATATTTTAACACCTTCATTCAGCTTTACGTTTCTTCTTAACAGGTTCTTCAGGTGGTACGAAAGCCTTTTGTCTTTCTTCTTCTTTGAGCTTTTGCTTCTCTTTTTGTTTTTCTTTCTTTTCTGCACGGAGTTTTCGTTCTTTTTCTTCCTTCTTCATGAAATACTCACCACTCTCAATTTCAAGATCAAGCTTGCTAGGCTGTTGAGGAGGAGGAAATGGAGTGTAGTCTTTCTTCTCCTTAATTTTAGCAGGCTTACGGCGTGCAACATTCCTCTTCTTAAATTGAGGTAAAAACCTGTCCCATGATTCTTGAGCTAACGTAGGATCCTTAGCCAACTCACGCTTAATCATTAATTCTTTGATATGATAAATTGGGTGAATATTATGCATGCAATCCTCAACCACTCTCCGAAGTTCTTTTAATCCCCTATAGCCACCCATAGCAGCTACAGTGGTACCTTGTACCAAAATGTAGCATTGTGTCAACAACTCTAATGCCTTCAAGGTTTGGCCGTTATTACCTACTAGACGTTGACGACGTTTGACGAATCGCTCCTTATTGCGAACAACATTTCCAATCTTCATAATATCACATGCAACACCATCTTGCATTATTTTAATCGCTTGAGGAAATGGGACACTACGAGCCAGCAACTTAATCAAGTCCCTAGCATTCAAAATAGCGTACGGATCGAAAGTTTTTCTGGTAGTCTTGACGGTCATGCTACCCTCTACCAAATCGAGAACGCAAGCAATTCCATACTTATCCAAAGCCCTTGTTACATGAGGCCAGACTTCTCGAAGGTATTTTTCACGATATTTAGGGAATAGAGTAGCGAAGCTGGATTCCTCTAAAAAGGGTTCAGAGTAATCTTCTTTCGAAAAAGGATCGATTTTCCACTATTTATGGTTAATTGGGTCTCCTATGGAACACTCAATGCCGTTTTACACAGCATCTGAAATTTTTTACTTACATGATCGATATCATCGGTATCCCATGGTTTCTCACGTCTTTCAAATGTTAATAAATTGCAATTGATCGAAGGTAAGTATTCACCACTGCGTACCTATAACGCTTATTTTTATTCACAATCACTACAATTCAGTTAGTTTCTGGAAATAAAATAGCATGTATTTACTTACCATTGGATTGTTCTCTATCTTCCAATTCACTCATTTTCAAATTTAAAAAGGAAAATAACTGATATTCTTTCCTTTAGAGGCCAGTTCTAACTTTGGTGGTGAAAGGGAGTTGGTTCGTTCTGCCTCTGTTAAAAGCTTTACAAGGACATACCAAGTTGGGACTGCCAACATTAGTATCTTTGTCTACAAGGAATAATAAAGCAACGTTTTATGTGCAAAATGAAATTTTTGTAAATTCACTTTATTTCGAGTATTATTTAGTTGGATGAATCGCACTATGGCGTTCGTTGCAAGAAAAATCTTTCCTTATGAGACGCCTTCAACATGGTTTCCAGGCCATATGCATAAGACTTTAAAAAAACTACAATCTCTGTCTTCAGAAGTAGATATATTAATTGAAGTTCGGGACGCTCGCATTCCTTTAACTTCTAGAAACTTTGCTGTAGAGTCGATTTTGAAAAAAAGAAACCGAATTATTGTTTATAATAAATGTGATTTGGCAATTCCCTGTGAGACATCTCTTTCGACATTTCGTGATGAAATGGTACATCTGCAACAGTCTTTTCAGAGCATGCAAGACTGGTTTCAACGGTCTCAGGGAGACATTTTCAAAACAGTACCCTCTTTGACTTATGTATCTTCTGTCCCTTTCTACGCCAAGAAACTGTTAAAAAGGATTCGGAATATGGCCATCAATGGTATTACCAAAAACCAACGCGTTCACGTGTACTTTATAGGGATGCCTAATACAGGGAAAAGCAGTATTTTAAATTCTTTGCGACACATAAGTTTGCGTCGTAGTAAAGCGGCAATAACCGGTAACTATCCAGGTGTCACAAAGAATTTTAGTGAAGTAGTCAGACTGCTAGAACATGCTGAGGTATTCATGCTTGATACGCCAGGTAATATCTATATGTCTTAATTTGACCGATACTGACTGTAACATAGGTATCATGACCCCGTCCATCGCTGCACCGGAAGATATGCTGAAGCTGTCTTTGGTTGGTTGCGTCAAGGAAGGACTTATTGACCCTGTAACTTTAGTAGATTACTTACTTTTTCGTATAAATTTAGTCAGCCCTTCTATTTATGCAAAATGGTCTCCGCCTACGAATGATGTTGACGAATTTTTAGGAAACGTTGCCCATAAAATAGGTAAATTATCTAAAGGGGGAGGATATAATGACAATACGGTCTCTACCTATATAATCCAGCAGTATAGGTCTGGAAAACTTGGTAAATTTATGTTGGATTCTATGGACAAGTCCAGTATGTCACTGCGACTGCAGCATGAATTAACCAAGAGTCAAAAAAAAAGTTAATGAAAATATTTTATCCACTTGATGACTATGGAGCCAACATTTTTCGGCTTTACAAGATTAAAGTCGTAACCTATGTCTTACCGTTTATGCTCTATAGTAAACGATTGTACATTGAACCCATGATTGTGATTTTCATACAACAAGAATATTTCCTTTTGTCACACGAAGGGAAGGATTTGTTATTGAAACTAGGATTTCATTAAAAAGCATAATCCTAGTCTAAAGTTTCATATCATAAATGCCTATTACACACAGAACTCAAAAAAATCTAATAAGTATGTCGAACATTTGGCTTGAGAATAAATTAGTAGATTAAAGAAATAAAGAAATAAACAAACAACTAAGAAAGACAATTCAGTAACGGAAACCCCAAAGAACAATTTTTATACAATTCATTCAGTCCAAGTTAACCATATTGGTGACTTCGCTTATAGTCATCGCTGGTAATTGCATGTTCGTAAACTGATGGATAAGGGGTTTTGGTTATATTTGAAGAGTTTACATCGTCATCACAGACGCTGAGCGTAGGTGAGCAGAAATTCGCTCCTTGGCGTACATCTTGCGAGTCCGTCAAATCCAAAGGTTCAGAAAGGAATGGATTAGTAGAAGCTACCGGACTGTGAATAAGTTCTTCAAGATCTTGCTGCTGCTCCAAGTCAAATTGGCCAGAGGTGTCGATATTCGTAGTACGAACCGTAATAGGTGAGTCATGAGGAAGTACTTCTGTTTGATGATTAACTCGAGGAACAGTATTTCCAGTATTTTGCTGAGAATGGGGTCTCTCTTTGATGCTAGAAGGCCCTCTTGTGTTGCCGACAGCTTCATTGGGCTCTCGAACATCAGGGGAAACGACTCTTTCAGTGGAGTGGTTAGAAGTTACAGAAGTGGTGGTGGCTATAGGATTAGCATCTTCCACAGAAGGTGTTTCATCGGTAGAAGCTGTAGTAGTCTGTTGTGCATCCTCCAAACTCTGTCGAATAGCTTCAGCGACCATGAGCTGTTCCACATTGGCAAGGTAGTGATTTCTACGGCTACTTAACGTGCGCCTTTGGGAGTTTGCACGGGAAGCTCTCAAGCCAATCACATTTTCTGAAGAAGAGACACTATCACTGTGACTTTCATTAGGGGACGGCTCCAATAAATGAGAATTTAGGAGAGTGGCATTTGCAGCACGTCTCAGAGCACGTCGACGGGCCTTTTCCAAATTATATTGCCAGTCTGGACGAATATAATCGGTGGTGATGACACGTGGGTCGTCAAACACAAACTTGGCATTCTTGTTGGGAACCCAGGGTCGTTCATTTTCAGAAATATAGAGCTTTTCAAGTTCCTTAGCCAATGGATGAGATTCCGGATCTATTTGATAAGGGGCGTTAAAAGAGAAACGTGACAGAGCAGGATTTGGAACGTAAACGACACCAAAGCGATCCGTCATGCAGTATGGACATTTGACAGGTTCTGAAATTAAATCAAAGTCGTTCGGCGTCGGATCGTTAGCATGAACTGTTGGCAAATGCGGGTCAGGGCGACGAATTTCAACAAAGCATTCAGAGCAAATTGGTTGTGCACAGCACCGAGTATAGTTATAGTTTGGGGGATAATAGAGAAAGCAGATGGGACATTCAAAGGCATTAGCATAAATAGTGGAGATGGCTTGGGCATGGTTGTCTTGGGTAGTAACATGGGTATTTCCAGGGGTGGAATTGGAACGTGAACGGGCAGAACGCTTGAGGGACCTGGCATTTCCTAAAGAATGAAGTTTTGCTTCACGAATGGCGGACCGTAACGTCATCGTTTTTTGGGAACCTAAAGCCTTTTCAACAACATCTGCAACTTTTTCAGGTGACCAACCTGCATTGTATTCCTCGAGTCCTTTATAAAATGGCATTAAACGGCGTTCAAGCTAGAAGCAGTTAGTAATTACTGAATCCAAGGAAAAAGAAAAGAGTAAACAAACGTTGACAATGTAGCTTGTTGAGGCTTCTCTTTGAGAATTATATGGATTTATAGGCTACTCAATACTGTCCTTGAAATTTCTTAGGAAACATACCATTAGTTTTCGTACAATTGATACTTTGTAGGAAGGCTCCGAGGCGTAAACACCGTGAGGAAATAGAAACCCACCATCGATCAAGCGCACCAAGTCATTTACATACTCGTCTTCATTTTCATGCTTTTCTTTACCAATGGTATTGCCCATCTTATTAGTAAGATTCGAGGATATGGCGTATTTGGCAAAGGTTTCGTTGCGCCCTACAAGACTGACGGAGGTGAGCGACTTCTTATAAAGAGTTGCCACGTCAGAGACGGAGATCAGATCGACCTTTGTCTGGGTTCATCATGATGGAATAACCTAATGGCGTATTCGCTATAAGAATTTATAGAAAGAGATGACCTCGATATACGAATTAGTGGGGGTCTCTATATAGTAGTAATCCGAAGAGGTCGCGAAATAGAAAACAAAGAGAAGAAAGAAAGAAAGAAAGAAAGAAGAAAGAGAGAGAGAGAGAAGATGAGCATCCGATTCAGTAGCTCCGAATGTAGACAGAGTTAGAAAAATACATATCTATTTAAGCTACCGTTTCCTGATCAGCTTGTAAACAAGGACGAAATTGGATTTGTAAAAAGTAAAAGATGAATAGAAATTGTTTCGTTCCGACCAAGGTATGTACGAAAGCATGGTAGACAGAATAGAAAAAAAAAAAAAAAAAAAAATCGAAACCCTCAAGTACCTTGTAGACTGCAAAATTAATTTTTTATTCTTTGTCCTCACGAAAAAAGATTTGTTTACATTCCACCTCAATTAAGAGCCGAACAACCCCTGGTCGCTATGACTATACCTAGGGATACAGAGACGTAACTCGAATTTTGAATGAAAAATTTGAAGTTCTTCAGTCATTCTTTAGTACTTTAATTTATTTTTTTATTTTTTATTTTTATTCTTTTTCTCGCAATACTCTTTTTTTACTTGTAAACTTTCAAGTCAAGATCCCATGCAAGCAACTGTTTCGTAGCTACCTACAACCTTACACCTCTTCTCCTTTTCTCTCCTCTTCCTTTTCTTGTTACCTTTTACAAATCTCTTTGCATTGACTTTTATTGTTTATAATAGAGCAATACCCAGCTGTCAACTATACTCACCTTTCACCGTACACAATGGACCTTTTGTTTGAATGCCTCCATTGTCTTGAATGATTCAAATAGGACGGGCTCCGGCTCTACCTGTCGTAGTGCAGCGCTTGCTGACGAATGTTGAGCTTCTATTTAGATCTTTTCTTATTTTTATTCTATTCTATTTGAAGTTTGTTATTTTGGACCGTATTTTTTTTTGTCATTGTCTTTTGTTTACTGTTGATTGTTAGATCTGCCGTCACTGTTCCTATCATCTTTTGGCCATGGAGACTGGAAACCTTTCACCAAATGGTTTTATTTCAAAAAAAGATTCTTTTAAAAACGAGAAATTCCTTGTTTCGATCACTGAAAAATCCATAGCAAGTCCCACCACTGCTCAACTATCTGCCTCTACAGCAACCAGTTCAGATTCGCTAAATTCACCTTCGCATGCTTATCGGACCTTTCTAGATTTACCTTCACTTGATGGTGATGATGTCCAATCTTCTGCTTATTATGCTCATGCTTCCTCTTGGTCCGACTATGCTTTTGCATTCCGCTTCTCAGATGCTCTCCTTCTCTTTTTGACACTCACATTCACATGCCTGTCTGCGTCTTTGGAGCCGCTAATGACTTGGACCATTGGCAAGATCTTTGATGCTTTTTCCAACTATGCACGCTCTGCTATCTCTATCGATGAAATGTGCTCCATCGTCAATTTTAATTCACTTCTTATTTGTCTATTTGGGATTGCCTCTTGGGTGTTCAGTTTCGCCGTTCGTTTTTACTGGCAGTACCTCAGTGCGATCATTGGAAAACGGTCTCGTTCTCTCTGCTTTCATGCCCTAACCAGTAAACCATCTGCTTTCTACTCACTAATCAACAGCTCTAGCTCCTTAATTAATTCTGTAGACAGATGCGTTCAATTTTATGAATCCTCCATCAACCTTCCCCTTTTTCATATCATGGAAAACTTGGCTGTTGTCATCTCTTCCCTCGTTATGTCTTTTCGTTACAGCTGGTCCTTGACGCTTATCATCATGGCCTCTTATCCAATTATTATGTTTGTCGTTGCTTTCATCAATTCTTTTCTTTATAACAGCTATGAAGGCGACCGCCTTGCTTCCGAGAAAGCCGCTACTATTATTGAAAGAGTCTTGATGGCTTTCAAAACCGTTACCTTTCATGCCATGCAAAAGTACGAGTTTCAAAATGTCCAAGGCGCCATCGACCACAGCTCCAAATTCTTTCTCCGATTTTCCTTTCTTCATTCCCTACAGGGTGGCATCTCACAATTTTTCTTATATTCGGTTTTTTTCCAAGGCCTTTGGTATGGCAACCATTTAGCCAACTCTGGAAAAGTTACTGCTGGTCAAGTTGTTACCGTTTTCGGTTCTTGTCTTTCTATTGCCTCTGCTATTCAGCAAATCCTTCCCTCCATTCCTGATCTTATAAAAGGAAAGTTTGCTTCCCATTTTCTCAAATCCTTATGTCATGAACCTTTCTCTTCCAAACAAAAACCTCCTAAAGTTGGCATCCAAGATGTTAGCTTATCTTGGAGTTTCAATATGCGTAACGTTTCGTTTATGTATCCAAGTACAGAAGATCATAAGCCTTTCAGTCTCGTCAATATCTCTATGTCCATTCCTTCTGGTAAGGTTTCCCATATCATTGGGCCGAGTGGTTCAGGTAAAAGTACAATTGCTACTTTGCTTATGAGTTTTTTCCAACCAACCTATGGCTATATATATATTGATGATGTCCCTTTAGCAATGATCGATCCAAACTACGTCTATTCTAATGTTACGTTAGTCAGACAAGATGCTGTCGTATTTGACATGACGATTCGTGAGAATATCATGATTGGAAATCATAGTGCTTCTAATGATGATTTCGAATGTGCTGTTCGCCTGGCCCTTGTGGACGAATTTGCTTGGTCTTTCGACAAAGGATATGATACTCCTTGTCATGAAGGAACCCTCAGCGGTGGGCAACGGCAAAGAATTGCTTTGGCTAGAGCCCTTCTTCGAAATACTGAAGTTTTAATCCTCGATGAACCTACTAGTGGCTTAGACATCATATCTAAAAATCTAGTCAACGATGCCATACGTGCACACCGCTTGGGTAAAACCACTATTTACATTACCCATGATATGTCTCATATTTACGATGATGACTGGGTATTTTTTATTGAAAACGGTCGTTTACTCCAGCAGGGTTCGAAAAGGAAGTTACGCGATCTTGGAATTTTCAGTAATCCATCCGATGAATCAAATGAAACCTCTTCAGAAACTACCATACTCGAAGATCCATTTCTAGAAAATTTCGAAAAGTCAGAGGAAACCTATTCAGCTTATGGTGACATCTCTCCCTCTTTCGTTGATGCGTCGCCAATCATGTCCGTCGTGCGCAATCGAGATCCAAAAAGTCACTATGCAGCACAAGAAAAACCATCAGATACTATAGATGGCAATAACCGCTTATTTCTGAAAGAAAAGGAATCTATATATTCCGTATTTACTATCTTTAAAAGCTTATGGAAAGTTCAAAACGCCAGGCATTTGTTTTTCCTTGGGTGTTTGACTTCTTTAGCTCAAGGTGCTAGTATACCTGTATTAGCTTTTATCGTATCTAAGTCCCTTAACTTATTTATGCACCAAAATATGTCTGTTGGAATTGCATTATGGTCTTGCTTGATTTTGGTAGTAGCCGCGTTCACTGGGTTGTTTTATTTTTTGAGTCATTACGTATTTACCATGGCCGCTACAAATTGGTGTGACCATTATCGTCTTCTTGGTATCAAAATGTTGCTATCTCAAGACCAGGAATGGTATGACGAGACATCAAATTCACCTCTTTTATTTTCTAAAATCTTGGTGGGTAACATTAATGATATGAGAAACATGATTGATTCTTTAACAGAAGAACTTTTTGTTGCTTTTGTAATGATGTTAGTCGGGATGATATGGGCTTTAATAACTGGATGGAGACTGGCTATTATTCTGACAGCAGTAAGTCCTATCTTAATAATTACCTCTAAGGTTTTTTCTTACTTATACGTTAAAACAGAAAAAGATTGCCAAGACTGTTCAATTGCTACTACCTCTGTTTTACATCAAACAACATTGAATCTTGACGCAATAAGAGGACTCTCTGTTATGCCATATTTTCGCGAGAAGTATAAAGCACTCCTTAAGGACTATTGGAATTCCACTAAAAGGAAAGCTATATATACTAGTTTAGGATACTCCGTTACCTGTTCTCTTTTGTACTTTGTTCGTTCTCTTCTTTTTTATGCTGCGGCACAGTTCATATCAAAGAACTATTATAGTGTTGAACAGACCATACAAATTTTATCTCTAGCGACATTTACAATGGTATCTGCCTCTAGTTGCATCATGTCTTTGCCAAATGTCTCTGCTAGCAGAATTGAAGCTAGTAGAATTCTGCGACTAGCTGACATGAAGCCTGGAAAACTTAATGATCAAGGAAATATGAAATTTCCTTTCGTTGGGAAGATTAATTTTGACAAAGTAACCTTTGCCTATAACCAAGAGCGAGGAGATTCTGCTTTAAGCGACGCATCCTTTTCCATAAAACCAAAAGAGAAAGTTGCTATTGTCGGTGGATCTGGTTCGGGAAAATCGACTACGGCCGAGTTGCTTCAGAAGGTTTATATGTCGGAAAACATTTATATTGATGGCTATCCACTTTCTGAAATTGATACCAGATGGTTAAGAAGAAAAATGGCTGTTGTAGACCAAAAGCCACACTTGATGGGTGAAACAATTTTAGAGAGTTTACTCTATGGCTGCGACGCGAACATGGTAATGATTGAAGAAGCGTTAAAACAAGCTGATATTCTTGAAACGTTACAAAATCTGCCTAACTACTTGGAATCGCCAATATCCGAGTTTAGTAAAAATCTATCTGGTGGCCAAGCTCAACGCTTGGCTATTGCAAGGGCATTGCTTCGAAAACCAAGACTGTTAATTTTGGATGAATGTACTTCTGCGTTGGACTCTGACTCATCAAAAAAAATTGAGCAAACGATTCAAAGCTTAACATGTACAGTACTTATAATCACACATCAAACTTCGTTAATGAGACTAGCTGATCGTATTGTTGTCATGGATTCCGGTAAAGTTATGGAAACTGGTTCATATGATGAATTAATGACTCCTCATACTCATTTTTGGAAACTTGTCCATAATGGTAAATGGACAGATTAATACCCGCATACCCCACATAATGTTTCTTTTTTGATTTAATTTATTATCGCATTTATGTTATGAAATTTTCTTATTCATTATAGTTTAATCATCTGAATAGTAGTTCTTTATTTATTTATTAAAGAATAGTTTTGACTATTCCAGCAGCAATTGTATTTCCATCTCGTCGAAGAATGATTCTACTCAGCGAAGAGCTTTCTTCGGATGGACATACTGGATATGAACCATCCAAAAAGTTAACTTGTATAGATGCGCGCTTTCGACTAGTAATGTGTCTAGCCTTTTTACCATTAACACTTATTATTTTCACAGAGACCGAAGCAACAGTTCTACCGCGATGGAGTACTAATGTCGACCCTGACAAAATTGGACCAAGTATGTCAAAAGTTTGGATTTCAGCGATAAAAGATTTAGTACGTTTTACAGGGTCATTGTAAGTAGACAATATATCTCCGAGGCTAATTTGGTTTGGTTCTATGTCCGTCAACTGCAAGGTAACGCTATCTCCAGCAACAGCCCAGGAAACAGATGGGTCAGAATTGCGCATAACACTTTTGACATAAGCATCCTCTTGTGAAGAAACATTGTATAAAACCTGGCCATTCTGTATACTACCAGACTCAACTCTTCCTGAGACAGTGGCACCTCGCACAGACCGATAAGTATCATAAACAGAAACCCGGAGAGGTCCTCTGTAGGATTTTAATGGAGGGATGAAATTATCTAAAACTTCTATTAACGTTGGACCATCATACCAATTATAGAGCGGCGAGGATTGCTTTTCTATGAGGTTTACACCAGAGACAGCAGAAACTGGGATGAAATGAACGTTTTCCTCTTTGAACCCAACCATTCGGACCAAGAAGTCAGAAATGGAACTTTTTATTTCAAAATAGCGATCCGATGACCAAGATATGAGATCTAGTTTATTCACAGCAACAGCGACTTCAGACACACCCAGGGCACGTAGTAAATAAGCATGCTCTCGAGTTTGGCCATTCGCCAAAAAGCCCCGCTCATAATTATTTTGAGAAGAGTCAACTACTAAAATTGCAAATTCCGCGGAAGCAGCTCCAGCTATCATACCTGAAATAAAATCCTTATGTCCAGGAGCATCTCCAACCTCATAAATTTGCTTTTTGCTTTCAAAAGAGGTAGCCGCAACGTCCATGGTGACACCTCTAAGACGCTCTTCATCCGTAGAGTCAAGTAACCAAGCATAGGAGAAACTGCCCTTCCCTTGATTGGCAGCTTCATTGTGAAGTTTTTGCATAGACCGACTATTTACATCACCCAGTTGATACATAATCCTTCCAAGCATGGTACTTTTACCCGAATCAACATGTCCAGTAACCACCAAATGGACAACGGGTTTAGGGTGAGACTCTTCGTAGATCTTTGGAACATCTATTAACGCTGAAGACTCTTGCTTTCTTACTTTCTGAGTTTCCTCTAAACCCTTTGCCGTCTCGTGTGTCTGTTCTTTACCGTCCAAATTCAGCTTCTCTAGAGAAGCATCAAGTGGGACAGGGGTCTTTTTGCTGGAGGGGCGGTTTCCGGCAGTGGAATTTTGCTCTTGTTTATTTTGTTTCTTTTTTTCTGATTCTTCTTTTTCTTTTTGCGCTGCAGCTTTCGTAGTACAGCTTTTCAATAGATAGTTGATGGATTTTTCCACATCAAAAAAATAGTACCATACGGTATCGGCTATTTCTTTTGTTGTCACTGGAAGCCCATCGAGAGTTTCTTGGACAGCAGCAATTGCTTCTCGAAATTGTTCTACACAAGACTGTTAGAACGAATGGAAAAGCTGTACCATAATAGCATACCTTCTTGTTCATCTGTCAACTCTTCTTGTGCCGGCTCATCTTCATAATCATATTCTAAAAACAATCACTTGTTAGCAGTGTATATCTACTGTTTACAAAGAACCATACATACCTGCTAAATCCAAGTTTTTTATATTACGATGTCTCGACATTTTCAAAATTTATATACAAACAAAAGAAATAAAACAAAAGAAATAAACAAAACCTTGCAATTAGCAAAAGATTTGGCGCTTAGTACGTTAATAAAATTTTATTGCAGCAACATAGCAAGCGTAATGGGAGTGACATAAGATGTTGACATGGAGTGTTTGCATGCTTACGTCGAAGAAAACAAGCTAATGGCAATTTTCCAATGAGTTTTCTTCATTTTTATTAGAATTGTTGGTTTCATTTTCTTTAATATTGAGAGTACGAAAGCTTAAAAGTGGCTAGCTAAAAAAGAAGTATCCTCCAAAGTAATAATGGGTTTTATTTATACCCATCTAACTGCAGGCTATTCTTATATGAATAAATATAGATCAGATAAAACGCTGCAAATGAGGACGAGCCTGCTTGATGTTTTCATAGTCTTCATACAAAGTGCTTACTATGATAATTGTTCTTTCAAACATCGATAAGCGAAAGAAGAGGAAGTAGTGTGAAAGCCATACCAGAATGTCATTCATTAGTTCTAATCAAAGAAATTTAACAGGAGTTTCATTTGGAGAAGAGGTAAAGTCTGTGCATTTGTTTACGGATTTGTTTACATAGCTATAGCGAGGTTAGTTTAGCAGGGGCGCGTGATTCGTAGTAAAATTGATTTATCGCAGTTCCCCTTCCACGTTATTCACCCTAATAGTACCCAAGTAATATTTACTCTTCCCTCCTGCTATTATCCAACATCTATCTCGTTGTTCAAATTGCTATCGTTTTTTATTGTATAATTAAGGATTTGATATTGACATAAGAAAGGGTTCCAATTTAACCTACTCTGGATTGTGGCTGAATTGTCCTATTAATTTCCCTTTAATAGTGTTATTAGTAATTTTCGGAATTCGAACGAATTGGTTCTTGTATTAATTAAAGCTTAATTCCTTTTAATCTGTTTGATGACTTTGCGAAAAAGCATCATGAACCTTTTCTAGTATGATTGACAAAAAGCGGTTGTTTCGATCGCCTATTTCTGCACCACCCGAAAATTTTAAATCTGGAATTCCTTGGTTAGATAGTTTAGATGAAGAAGGGAGTGATACCGATAACTCTGTGTACGAGATTCCTGAATCTATTGAAGAGTCACTTTCCAATGTATGCGGTGAAGCATTGTCTCCCTGCACTAGACCGGTGAATAGCGCATCTCACTTATCAGATACATTGCATTATGTGCCGAGTGATCCTTCCTTTATTGATAAACGCATGATCGATTTACCTGAACCGGATGCGTTTAGTCTGTCATCCATCAACCGTAGCAAGTCTGATTCTGTCCTCTTGAACAAGCGTAAAAGCGAGGATTATAGAGGTAAAGCTATTACTGAGTTTCGTCAAAACTATCAGAATAAGATAAGAAGGCCACAAAAAAATGCTCCATTTCAGGAAACTAAACTTCGTCATCAAGTCTCACAGAATGATTCAAACCAAAATGATGACACTGAAGATGATGAAATTGACGCCCCTTTTCTTTCCTTGAAATCTCTGAGGTTTCCTGAATCTGTATCAGATGATGATGAATCTTCAAGCCTTGGTAATTTTGAAGCCCTTGATCCTAACGACTGGTGGAGTATGCTCGACAAGTCAGGCGAGGAAAAGGCCAGGTCTCATACTTTAAGCACATTATTTGGCCTGGACTATCACCGAGAAAGTTATGATAGTTCACATCCAAAAAGCGGTTCACACCCGTCTGTTCTCTCTGACGATTCTTGGAAAGCCCCAGAAAGTTGGGCTATTAATCTTCCTTCTGAAGTAACTAAGAAAAGGGAATCTTTCAGTGCTAGAGTCTTTGCTCATCCTTCTCATGAAGAGAATAGTAAACCCTTTTTTTTACGAGTTTATCGGGACGACAGAACATCTGTTTCGTTTTCCTGCCCTATGAATATAAAGACCAGTGATATTATTCAGCGCTTGGCAAGGCTCTTCTTTCTTCCATTTTCAGCCAATTTTTACCTGCTTTTGGTTCAATTTAAAACCGAGCGTGTCTTGCTTCCTCATGAGCAGCCGTGTATAATTTTTCAGAAACTACTTACCTACTTCGGATGCGATCAAAATTCGGAAGATGAAATGACAGAGGAAGACAACTATAGTGTTGCAAGACTGGTTTTTACTACCATGGATATTGGTGCTGATGTACTTAGAAAAATGTCTGAGAAAAAATTCTCTCAGCATTTGGATATACGACGTTCCAATCTCGAGGTGATTCCCATCAAGTTTTATCCTCATGCACATGAGTTGTTATCTTTGAATATATCCTCCAACCTTTCGCTAGGTTTGCCTATTGATTTTATGGAACGATGCGTCAATTTAAAGAATTTGGACATGTCACATAACTTAAGGCCTCCAAGGGGAAAATCTCTTTCAACATTACGCCAACTTGAGGTTCTAAATGTTTCCAGAAACGATATTTACGAATTGGATCCCGTCATCTTTTCTGGGAGAAGCCGGTCTACCCTTAAAGAATTTTACTGTTCTTTAAACAAGCTTTTGTTTCTTCCTTACTCTATTCGTTATTTGACCCATTTGACTGTCCTTGATCTTTCTTATAACAATTTCGTTACCTTCCCATTAATTGTTACAGAACTTACTTCTCTTGAAGTTTTAAACTTCTCACATAATAATTTGTATAGAATTTGTTCCGAGGTCAATCGGCTAGGGAACTTAAAGGAGCTTTACCTTCAGTCAAACGACTTATCAGGCCAGCTTACTCAACAAATGGGTTCTTTACGAAAATTAGAAATCATTGATCTTCGTTTTAATTCTTTAAGTAATATCGGTGCTTTATCTGAATGTCCTAATTTGAAAGAAATCCGTGCCTCTTACAACATAATTTCCCATCATGAATTCCCTTGCAGCTCTGCTACATACATTGATTTTTCACATTGCCCCTTAACTATCCTGGAGCTACCTAATAAAGGATTTAGTTCACTTGTATATCTTGATGCCTCCCATGCCAAGCTTGTAACTATCAAAGAATCAATGATGCAGAGTCTTGTCAACTTGGAAACATTAAATATGAGTTATAATCACTTCGTCCAGATTCCGGATACGATCTCTAATTTAAAAAATCTTAAGTTTCTTTATTGCACAAATTGTGAAATTTCTTATGTTTCGCCAGAACTTGGAAAGCTATCGAAATTGACTCTATTAGACTTGCACGCTAATAATATTAAGGTATTTCCAGAAGAAGTTTGGCAAATTTCGGCTTTGAAAATGGTTAACCTTTCGTCTAACATTCTCGAAAAAATAAAATTACCAATGGCGGGTACTAAACAATCAACAAGGAGTGTAAGTCAATTAAAAATTATGCGAACGTTGTCAGGTAGTCCTATTTCTAATACTTCCTCATCTGAATACATATATCCGTCAGTTGAAGAACTAATTCTTGTGGATAATCGCCTCGGAGATGACTGTTTTAAACCGATAAGTTTTTTTAAAGAAATTCGAATCTTGAACTTGTCATATAATTACTTAACGGAAATTCCGAATACCTTTTTCGAAAATTTCTCACATCTTAACCATGTATTTTTGTCTGGAAATAAGCTCTCAAATATTTCTATTACTCGTGACTCTCGTGTTTCTTTGGAATCATTGTACGTTAATGGAAATAGAATATCATCTTTTCCCAAAAATGAAACACTATCGCAAAGCTTGCGTTTCTTAGACTTGGGAAATAACAACTTACAAAGTCTTGCAGTCAGTCGATCTAACGAAAACACTCAGAACATTTCACCTAAACTGGAAAGCCTTGATCTTTCTGGAAATAGTTGGTTTCAATTCCCTAAGCATGATGATAGTAAAGTCACAAGATCAAATTTCAATCGATTGAAAGTTTTGAGTGTATTTGATGTGAATGCAGAAATTCCTGTGGACAATACTGATATATTGAATCGTGTAGTACATCGATCATCCCCGATTGACGATGGTTTAAAATGTGGAATTTCTGGTTATTTATCTCGTATAAACCCAGTCATCTCAACTGTAGAACTTATTTTGAAGAATTTTATATACCCTCATTGGTCACTTTATTGCATATTTGATAGCGATATAGGAGCTGGACATTATAATCGGGTTCTCAAATTTGCTTATGAGAATATAGCTTCTTGTTTAGCTGAAGAATTGAGCACATGTGGATCTTCTAGTGAACAAGTTCGGAACGCATTAAGAAAGGGGTTTTTGAAATTGAACAAAAAGTTGGGCAACACCATCTATCATGATTTGGAGACAGTTGCTGAGTATAAGGAAAAGAATGAAAGCCTTCCCAAATCCGATAAAGGCTACTATATGGATGAAACATGTATGGACATCGGAGTTAGCATTGCCTTAATTTATATTCGAGATACACGCGCTTTCGTTGCGAACGTTGGTACCTCAATGTCTTTAATGTCTACAAGAAACGATTCCGAGCCAACTTTATTAAGTAATGTTCATGATACATTAAATAAGAGAGAAATACGTCGAGTTATAGATTCGGCAGGACTGATTTCTGGTCGCATAAAATCCACTACTACCAGAGCAATTGGTAGATTGTCCCAGTTCCCCGGTGTACAAGCTGTGCCGCATGTGAATGTTCAGCCTCTTTCAGAGTTGAACGAATTTATAGTTTTAGCCAATAAGGAATTTTGGAACGTAATGTCAAAACGGATTGTTATCGATATTGTTCGCACTAACAGGCATTCAATGCTCCTGGCTTCAACGAAGTTACGTGATTATGCTATAGCTTATGGCGCTAAGAACAATACAATAGTAATGGTCTTAGATTTAAGTGTTTTATTTGAAACAAATTCCGCTTACGCAATGAAGGTCCATAAAGATGAGGAGGATTCTACCCAAGCTGAAGGAAATGAAGGAGTGCCATTTTCTTCTCAGAATTTGCCAGATGATTCATCGCTAGCTAGGATGAACCGAGAAGTTTCACCTCCTCACGGAAGTATTGCAATGGTATTTACGGATATAAAGAATTCCACGCTTTTGTGGGAACGACATCCGGTAGCTATGAGATCGGCAATTAAGACGCATAATACAATTATGCGAAGACAGCTTCGTGCTACGGGTGGTTACGAAGTTAAGACAGAAGGAGATGCCTTTATGGTTTGTTTCCAGACGGTGCCGGCTGCTCTGCTATGGTCTTTTTCTGTGCAATTGCAAATGCTTTCTGCAGACTGGCCGAACGAAATTGTAGAGTCGGTCCAAGGAAGAACTGTTTTGGGGCCTAAAAATGAGGTTTTATATAGAGGACTTAGTGTACGCATTGGGGTTAATTATGGTGTGACAGTGAGCGAGTTAGATCCTATTACGCGACGCATGGATTACTATGGTCCTATGGTGAATAGAACATCTAGAGTTGCATCAGTAGCGGATGGTGGGCAGATTGCTGTTTCAGCAGATGTTGTTACCGTCTTGAATCGATTGGAATCGGATGCGATGTCTTCAGAAAGATCTGCGAGATACTCAATGGAAATCCGTGCATTGAAGCAAGTAGGATATATTATACATAGCATTGGAGAATTCAAGCTCAAAGGTTTGGAAACACCCGAAAACATTTCCTTGGTCTTTCCTCTTCAGCTAGAGGGGCGGTTGGAACGACTGATCAAAAATCGGAATGCAGAAGGTGCGAACGAAAAACGAAAAAGTCAGGAGGAATCTTCAACTAGAAGCAGAAGTAACAGCCTAAGACCGATATTAGCGAGAATTGGGGAATCGAAATTTAATGATGAAAATCAGTATGCTCGAAGTTCTTTATCATCTGTTCGAAGTAGATCACCTACGGGAAGTTCATCGGGATATGAAGGAAACATCTTTGAAGAGTATCAATACCAAAGATTATTTGAAATCTGTGAACGTTTAGAAGATAGGGTTGCAACTTTGCATGGTTATCCAGAACCTCCGGAAAGTGATCCAGGTCTTGCTGCTCCAGTGAATATAGCAGAGGAGTATGCATTGTTCTATCGGTTAACACTTCGGATTGAAAACACGATCTATTGTGTAGGCCAAATGCTTGGACATACGTGATAAAGCTTTTCGTTTTTGGGTACAATTGATCATTTCATTTGATAACCTTTTTTTCTTGTGAATTTGAATGTACAAATATATAATTCTTACTTTTTCTACTTAGGTTACTAATATTATTTATTGATAAGGATATATTAGTAGTTGAATATGGTTGAATTTCATGTAAATCCGATATAATAAATAGAAATAGGGAGAAATTTACAGGTTTGTAAATCCATTTATGGAAAGAATTCATGAGATACAATGCAATTTCATTTCGATATCGTAAGGAAGAAAAAAATCATAATTCTTTAAGGTCAAGAAGATTAAAAATACAAACAAAAAAAAAAAACAAAAGACAAAAACCGTTGAAAAAGTGAAGAGGGAGGAAAAGAAAACGAAAAACAAAAGGAATTGATGATTAAAAAAAAGGTTTATGCAAAGTGAAAGGAAAAAAAAGAAAAGAAAAAAGCAGAAAAGGATAGTACCAACTGCTTCAAGCCTTAAAGCCTAGAGTGACGAGACGAAGCTTTTGAAAGCCTTCGAGAAAGACTTTTCGACAAACGTTGTGAAAATCTCTGTTCCATGCTTGCAAAGGATAGAGGACGGAATGATTCTGCGGTAGGGTGGTATTGTTTATGTTCGGGGTCCAAGTGTGGTTTTGGGGATTCTTCATCATTATCGGTTAAGAATTGCCATGCACGGACAGTGTCGAGTGGACGCTCATACTTCCAACGGGTAGGATTACTTACATCAGGTTCGTCAATGGGTTGACCATAGTAATCTTTTGAAAGAAGAGCGCTGACATGTTTTCCCTTCTGCATAGTAGCAAATTCATAGGGTTCAGGCTCCATAATAGCCGTAGAGGGATCGGCACGAGTCGTTTCAGCAGTAGCCATTTTTGAAAAAGAAAACCAAAAGAAAAGAGAAATGGATCAAAAAAGACAAGTCAAGAGAATTCAATGCAATGTAATTCCAATGAGATTCGAAGCAACTGAATATGATATTATATCCAGCAATATGATATTATGCAAATACTTTTCAAAAAAAAAAAAAAGAAAAAGGAAGAGTGTGTGTGTGTATGTTTGTTTGTCTAATGATGGATAAAAAAAAAGCAAGAGAAAATGGATAATCAAATGACAGGTTTTGTTGTCTCAAGAGAAAACCCAATTGATGCTTGAAGCTAGAAATAACCGGATGTAAGTAACATACAAAGTAAGTGAAGTTGAGTCTTCGAAATACAGCGGCAGGACGCTCTTTATACGCATATTTTGATAAGGAGGCACAGTTCCATCCCAAGCGGCCAGACCGACAAGCAGCGAAAAAGCATCAGATAGAAAAACACAAGAAACCGACGCCATGACCCTCCCCCCACTCAAGTCATTAAGCATGACGTAACTCATGTTGGCCAATTTGAGAGAAAAAATAAGAGCCGAGTAGGCGTAAAGATCGTATCAACAAGAGGGTGGTTTGTTCGCTAAGATCACGCAAAAAAACAGAAGAAAATCAGCGATGGAAAAATAAAAATAACAAAAATAAAAAAAGACATCCCCATGATTATGGCATAAGATACGAGATAACGAGACTAAATTACTCTGTCTCTGTCTCTGTCTCTTGTTGCTTTGCCTCGTATTTGACGACAGCAAGAAAAGGAACATGTCAGAACAAAACTTGGTGCATGGAAATATTCGTCTAAAAAGGAAACCTAAAAACCAAATAAAAAGAGACTTTCTTTTCAGACCAATCATTTGCCTGTAAACAAAAGTCATTCAATTTCCGACGGGTTCCCAAGTGGGGGGAGGAAGTCCATGCATGATGGTATGGTGGCTTGGTACCAAGATGGAGGGAGGGAGGAAATCTGCACACAAGCTTCGGGAAGGCTCGGCTCGGCTTGGGTAGGAGGGAGAGGTAAAAAGTGCGTCAGGCAATTATGGAAAATTTTTGTTTATCGTATGGGGGTTTCTTTTGTTTTTTTGTTGACGAAAACAAAAACAAAAACAAAAACAAAAACTAACAGAAACTAACAGAAACGAAACGAAACGATTAGTAAACAACCGAGAAAAACAAAAAGAAGATTTTGTAGAGGAGAAAAAAATGAAGGAAAAAAAATGAATGAATGAGTGGGTTGAGTGAGTGAGTAAGTGAGTGAATATCCATAGGGGTTCCCATTTCAAAGTTTTCTTTTTCTTTCTCGCTGTTTCTTAATTGCATTTCCGTTTCGGTTTCGTTTTTTTTTTTCTTTCTTTCTTTTTCTTTTTTCTCTGTTTTTTTCGTTTCAACAGTCCCTGCAAGCATCCTCAGACTCAGCCTTGAAAAACCTCCTTTAGGGCAGTGCCTGTACATTCACTCCTTACACTACATAAAAGCAAAACAACTTTTCTTTTACCTTTCTTAGCTTGCAGCATTCCATTTGCATACGTTTATTTGTTTGTTTTTGCTTTCTCTTTTTAAGAAAAACGGTTAGTTTTTTCCTTTGGATCCTTGTCTTCGTCGTGTTCTCGTTTGTGGTGTCGTTTCAGTCAGGGTTTGCCATTCTTTTCTCTACGATCCTCGTGCCCTACTCGTTTTCTTTTTCTGGTTGCATTTTTCTTTCTTTCTTTGCTTTGCTTTTCTTTTCCTTTTCTCCTCCCTACTGTTCTTGTTGAAATTCTGTTTCACAAACATCTCTCCATGGAACAACAAAACAGCAACACCTACAACTGGGCTTCTTATGGCCGTTGGGTTATTGTCATCATATGTGTCGTCTTCCTGATATTCTTTCTAATCTCCATTGGCTATGTAAACCGTCGAAGAAATAGAAATGGTTTAGCCACTCTTCCTTTTACCAATTTTTATCCCCTTTCAATTCCTCCTCCCTATTCTCCAAGGTTAAACCGTCAATACAACACTCGGCCGTCAAATGTAAGTACGACTCCTTTCATGACGCAAACGTATCAACCACCTACGACTCCTTTCATGACTCAGACGTATCAACCACCCCCTCTGTCTCCGGATACTTCGTATACCTCCCCTCCTCCCGATGATATTCCTCCACCTGCTTATCCAGAGGCCATGGCCTCTGTCCATCGACCAAAACACGATAACGCTGTCCTTTGAAGAAGATGAAAGGGAGCGAATGGAATCGCATCTACAACATAGCTTACAATCAGTAACCATAACTTGCAGTGATTGATTTCGGTAAACTAATGGGAATAATTGTTGTTTTTATTTATTTGCTTCGTTCAGGCATTTGTATTTCTAGCAAACTTCGTTGGCTTACTATGGGCATTCCAGTTTTCTCGATTTCTCAACTTTATATGATTTCCTTCTCTTTTCACACCCTCTTTGACATTTCTCTTTTACTACATCTTTTTTCTTCTTCTTCATTCCTTTCATGTTGTTCCTTCTGTCGGTATAAAATGGTAGATGAATTCATAAAATGATTTCGCTATAGAAACCATGCTATGATTTTGTCAATGGTAATTTAATCCTTCATATAATACTTTGGCCTACCCCTCTTGCTTTAGGTTTTTCTGTTTTTGATTCTACAAGTGCTAATATACTTTCAATAATATTGTTTATACACTACAAGTATGGAACAATTATCTGCAGTTGCTCATTTTTATAGCTAAACCCCTTTTTCTTTTTGAGCTTGATTTTATATTGAATTTTGTATTTATATCAACTTAATAACATTATCTAAACAACTTTGTCTATCCTTTTATGCTTTAAAACTTTCTTTTCTAGTACCTTTGTGTATCGCCCCCACTTGGTCCTAAAGAATTTGGAAGTGGAATAGTCATGGTGACTCACCAACCTCGACAGAACCACCAAATTTTTCCCATCTTTAAAATGTCCGTGGACAGTTTAATTACGAAATTGAAAGGGCTTGCTACTGAAGAGGTAACTTTGTTACAGCATGCTAAGGTCTCGAATGGTTCTGCTTGGTCTGAAGCATTGTCTTCTTTGAGCAATGTTCCTGCTCACGCCTTGACCAAGACTGTTGTTTTGAAGCCAAAAACTGCCAAGTCTCAGACTGTAGTTCCTATTCTTGTAGTCGCTTTAGAATCTACTGCCACTCCTTCTGGCGCTGCTGCCAAGGCCGTCGGTGCCAAGGAAGCTCGTTTAGCCGCTGCTGATTTGGTGGAAGAGGTTTTTGGCATTCCTCCCGCGGACATTGGTGTTTTCTCTGTAAATGAACAAAATGCCGCAAAGGTTCACGTTGTTTTAGATAAAAACCTCATTAACCACGGAGGTCTTTTGGCTGTCCACCCTTCTTCTAGCGAGAAGACTATTTTCGTCTCTGCTGCCGCTATTGAAACTTATTTGAAGTCCATCGGCGCTACTCCCGTCGTTGTTGATTTCTCTGCTCCCGCGGCTAAGCCCTCCCAAGCATCAAAGCCTGATGCTACCCAAAAGAAGACGGAGGTTTCGAAGAATGATGCCGCCATTGAAAACGCCGCTTTGATTGGTATCACTGTTCGCAAAGACGTAGATTTCGCTAACTGGTACCAACAAGTTCTCACTAAGAGTGACATGATTGAGTACTATGACATTTCTGGTTGCTACATTTTGAAACCCTGGTCTTTTAGCATCTGGGAGGCTATTCAACTATGGTTCGACAAGCAAATTAAGAAACTTGGTGTTCGTAATGGTTACTTCCCTCTTTTTGTGTCTTCAAAGGTTTTGGAGAAGGAAAAGGATCATGTTGAAGGTTTCGCTCCTGAGGTCGCTTGGGTTACTCGCGCTGGTAGCACCGAGTTAGATGAGCCCATTGCTATTCGTCCTACCTCCGAAACTGTTATGTATCCCTATTATGCTAAATGGATTCGAAGCCATCGTGATCTTCCTCTCCGTTTGAACCAATGGAACTCTGTCGTTCGTTGGGAATTCAAGAACCCTCAACCTTTCTTGAGAACCCGTGAGTTCCTTTGGCAAGAAGGTCATACCGCTCACTTGACCTTGGATTCTGCTAACGAAGAAGTTTATCAAATTTTGGATTTGTATGCTCGTGTTTACAGTGATTTGTTGGCCGTTCCTGTTATCAGAGGTGTCAAGAGTGAAAATGAAAAGTTTGCTGGTGGTATGTTCACTACTACTGTAGAAGGTTACATTCCTACTACTGGTCGCGGTATCCAAGGTGGTACTAGTCATGGTCTTGGTCAAAACTTTTCTAAGATGTTTAACATTGTCGTTGAGGATCCTAATGCTGAAGTTGGTCCCACTGGAGAGCGTCCTAAGCTCCATGTCTGGCAAAACTCTTGGGGTCTTTCCACTCGTACCATTGGCGTTGCTGTCATGGTTCATGGTGATGATAAGGGTTTGAAGTTGCCACCTCCTGTTGCTTTGGTTCAAACCGTCATTGTTCCTTGTGGTATCACCAACAAAACCACTGATGAAGAACGAAAGAATATTGAAGGTTTCTGTGGACAACTCGCTTCCCGTCTCATTGACTTTGACATTCGTGCCGAAGCTGACTTACGTTCTTATACTCCTGGTTACAAGTTTGCTCACTGGGAAATGAAGGGTGTTCCTCTTCGCCTTGAATTTGGACCCAATGATGCTAAGAAAAACCAAGTCACTGCTGTCCGTCGTGATACTTCTGAAAAGGTTGCTGTTCCCTTGTACAATCTAGAAGAAAGAGTTTCTGACTTGTTGAAGACTATTCACAATAGCATGTATGAGACTGCCAAGAGAGATTTCGATTCTCATGTTGTCCGTGTTAAGAAATGGGAAGAGTTTGTTCCTGCTTTGAACAAGAAGAATCTCGTTCTCATTCCTTGGTGCAACACTACTAAATGTGAAAAAGATATTAAGAAAAATAGTGCTCGTCAAGTTAACGGTGACGAACCTGAAGATGAAAAGGCTCCTAGTATGGGTGCTAAGAGTCTTTGCATTCCTTTGGAACAACCCACCGGTGAAGATGCCATCGTTGAAAATGTTACGAAGTGTGCTGCCTGTGGTTCTCATGCAAAGGCTTGGGGTCTCTTTGGTAGAAGCTATTAAGGCATTGGAATTGTTTTGGATAGAAGTGTATAATATAGAATTTATAACCATTCTTTTTTTGAGTTCAATTAATTTCCTAATGTACTTGGTTTTTTGCTACGTTATAGTGAATAAATAAGCGCCTGATAGCTCATGTAAATGCTCAACCAAAACCTGACCATTCGACTGAAAACTGACGATATGTTGTAGCTGAATTGTTTTCGTCAGATGCTGTTGAATCATGCATCTCTTGTTCTTCTTCTTCTCCTCCGATGAGCCATGCTTTTTTAACACCCGTCCCAAGACGACCACCTCCTATAAGTAGCAAAAGGGGAATTTCATCGTTCCAGTTATACCCGTTCACAAGATAATGTGAATGAAACCGCAGAGGATCACCCGGATAGGCAACAAAATCACAACCAAACCGGAGACCGGGATTTAGGAAAAACCCGTTATTCACTAATGACTCAAATATTAAATATCTTCTTCTTTTAATCTCAGGAAAGCCTAATGAAAAAGTCTCTAAATGGTCTCTATTTAATTCCTTTGTATTTGTATCAACTGGTACCATAGTTAAATTCACAGGTTGAGTAGGATCGTATTCCAAGGTATCTAAAGGAATTTCCTTATTTATTTTTTTCATAATTTTTATCTTCTTTTCGTTTTCTTTAGCTCGCGTAGTCAGCAATTGCTCTATGGCCATCTTTTGTCGCTTATCTGCAAGGAACTTTCTGTCATCATCAACTAAACCATTAAAATAGTCTATATGCACTCTCTGATCATCAATAATATAAGCTGCGCCATTATTAACTAAGTAATAAACTTCTTCGTTCGTCAACTGAAGAGGAAGACCCAAAAAAATATTCTGTTGAGGGAGTTGAGGTAGCGTTCCTGAGAGAATGCCAAGAATATGATATTTTTGACGAAAATATTGGATTGCTTCTACATCGAAAAGAAGATACTTCCCTTGGATATACGAAATTGGATACTTCGCGTCGTTCATGTTGAAAGGTAACTTGCCCATGATGGGCTTAGTACTTTTTGGGTTAATAGTCATTAATTTTTAATATGCATAATTGTGATACAAAAATTACTAAAATCAATTGACGTTTAACTACAATTATAGCTTTCTACCACAATCTCTTGGTTTAAAAAAAAAAGCAGAAATTGTGTGTTTGATTTATTTTATTACATTGAGCACATAACTTACTATCTTTTTAACCTACTATAATAAATAAATAAATACAATTGAATGTAACTAAAAACTTCAATTTTATTTTTCAGAAACCTTTAAGCAGTGAACGTTTTCATTGATAAAAGATCCAAAAGAAAAACATATACAACCACCCCCAAAAACAAAGAGTAAATCACGAAGGCAACAGCATTGACAAGAAACTAAAACCGGTCTTGATTCAGGTTCTTCCAAAGGAACATTCTCAATCTGTTGACCGACCATATTTATGATAATGACTTCTTCTTCCCACTTTATGGTTTTATACAAGCCAGCACCACCAATAATCAATGGCATAGCATTATCGTTGTCCAAAATTGCAAGATTGCTATTGACCCGTGCGAGTAAAACCTTTGAGCCTTCACTCAAATTCCATGGTGAAAAATGCAATTCAAATCGATTGTTCCGTTTCTCGAGTTTCCATTCCCAAACATCATCAATAGGTAAATTATGTTGATTCATGCCACCTGTTATGAATCCATATTGTAATTGTGAAGAATAATGAATGCTAGAACCCCAGCTTTTGGTTAAAGACGGTTCTGTACAGCAAACCTGAGACCATTCATTTGTTTGCTCCGACCAAATTAGCCAACCACCATGTGGTTTACCGGCCTGAAGCAGGATAAAGTTTTCATTTCCATAATGCACCTTCGTAGTTGAAACACGAAATGCTGGATAGGGTAAAGAAGCGGTTTGTTTCCAAGCCCCCTTGGAGTACAAATAACAAGTATCAAATGCTCTAACCGGGGATTCCCTTCCACCTATAAGCATATAATCTCCATTATTCACCGGTACAATTGATAGGTTCATACGAGGACTTATTTCAGAACTCGAAATATCTATCACATTTTGCTTTTCTGTTATAAGAAACGCTGAATTAGTACGCCCAGAGGTCGATAATCCTCCTTGGATAATTATTCCATTCTCAGAAGCACCAACACCAGCGGAGCGGCAACTAGGAAGAGCTTGCTTTATTTCAGCAGCAACCATAGTGAGTTCTATGCGCTTATTAGATAATATTGATTCACATTGGACAGGAGAACATTCATGTCCATTGATTTGATAGCGATAGTATTGCATAAAAGGATTTGGATGTTCAACCAAATTGTACATTTGATCCAACGTACTACTGGCATGCTGGATACTGTAATGTTGAAGGAAAAAATAAAACTCTTCCCATTCATCAAATGGTTCGGTTTGTTCACATTCCACTCGATATCTTTCGCTTAATAAGAAATTCCAGAAAGTACATACATCAAACACCTCTACGTGCTCCCAACCCAAGTTCACCCACCTGTATTTCAATGCCTCTAAATTCTGATATGCGGCAAGTCCATGCAGTGGGGTACCCCATTCTTTGAAATGTCTAATCATCACTTTAGCAAATGGGTGATTAAATCCAGCAGGAGCTATCTGTTCTAAGAAACAAGAATGAGCATCCGAAAATTGCGACATCCACTGGAGAAGTGAATCTGATGCATTGACTGGCATATAGACCGCTGCAACTTCAGATATGAAAAGGATTGAACTTGTTTTGAAATCAAGGCCACACTCCTCGAGCTTTTTTTGAAGGAGATCCAAATCTTTCAAATTGCAACCAACAGTATGATAGTTATTAGTATGGATTTCTTCGAGTTCATCAATTTCAAAACTATTTCTATAGACTATTCCTCGAAGGAAATCGTCGGACAATATCATGCTCACTCTATTTTCAATTGACTCGGGATAATCCACATCGTAAAACGCGATGTCTTCTGTGCTTCGATCACTAAGAGAATTTAAGAGTTGCAAAGCCAACGGATCGTATCCGGCTCCTAAGTTTACAATTGCTTTCGGTTTTCCGCGCTTTTTTTCTAAAAATTGCTCTATAGCAAACCGAATCGCAATACAACGAGTCCAGTATCCTCTGTTGACACTTGGCGATCTTCGAGGAGTTTTACTAATAAACGGCCTGTAGTAACTGTGATTTTTATCAAATCCTGGATAGCCACATTTTTCAACTGAAGCTTTTGAAAGAATAGAGCTATCATTTGTTTTGCGTACTTCTTTGTCTTTTGATCGAAATGTGTTTTCTTGTTTTGGAACCATTTTAAAAAAATGTCGCCTTTCGCCTCTGATGTTATATATGTAAGGAAATCAACCTGACAAAACCAAAAAATTAGGCAGAGAAAAATAGGATTAGATTAGAAGTACAATATGAAAAGAGTAGGCGGTATCTTGCTTTCGAGAAGTGAGTTTAGGAAAAGGGTATTATAGGGATCAATTTACACACGGCTTTATGACACTTTATTTGGTTAATTTAACTCTTATTCATTAGTGAATTTTGACAATGATATAGGTTCATGAAAGAACGATAATGCCTCTTATAGCTTTATTTACCCATTTCTGAAATTTCATGAGAATACATAAGCGACCTGACAAAATACCGAACTATAACGAATTCTATTAAGTTTTATATCTGCACTCTTATAATAATGCACTGGTAAACAAATATACTAGTTCATATAAAGATTTAAAAATTTTGTGGATTTTGTAGCTCTCACAGTTGGAACGTTTATCCGAGGTTGATAATTGAATCCTTCAGTATTCTTTGCAGCCGATTACTACTGCTATGAGCGTATTGTTGGGTTTAGCTATAGTATATATACATTCAACTCCTTTCCTCGTTTAGAAATGAAAAATTAGACAAAGACATGTGGTATAACAATATCATTTATGAAACCTTAATAAATACGATAAATAATCACTTCTTCTAACCATCATCAAGTCACCAATTCATCTTTAGTATTCGTTTCCTCATCATCTTTAACTTCTTCCTTGTTATTTTTGGATTTCTTCTTCCTTTGTTTACGGGCTATTAACCGCCGGTGTGCACCAGGAGGATAATACCCTTCGTTAAATACATCAAAATCCGGCCCTTCAATTTCCTTTGGGCATGAAGGATTGGTTAAATTGAAGATCCTAGACAGCTCAAATATTGCCTGTTCTTTTTCCTTAGCTTCAATCATTAAATCCATGTCTGGTTCACATGGAGGCAAGCTATATACACGATCAGAGTGTCCTCTACGTTTCATAGCAGAAATAGCAAAAGGATAAGCTGATTCTGAATAGTGCTGTTTTTGTGTTATCCCTTTCCTAGTCCAAGTTTCCCGAATCGCTGGTAAGAGAGGCATCAAATCCAAAGAGCCTTCTCGTAAAGTACCTGGAACAACATTATGGTGGTGCCAATCTAAAACCAAAGGAATACTCAACTCCTGACAAAGAGGAAGTAGATCTTGTACAGACCAGGTGACGTCGTCGTTTTCCAAAACTAAACGCATTTTTACAGCTTCAGGAAGGCGTACATAATTATCACGAAACCTATTAAGCGTCTCTTCCTTTCCTTCGAATGATCCGCCTAGGTGCAATATTATGACTGCGTCACGATTCAGCTGTTCGTTTAACTTCATTCTGGAAAGAAGTTCTTCGTGATAACGAAGGTCTCGTATAGCATTTGTAACAACGGACTCCTTGGGTGAAGCTATTTGAGTATATTGTCCAGGATGTGTCGATAAACGGTGATTATATCGATTGGCAAGTTCTCCTACAGCTTGCAAATAAGAATCAGCAAATTCCAAAGAATACCCATAGGTACCATGACTCGCGAATGGAAAAAGGTCAGAACTTACTCGCATAAAATGAATACCAAATCTGTGATTCCATTCTACAAGGGTAGCTAAGTCTTGCGTATTCTTTATACCCAAATCCTTCGCGAATTGCAGAGATTCTTTCTGAATTGTAGCGATTCGACAGGTTCGCGAGCAAAATGCAATTTCTCTGGAAAATCTCAAAACCGTGTTTTGACATGCATAACCAAGGCGCCCTTTCCAAGGAAGTGGTTTGTCGGGACAATCAAAAATGGGTCTGGAAGCCTGAGGTTCTTCAGATAATTCCGAATCTTCAAGCAAATTCTTTTTAGAAACTTTTCTCGTTGATGAAGTACTCCTTTTCCGTTTGATTACATCTTTAGAAAGTAGCGTTTCAGGGCCATCTAGCTCATATGCTGACGAGTCTGATTCAGTTGTCACTGAAGCTTCGGAGCCTTCGTTGGGATAAGCTTTTGTCTCTATTCTTGAGAGTAGAGGATCATCGTCTTCCGTTTCGTTATCCGATTCTGTCCGATAGTCAACGGGCTTTCTATCTCTTCTTGATCGCCTTAATCTGGGGGCAGCTGGCTCGATTGTCGGAGCAATTTCCTCAGCCGGAGAAGAAGTGTGATTATTCGAGGGACCATTGTGAACTGCTTGGTAGCGGTGTCTGCTAGTTTTTGCTTTTATGACTTCATCCTGTATATGAGCGTTAGATGAAGGAATACTGATTGATTCATAGCTCTGAACTCTTGTTCTTTTTGTAGTTTGTCTTCGAGGCATAATTCTTTTACAAGAAAGGAAATTAAAAGAAAGAACCCGGTATGGATGGAAACCTCGCAACAGTAAAAGCATGCAAAGAATACGTGCCTGCTTAAGAGCCACAGAAGAAAACGTTCAAGCAGACATCAGAGAATCTTCTTTAAAAAATCAACCTGCCAAGTTTTGTCTACCTCATGCTTACGTACAACACCTGGTTTGCTTAAAGGCTTATGGCTGCATGTATGAACCCCTATAGCCATCAACATTTCGCTTTTATTTTGAGAAACGATGTTTACTTTTACGTATGCATACAATCATTAATACTATTTAAGTTATAAAAGCGAAGGGATGAAAGTAATTCGCTACGCTAAAAACTCCCTTTATATAACTGTAGTAGAATATAATCAAAATATTATACGATGAAAGTTTTTTGTTTATTTGCTTATTTATTTGTGTATAATTACATTACGCTTTTGAAACAATCAAGAAATCTATAGGAAAATACGTCGTTTACTTATGGAAAGTCTTTCATAAAAAAAAATATAGCGAACTTACCATCGTTATGGAAACTATCCATATTTTCGAAAAAAGTGAATCCAACAATGGGTACTTTCTATGAATAATTCTTAATATTTCGCCCAATGAATAACTATCAAGTCAAAAATTTGTCTTGAAACAGTTCTTTAATCTTTTTTTTTTATACATTCCATTCAGCGGATGCTTCACTTATGATTCTTTCATTGTCTTCCATAAACAGTAAACAGTAAACAAAAATATTTTTGCATTTATATTTCCTATGCACTTTAAAGATTATTGCATCTCCCTATTTGGCTTTGTGTGTTTTAGCATACACTAACGCAGCTTTTACGTCGCCTCAACTCATATTACGACTACGTACAAGAAAGTGTTTTAGAGTGAGCAATTTACAACTTGATATTATTTGAGTTTATAATCAAAATGGAAAATTTAAAGGAAGGCAGATCACTTCCTACTGAAAGGTACTTATAGATACATTAAAATTGACAATAGTTCTAACAGTTAGAAATCCTCTTTATGACGACGACACGATTGATTGTATGTATTCATGTAGCGCTATTGACTAACTCGTAGATTCCACTTTAATCAGCAAATGTCGCTCTCAAGTGATTGAATTTCCAGACGGACCAGCTACGTTTGTTCGTCTCAAATGCAACAACCCAGATTCGAAACAGTAAGGAAACGTTGGTTAATGGAAACGGCATTTGCTAATTCTCTAGTCCTCATTTTTTAATGCGAATGGCAAGAAACTCCAATATTAGTGCAACATCTATGTATGTTTATAATTTTGGATCAAGTTTGAAATATAATTGCTAACGTTTAACTTCTTGTAGGTTCCGCTCTGCTTTCCCTAAGGCTAAACAAGAGGAAGAAGATTCTGAGATGGAGTGGATTCGTGCTAACTTAAATCCTGTTGAGGAGAAGCAAGTCTCCGGTTTATGGGTTTCTCCAAGGGACGCATTAGCTTTAGCCAAAGATTATGGTATGACTCCATTCATTAAAGCTCTTTTAGAAGCTTCTACATCCCCTTCTACTTATGCAACTCCTGCTCGTTCTCATCCAGTGGAATCCAACCAGCCGGCCGGAGCTAGTCCTTCAACTTTAGGCAAGTTAGTTGGATCAAAAGCCCCACACAAGTCATTAGAGCCTTCAGAATCTCCCAAAAAATCTCTTTTTTCTAATGAAAAGCATGAGAAAGAGAGTAAGGAAGTCCAGACTAAAATAGATGACACCAACAAATCCATTCCTTCGGCAGTTACCTTGCCCGCTTCTTCTTCTTCTTCTTTAGTTGCTTCTAATGAAAGGGAGTCTGAAAAGGAAGTGAAGGGAGAAGAAACTAAAGTTGTGAAGCAAGAGGAAATAGATATCGTGAAGAGACAACCTTTGAAGAAAGAGCCAAAAATGAAAGGGAAATCACAGGATGAGCAGCTACACTTAAAGGAAGAAGAAAAAGTAGTAGAAGACGAGGAAAATAATCATTCTTCCGACATTCCAAGAAAAGTTCGAACTCCAGTGAGGCCTTCTGAGCTTTTAGAAAGAATTCGCTCAAATGTGCATCGTCGTGTTTCAGATGTTACACAACAAGTCAAGAAGCCTTTAGAGGCTTTCGAGAAAAAAGCGACAGCTTCTATCCATCTCCCTCACCCTTCTTTTAGTGTTTCGAAAAAGAGAAGCCGCGATGAATACGAAGAAACCCAGCCTAAGGAAATCGATGAAGCTGCATTGATACCTGTTAAGAAATCCAGAATCTCCAAGCTAGAAACAGAAATTCATTATGAAAAGAGAAAAGTTCGTGCTCTAACAGGTATTGTTGTCGGTTTGGGTGCTGGGTATGTTACATAATCATCTATCATTTCAATTTCCACATCTAACATATTTGTATAGGGCCATTTTGCCATTTCTTTTTTAAGTCTCACATAATTGACAAAAAAGAAGATTGGAGGAAGAAACTTGTAAATTTCTGTCTTAGCTGATGTGGTCAATATCTATTAGTTTTATCTATTCATGGAAGCAATGCGTTTGTGTGCCCTTTAAACAAAGACAACTGAGATTTTATTTTTATCATGTTTAATGCAAAACGGGGCATTCCCTTCTAATGGTTACTCGTTCTTAATTGTAAGTTTAGTTATTCAGGAATAAGAAAGCTGTGCTTTTTTTCAAAAAGTCGATTTATTTATTCAAATGAAGTTTAGCACTCGTATTTTTTTATTCTATCTAAAGTTACACTCTGTAAAGAAGTCCATCCGTAGCTCTGAAGTCTGCTTGACCTTGACATCTGAAGCCCACATCCTCCAACATTGTTTATGATTATGCAGAAACAACATTACAATTCTTTTGTAATCTCCATATAGACATTCATTTTCTAATTGTAGAAAATTTTTGTTTTACTACCTTTTATGCCTAGGGTTGTGATATTTAATTTATTTTGCAGTCGAAAAGGTAATGATGCATTCTCTGGGACGACGAATATCCACAGAATCGTTGCTTTCGGGTGAATCGGACTTTATTATAGAACACGAACCTGACAGATTTTACTTGTTATCCCAATGGGGTCAAAATTTTAACAATTACAAAACCGATGGTAACCAAAGAGCAGTTACTTTGATCTAAACTAACTAAATATCCATTAGATCGAGTCCAGGAGACTATTCAGACATTTAACAAAGAAGAAAGTATCGATAAAAGCAACTGGTCTGCTTTATGGAGACTGTGGAATGCAGGTCATTCTTGGTTTATTGTCTGTATTATCGGTGTTAGCATTGGGGCATCAGCTTATATGCTAAGTGTGGTTACTTCATTTTTTTCTGATATCCGAAGGGGGCACTGTTTGTCCAGATGGTTTTTTAATGAAAAGTTTTGTTGCATGTACAGTGAAGAATCAGGTAAGCGCATTGACTCTTAATTCCCTACTAATGTAAATCAGGTACCACTTGCACTACATGGGTTCAATGGAGCGACTCTTTTGTTTTTAATTATTTAGTTTATGCTTTCCTTGCTTTAATTTTCATTATAATATCGGCAATTGTTGTCAAAGATCTCTCTCCGCTTGCTGCTGGCAGTGGAATTTCGGAGATTAAAGCAATAATCAACGGGTTTTCTAGAGATGATTTTGTGTCTTTTCGCGTTTTACTAGTCAAGTGTGTCTGTTTACCGCTTACCATAGCAAGCGGTCTTTCTGTTGGCAAAGAAGGTCCTAGCGTTCATTTGGCAACAGCCATGGGCCACGTTATAGCTTCTATCTTTAAGCGATTGAAGCTACATTCAGTTAATTTTCGGGACATATACGTTTCCTCTGCCGCTGCCGGCGTAGCTGTTGCTTTTGGATCCCCTATTGGAGGTGTACTATTTGGCATTGAGGAAATGGCTTCTGGTTATACTTCCAGAATGATTTGGTACACTTTTTCTTGCTGTCTTTTCGCCGTCGCTACTTTACATTTACTAGATCCATTCCGGACCGGCCAACTTGTTCTCTTTGAGGTTCGTTATTCTGGTTCTTGGCATTTTTTTGAATTGTTCTACTTTTCTATTTTGGGGATTTTTGGAGGATTTTATGGTGAAGTTGTCATGAGGCTTTTCTTCACAGTTCAGAAACTGAGGAAAGTTTATGTTGATAAATGGCCAGTGATAGATGCATCTGTCGTTGTAATAGTTACCGCATTAATTAGTTACTTTAATACTTGGTTGAAATTGGATATGACCTTGGGTATGGAACTATTATTTCAAGATTGCAAGTCTGTAACTACTCCTGAGTTGAATGATCTATGCAATCCGAATAATGAAGGGAAAAACTCGCTGTTGTTGTTAACATCAACATTATTAAGGATGATTTTTGTTTCGTTTTCATATGGCGTTAAAGTTCCTGCCGGCATTTTCGTGCCCTCCATGGCTGTCGGAGCTACGTTTGGACGGATGGTTGGATTATTTGCTGATATATTGTACAGAAAGTTTCCAGATTTGTTTCTTTTTTCTGCTTGTCATGGATCAGGTTCATGTATAACCCCAGGAACGTATGCTCTTTTAGGAGCTGCCGCTAGTTTAAGTGGTATGATGCATTTGACTATGACAGTCGTAGTAATTATGTTTGAATTAACTGGGGCTTTGAACTTTATCCTTCCCACTGTACTTGTGGTTGCTATAGCCAATGCTGTAGGTGCTTTACTAGGTCGCAACGGCATAGCTGATAGAAGCATCAAGCTAAACGGAATTCCTTTCCAGGAATCAGAAAATATCTATTCTGAAACTGAGGACATTTTGTTCCCAGTCACGACGATAATGTCTAAAACAGTAATAGCCATACCCTCAGAGGGGATTACGTGGAGATGGTTGTTTAGAACTATGAAGAAACACCCGTTCAGCGGATATCCTGTAGTAAACAACCTGAAACGTTTCGAACTTATTGGCTATATAAAGAGTACTTCAATCAAGCTAGCATTTGAAGAAGCAAAAGGCAATACGACATTTACATTTGACCAAGAGATTTGTTTTCGACTTTCTGCCGTAATGAACTATTCGAACGGGCAAACTTTACTATCACACTCTTTGGGGTTGGATTTGTCATCCTACATGGATTTGCAACCAATAAGTGTTTTACACAATCAATTGTTATCCAATGTTAGTACCATCTTTCAGGCTCTATGTCCAAAAGTTATCCACGTCGAGAAGGATGGAATTCTCGTAGGGCTTATCACACGGAAAGATCTGCTACTAACCAAACATTATTTGAAAACCTTCAATAGGTCGCCTTCAGCAGCTTCAAGGATGGAGAACGTTCCCCTGCATACAATGGAAAATAGTGAACATGACCAAGGTATAGAGCTACAACTTTTGCGATCATGAAGAATTAAATGTGCTATTTTATTTTAAAAAAAGGACTATAAAAAGCTTATTATTCTTTCGAGTAGTCGTATAATGAGGAAAAAAATTATAGAAAAACAAGGAAAGGGGAAGAATGTACAAAAAGCAAAGGCAAATAAACTCATAGATAATTAGATTGCATGATATAGACAGCGAAAAAAGTTTAAAGCAAGGGAAAATTAATAACCAAAAAATTATTAGCCAGGAATAAATATGGCTAAATTAAAAATGTACTCCAATTCTCAGGAAAGGGTCTTTCGAAAGCGGTGTAATATTTGCTTAAACAGCTCCAGCCGCTAAAATCGATCGAATCATGGGGGTTACACTCACATTTTGTTAGAGTTTGTTCGTCAAGAGGACAGTGGCCGCTGCTGGGATGCCAATATCCGATTTCATTAAAAAAGTGAATTGACTCGCGATCGGTGAATAGGGCAGCGGCAATGCTGTGCACAGGAGCATCACCCCAGCGTTCATAGAAAAAGCCGTTGGTATTATCCAAGTAGTCAAAGTATTGTGAGTATACATCACTTTCCCAGAAATCAACTTTAGCAATTTCAAAGTTGGTCCAAAAATGACATCCATTATAGGTTTTGCCATCATTATCAGATATAAAATTAAGAGCGCTATTAGGATGGACGGCATTTGGATGGAGCTTTAAGAAATTACGGGTATTTTCCCATAAAGTTGGGATAGTGTCGGCGTATTCAGTGACGGTGATGGTAAAGCCATAAACCTTATTATTTTCCTTCATATAAGCAAAAGGATCGAAGTCTACATCACACCAGAAGTCGACGCTAGGCTCAACACGCCAATAGTAATCATATTTTTTAACGAGGGGGTGACGGTAAAAGAAGCCCGATTCAAAGCGACACATATGGCGATATGATTCAGAGTCTGCATAAAGAATGCCCTTTTCTTTGAGATGCTCCCAATTTTCATGCATCATGTCCTGGTTGACCGATTCAGGTATGCACCAATGTTCTTTGGGAATGACGCCGAACTCGACATGACCAGAAGCAGTTTCATTAATGCGACTCTTGAATTCATCACTAAACTCCTCGTCATTTAAAAATACCCAAGGGTAATGATACTTATGATTAAACCGGCGCTCTAAACGCTGGACAGACTGAACCATATCCGCCAGGTCTTGATTACGAGCAAGACTGACAAAAGCAGCATTGACACGGCCATTAGGAAGCCATTCGGAGCGCTTTGATTCTGGAAGACTGGCAATATCAAAAGATTTCGTTTGATAATCTGCGAAAGGGTTTCTGAAGACGGAAGTTTCCAAAACGTTCAGTACACCACGAAAATCATTTCGGTATCGCAAAAAAACGAGACAAGCAATTAGACAGACGACGAGAAAAACTCGTTTGAATCTTTTGTGATACAGGATCATTATGAATGGAATGGGAGTGTCTAATCACTCACGAGATGAAAGCACTGACACTAGCACAGTCTTCGATTGATAATCCTTTGTATGTAAAAAAAAATTTGGCTGTCTTTTAATCAATTTGTTCTGTTGCAATACAAGTTGGAAGAAATCAAGCAGCGAGCGCAAATAAACAAGGAGGAAAGCTACAAGATTCAAAACTGAGCAAAACAAACAATGCAATCCACCGAGGCCAGAAATTATACGAGCAATGAAAATCAAAATAAAAAGGCCCAGAACGGATTCGGAAGAAGTAGTCAATCTTCTTCAATGAACGACTTTATTCTTGCTTACCACAAACCAAAAGAACTCTATAGCAAAACTTGCAATGTGCAAAAATCCAATGAAAAGTAGAATGAACAGAGAAAGAAAGGATGCTTCGTAAGTTCTAGTTCCCTTTTCTTTCAATTACGGCACTGTGGCTTAGAAGATGAAGATGTGATCCCTTTGTCTGTGTAGTGAGGTTGAGGAGAGACACACAGAGAGAAGACCTGGGCAAGGCTGGCTCTTACGAATTGATCGAAACTCTTTTATTTTATTTATCTTTTACTTTTCTTGAATTATAGTTTACTTTAATCAAAACAAACAAAAGCATACTTCATCTTGCAGAGACCAAATGTCTCTTTCCTTATCCTTTCTCTTCTGAAAGAAATTTCATTCAATTTATTATATTTTCTGTTTCTCTTTTGTTTACAATCTCAGCTTGTCGTAGCGAAAAGTAGTAAAATCATGAAATCTGAAACTAACTGTTAAAAAAGAAACCAACTACGAACGATAAAAAACACCTTATTTTTTATCACAAGACTATCTTAGCGATAGTGACTTTGTCGTGCATTAAAAAAAAAATCCATCCAATTCAACACTCCTACTTGGTTTCCCTCTTCCCACCACACATTTCTTGATTTCCGCTAATTTATAGAAAATGCTTGCTCCCCGTGTCTGTCGCTCCGGTCTTGGATCTCTTCGCTCTGCCTTGTCTTCCAAGGCAGCTTCTCCTTTTTTCCTACGCTCTTCTGCGAGTGCTGTTGCTCGTCCTTTCACGGCCTTTCAATGGAGAGCCGCTAACTTTTACTCCACTAAACGTTTTACGAAACAACATGAATACGTTAATGTAGACGGCGAAGTCGGTACTGTTGGTATTTCAGAGTATGCCGCTCATGCCCTTGGCGAAGTCGTCTTCGTTGAACTTCCCGAACAAGGATCCTCCGTTGATGCTGGCAATGGACTCGGTTCGGTTGAGTCGGTCAAGTCTGCAAGCGATGTCTACTCTCCCGTTTCTGGTGAAATTACAGAGGTCAATGCGACACTCAGTGATTCTCCTGAGAAAGTTGGCCTTTCTCCCGAGAGCGAGGGCTGGCTTTGCAAAATTAAGCTCAGTTCTCCTGAAGAAGTGAAAGGCTTATTAACCAAGGAAGCATATGATGAGTTCTGCAATGAAGAAGACGCTTCTCATTAATTCAACACGCTTTTATATGATTTACTTGTCTACCTAAAGCCCTTTATCCATCAATCCATATCGACATGGATTGATGGATGTTTTTTGTCGATTTTGCTTATCCAATCGCCATAATGCAGAGCCGTAATCTACCAGATACTGAATTAATTACAAATCTTTTTAAAAAGTTTATTTTCCTTCTCTAATTCCTTGCGTACCTCACCGACCTTGACCTCCTTGTATGCAAAGGCCAATTTTTAACAATTTCCTTTCTCATTCACCTATACTAATAATTTTATAATTATTATAAAGAACTAATATATGCTATGATAGGTTATTGTACATCTATAATATTAATAGTCTCAATCCTACATCCCACGCAAACGCATTGACTTTCTTGAGAGCTCTACAAAATTATTTCAGAAAGACATGTTATGTAATATAAGTTTCAATTAATTAACTATGTAGTTTACGAAAAGCGAAGCAGCGATTAAAAGTCAAAAAGTTCAAAAAGATCAAGAAAAAAATGAAAAAAAAGCATGTACAGTAAAAGCTGTTCTTGAAATAAAAGTATGAAAGAAAAAATAAACAAAAAAAAAACAAACTCTAGATTTGAGCCTTCTATTTGCCCATAAATGATTTGCAATACTCATTGGAATTAAAAGTTGGCTGCTATATTAGATGCTTTTACATTAAGAAAGCAATGGACGCAACGAGTAAAGCAAAGAAGGCGGCAAAGCCCTTCAACGGCAATGTTTGACCGGCCGCAGATGGCATAGTAGTTGTGTTACCATTGAGAATAGGCGCAGGACGGCTGCTGGTATTCCAGGTTGCCGAGCTACTGATTGGGAAGGCACTACTGCTGTTCGTACCAATAGGAGTGCTAGAGACACCAGATGGGATAGGTGCACCAGTCGTGTTTGTGCTGCCCGTAGGAACAGTTGGAACAGTGCCGTTTCCGACAGAAGAGGAAGGTGCGACTGTTGAATTTGCACTACCCGTAGGAACAGTTGGAGCAGAGCTGTTAGAAGTAGGGAAGTAAGGAGTACTAGTTACATTTGCACTTCCCGGAGGAACGATTGGAGCAGTGCCGTTTCCGACAGAAGAGGAAGGTGCGACTGTTGCATTTGCACTACCCGTAGGAACAGTTGGAGTAGAGCTGTTAGAAGTAGGGAAGTAAGGAGTACTAGTTACATTTGCACTTCCGGGAGGAACAGTTGGAACAGAGCTGTTAGAAGTAGGGAAGGTAGGTCCTCTTGTCCTGCTTGAATTGGTAGTTGGATAAATTGGAGTGCTGCTTGTATTAAGGTGACTTATAGGATAGCCGGGAAAAGAGCTCTTTGAAGGAGTGCTGGTCGTGTTTAAATGAGTAGTAGGGGGAACAAGACTCGTCGTGAGATTCGATTGTGAAGAACCTATAGTAGTGGGTGGATAGCTAGTGCTGTTTGTACCGGGTGCAACAGTAGTAGGAACAGCCGTACTAGTAGCGTTCTGGTACGGAGCCTGTCCTTGAGCATGCACGACAGCTGCTAGCAGTATGAGCTTGGAAAAGATGGAGAAGATCATCTTTAGAAGACTAAATCAAGAGATGGTAACTTCAGCGGATACTAAAGAAGGCGCAAGGAAACGACTATCGGTTAAAAGGTAGCTAGCTCCTTATTTCACAGTTCCTACGTCTTGTTAGGACTTTTACTGCTTGTCAAGCTCAATCCAAAACTGGCTATTTAAGTAAAATTATTCTTACCCTTATCACAGTTTGATTTCATTTCATGACGACCCCATGATTCTATTTCACTGATTGCTATTCGTACAAGTTATCGGTTTTCATGACTTTCAAAGCAGGACGGTCATCTACTTCTAAAAATCCTTAACAATATGCGCGTACAAGTTTGGTCATACCTACGTCGTAACGACTTAAATGTGAGCAAGCTGCATGGTCATTTTTATAATCCTTCCTTGGGAAGCGTATCGCCTGTTTAATTTTTGCTCGTTATCTCCTTTTTGGATAAGTTGGTAACAGAAACATCATTTACGCAGACATTACTTGCTTCTTATAAAGACTTAGCTATTTTGGTATATTAATTTTGTAAATTTTAACACCCCAGTCTTCTACTTTTCTTAGTCTTTAATGGGTTTCTATTTTTGTTTTTGTTTTTATTTTTATGAGGTAATCCAACGTCAGCATTGCTCTAATACAAGCATGTATTTCTGTCTTGCTGTAATTGTGTTGTCATTTTGCGAAGCGTATAATGGCTAAGACTTCACTCTCATTTCGCTACAAAGTGAGCTTAAATGATAAACAAGAATCACACAGCTCTAAACTGATACGAATCTTATATAAAAAACACAGGTTAGTTAGAGAAGATATTTGATTTTCATAAAAAAATATTGAATTTAATAAACTATCAACTAACCAACAGAAATGCGAACAACTTTTTGATGGACAGTTGCTAGTCCAACATTAATACATATATTGTCTTTCATCCATTGATCTGGTATCATCTAAGCGGTCATTTCAATGTCTTCGGTATTATTTTTTTTCAAAATCACAATTCCTTCTAGGGTGGCCATTGGAGTGTAAGCTTCAGTCGCAAGCTCTGCTCTTTCATTGTGATGTAATAACACTGGTGTTGTATGAGTAACCCAACCAGTGATTACCTTGGGACGTCCAGCTTGTCCGACAACATCAACAGCTTGACCAACACGTACACTGACCGGGAGATACTGTCCGTCCTCACCAAGAGTGATAAGCATCCGTGGTCTCATAGCCAAAGTCAAGCCGTACAGAAGCCAGTGTGAAGAATCAAGGATTAATGAGCTCGCATCTAGCATCGCGAGTGCGACTGTCATGAGACCAGCAAAGGCTGTTTGACCGAGAATTTGACGATCGGTGTGATAAGGATTCAATGACATGGTTCCTTTACCAAGGTAAAGCAGTCCTTGGGCAATGCGTACGATAAACAATGCATTTGATTCCTTGTGATAGTAACTAGCCAACTGTCGAAGTAATTGGGCCAAGCGAGCATTATTAGTACCGGCACCAACGAGACCCATAGCAAAGATGGCGTTGTAGGCGACATCTAGATCGTTGTCATGACTGTATCTAGAAAGAGTATCAAAAATTCTCATTTGTGGATTTGAAGCAGAAAGCAAGCCAAGTGCCAAAGGGACAGCTTTTCTAATAAACGGTTCACCATAATGCATCATGTGATCAAATTGTCTAGTAACCATTTCAGAACCAATGTCCTCGCCCATTGCAATAACTGCAACACCCAGAGCTGCTAAGGATTGTGCACTCCTTTCACTCTCCTTTGCATCAGCACTTAAGGGCTCACTGCAAATATGTAGTAACTTTTGAATCCGCAAAACGTTACCTGTCCCTGCATACGAGCAGATATCAACCAAAATCTCTGCTTGTCTAGCAATGTCCCCTTCAATGGCCTTTAATGTCTCAATGGTAGCATCAGCCAAATCTTGTTTACCGATGAACAATAACGCGAGACCAAGGGCCATAAAACGACCCCAGTTATCGTTTTGTCCAGCTTCCTCACGCTCCATTAAAGTTTGTAAGATAGTACTAGCTACATCACCGTTGCAAGTACCGACGAAGATTAATCCTAATGTCAATGCTGCTAAGCAAGAAAGTTGCATTGGTGCTTTCACATCAGTAACAATGGGTGCAAACATGTCGAGCATGTCTTCACGGTTAGATCCAGCGTAAGCCAAACCCAAGCCTAAAATAGCTGTAGCACGAAGTTTCGTAGATCCTGTTTCAAGATACTCGGATAAAATAGCTAATGCAGGATCAGCCTCATTACGAACGGCAACGTTGGTTACACCTATTCCCAACAAAGCACCTGCTTTAACATTTTCTTCAGAAGAGTAAAGATATTTATCAAGTAAAGAAAGTCCCATATCGACATTCCATAATTGCAGTAAGCCGATAGAAGCAGTGGCACTAATCATGCCAGAGTCTTTGTTTTTATAAATCCAAGAGGATTTCTCATCATCAACTAAAACAAGTCGGTCATTACTGTATCCTGCATTAACAAAAGAATTAACTAAGGTATTAGCCAGGTTCTGTTTAGCTGAGTAAACACCAGATGAGCCAAGGCCGGTCCGAGCTACTTCTAAGTGACTTTTGAAAATATCTTCAGGAACTTTAGGATCCATAAGGTTTAGTTCTTTTCCGAGATGATGAAAATGATCAGACAAATGAATGTTGTTCAAAGCATCGTTCAACTCTTCGTCCTCCATGTCAAAAGGAATTCGCTGCCTGGCTAAAATATAAGCCATTTGTTTTTTTAACAATGGATCTTTCGCTGCCTCACAATCCTCACGGATCAATGACATATCGTCGAGACGAATAGCAATATTTAAAGCTTGTGTAAGTTGATTAAATTTTCGGTAAATAGCATGAGCCGTTCTAAGCATGGCTACATCTTCAGGAAAAGGGAGAAGATTTACACAACTGGTAATGTATAAACATACACGAGACGCATTATCGGCCTCAACATAAGGTGTGACTTTTTCGATAGCACCCAATTCTTGCAATAAATCGATAGCATCAGCTTCAGCATTATGGGTCAAGAAGAAAGGAACAATGAGGAGTGCAAGATCCATAAGATCATCAGTGGCTGAATCCTTTTCCTGTCGCTCAGCAAATTCAGCTCCAATTTCAGCTGCTAGATGTCGTACATATTCATGACCCCAAACAGAAGGATCAGTAGTAACACCATGCAAGCGATATTTTAATGACTCCCGTTTGCTAGGGTCACTGTATGACATTCCTAAAACGGAAAGGATATCAGCAAGTTGAACTTTCAAAGGACCCTCACTCCAAGATTCGAAAGTCTGTGTTAACGTAGAATAATGGGGTCGTAAAAACTTAAGGGGCTTAGGAACCGCTGTCATAGAAGACGTAGAGGTTCTAATGATTTCTTTCAATTGTGTAAGAATGGAACTCATTAAGTCTAAGTTGTTTTCTTGAATTCGCTCTACCAGCATATCTAAATCGGTTTTTAGTTGTAAGTCTTCTTCTGACTATTGAAAAGGTTAGATTTATTCTCTTTTAAGGTGCTTAAAGTTACTTACCAAATCCACCACATCATTTCTTTCTTTCACCGAAGTAGCTTCATTTTTTTCATTAGAGGAAGGCGTTTTTACGCTTTGATCTTTCTTCATCTCATCATTACTATTTGAAGACTTGTTAATGTCTTCGGGATTCATCTTTTCTACTTGGTTTCTTCACTGACGATGAATAGTAATGTGCAGTCGGCAGGACTCTGGCACACCCACAATATTAGGTATATCGAACGCTTGCGAAGGTTTCATGCTTACTCACTATTATTACCATACTATTCACTGAGTTAAGTTAGTGATATTATGATACCCTCGATTAGAAAATATCCAACACTATTCTATCAATCGTCAATCATAATTGAGTTTATGCTATGTAAAAAGGAAACGAATTGAAACAATGAAAGCCTTTATTATATGACTTTAAAGACATATAACACTGGCATATAAAGTTTTTTTGACATGCCGCCAGCCATAAGACATAAAACTAAATAATGCCCATAAACAAGTAAACTAAATTTAAATAAATAAAGCGGGCAAAGTACGCACGATACTTAAATTCCGAAAATAATAATTATAGTATCTGCGAACTTCGCAAAAATCCATAGCAAAAAAAAAAGTAATAAGAAATACATAAATAACCTTCTGACTTTTCTTTCTAACGTCTCACATTTCTTAAACGAAAGAATGATTAAAAGAGTTGTTGCTTTCACTCGCGTGGAACATAGTCCGCAAATGATAATAATTTTCGTGTAACGGTAGCTCATTTGAAGGATATCTTGAATATGCAGCTTCCGAGTCTTCCAGATTCCAGCCAGCAAAACCCTCATGATTGGCAGACTGTCGCAGCTCTTTTAATGACGAACAAATTTCTGAAGAGTTATTCAAATGGTTTAAAATTGAAGAGTTTGGTTCACCATCAGAAAAATATAGAGGCCTTAATTTTGACATAAGAGATGCCTTATGTGAACGAAGAGGAGCATCAGAAGACGAGTCTATCGAACCGTCATTCTCTTCAGGGGCTATGTAATTCCCAAATGCACTAGATTCGTAAGGAACGAAGCCTTCTTTCTCTCGTTTTAAATTTCCTGAAAGTATAGAGACTATGTGATCGTCACAGTCGTCAGAAGTATCGTTGTAGACTACTGTGCTATGATCTGACAAATCACTCGACTCAGGCAAATGCTCGTCTTTATCTTCTGCAAAGAAAGCATCAAGGCTGTGTAAGGTAGTTACAAGCTCACCTAAAGAATTTTCTCCTGAAGACCCATGGCTATTCGTAGGAATATGTCGAGGATAGTTTGATACCTCTTCAGCATGAAATTGGATTTCAGGAGTCTTTAAAGAAGTACCTGTTTCAGGGCACATATAGAAAATGGCATGTACGTTCTTCTTGGTCAATGTTGTTGCATACTCAGAGTTAGGTTCAGACCAGCCAGTTTCGTCAGGAATTTCAAAAAAATGCGCAAATCTAGCATCGGAATTTTTGGTTTTGGGGTCAATCATTAGTAGCTTGAATGTCTGTACATCAGAAGGCCCTGAAATTGATAATGGCATGGTTAAGAGCTTTAATGCATCCATCACATAATCAGTAGATAATAATCTGAGCAAAGGAGAGATTAAGTTTAATCCAAGACCACTATATGCTTTGTTGTCAAAATGCAGCTTTGGTAGTACGTTATCCAAAATCCTCAATGTAGATTTTCGAATCCATGGCAAATTATTTGACAAAAACATCGAAAGAACTGTTATGATTTCCAAAGCAAACTCTTCAAAAAAGTTTGAGGTTATATATGAGACAGCACATTTCAAAAAGTCATCCGAACTCCTAAATTGTCTTTTCATATACGTTTTAATCAATTCAATTAGTTCGAGATTCTCGTACATGGATGCCAAATTGGTTAATTTACCACAGAATTCATCCAAATCAAAGGGTAGCTTTTCGGACGTTTCGTATGTTGAAAGCATTGCAGGTAATGAAACTAACAAACAAGCTAAATGTCGGAAATAACCGTTTCCGACTATGTGATTATCGCTGTAATCCATTAGTAGCATAAACAGTTGCATTGACATGTTAAACGATTTTGTTGACCGAAAGCCTCGTAATACTAGCAATTGAAGGCCATCAAACTTCCCATACCATGATTTTGGAAAAGAATCTATCAATTGTTGAAGGCATTCGGGGAGATCTTCTGTTCTTTTTAGAAAATTAAATGCAATTTTGACCGCATATAGATATTCTTCTTCGTGAACAGTAGTGAGACATGCTACAGAAGTCCAAAATAATTGAGGATAAAACATCAAATCAGCAGGATCCATAGTAGTCACATATGCATTAACAGTGGCAAGAATTTCAATAGAATAATCGTACAAATACTTTTCTTCGTCTGAGATCGTCCCAACTAATCTGGCTACTAAGTTCAGCTGAATGTTGGTATCGAACTTAGGTAGTATACAACGGAAAATCTGAAAAGAATTACAAGCCAGTCGTCTTGATGGGCAAGTTGTAGCCCAGTTTAAGGCTATCTTTCCCCATATCTGTATTAAGTCAGGATACGTATTAGATAATACCTCATTAGTTTTGGCAATTAAATGATCATAACGAGTAGTCTTGAAGTTTTCCAAACTATCATTTTTTGCCTTAACAGAAAATATATCTTCAGAATCCAACAGACTAAAGTAATTATCATCAGAATATAACCTTCCTTCCATTGCTTGTACTTTTTCAACAATATAATGAATAATTTGACGGCATTGCTTCCGAACTATTTTAGAATAATGATCCAGTTGTATGAACGCTGCTTGAAGAATTGTAGCTATCTCATTAGCCCCGATTCTAATAGACGGATTAGGGACTATATCCATCAGCAATAATAAAGACAACTGGCATGGTGAATAAAATATTGAATCCTTCTCCGGTGGAAAAAGACTATCTAGATCCGCAATGTACATATGATTTGAATTTTCAACATCGTAAGAAAATACCTCCTGATTTTCGTTGGATGCATTCGTGGAAGATATAAAGGATAATAAAGTAGCATATAAGCCCGGAAGTATTTCGGTTTTTGCAAGGTAAATTGTGATTTGCCGTGTGCACTCTACAAATGCGAATGTTTTTCGATTAAAACATTGTTGCATCAAGAAAAATAATATCACAGTCCAATTTTTCTTATGTCCTGACAAAGCTAAAGACGTCCAAAGCGCTTCAATCTCGTTAGGTAAGTCTTTAGTGTACCTCGTAGTAACTTCAATTAAGCCCATCAACATGGCGACGGTATAAAATTCAAATGTTTTATTGCCAACATCCATTTTGAGCTCCAGGTTCTGTAACCAAGGAAGTAAAACGGTAACCAATCCTCGTCGATGAAAATCGCCATAATTAAAATACCTCAAGCATTCAGATGTCAAAGCAAAAGAAGCCTCAGAAAAATCATTAGCAAGTTGAACCGAAAATAAATATTGAGGCTTTAAATACAGAGCGGGATTACTGGATTCCAAAAAGCTCTTCATTTCCATCATGGTTGTCAATGTAAAACTGTTAAGCCGAAATTTTCCTAGCAACTCAAAAGCTTTCAATCTAACAGATATATTGTTTGCTGAAAGTTTGACTAAACAGAGTGGTAACAGTTTTGGAATACTCAGATGTCCAACTTCAGTGTGAACAAGCATTTCCGAAAGAGCCAGAAAGAAATAATCGCATGTTTGTTGCGGGATACCTTGCAAAAAGCATTTTTCTATCACTTTTTGGAGTAGTAACTCATTGTCCCAATTTTTTATTAGTAAGGTACACAGACCTTTTCTAGCAAGGTTTATTATGACTTTTGAAAGAGAGTTAAAAACGGCTGTATACCAATTGAGTAAAACCTCAACATCAAAAGAAAATATGGCTTCACCTAGTTCTTGATGAAGCCTAGAAGTGCTCAAAGTTATCATAGCTTTAATTGCTAAATATTCAAGATTTTGTTTAGCTACTTCAAACGATGCAAGAAGACGATCGCGTTCTCTCATGTCTTTTTGGCTTTCCATGATATTACGACGAATCTCATCTTGATTGTTTTTCATTATTTGTTTAGCTGGACCAAAACCGGTCCATTCATCTAAAAGTTTCCAACAAGAAACTCGACCAGATAGTGGCAATATCTCGAAAGAGTCATTCATATTTTGATATAATGTAATTTTCTCAAGAAGCTGTGCAAAATAGCATTTAGTCTTTAATGAACTAACATCACCTTGAGTGTGAGAAGTTAAGTAAATTTTTAGATCCTTCAAAAACTCAGAGATAATTAATAAAGTATCAGTCTCATCTTTCATTGAATCATGAATCAGAAGATGAGATGTTAAGGCAAAAATATGTGCTATTTCAGACCTTAATAAGTTATCAGATTTATTTCGTCGTCCGAAGTTAAAATTTAGATTTCGAAGCAAAAACTCTGGCTTTTCCTCCTTTAAAAATGAAATATAAGGCTTCAGAGATCTGACGAGTTGGGGAAATGCATTTACATTGATACAGCCTGTAGCAAACACTACGGCCTCACGAATAGGGGAAAAGTCTACGAAAATTAACGGAAGTATCATGCTAAAAAGGCTTTCAGCAGAAGTGATCTTTGTAGTTTCTTGTAAGCTCCGTAAATGAGTCCCGGACTGAACAGCTGTTAAAGCTCGTCGCAAGTTTGTTTGCGATAAGTCTAAATTGGAAGTATAAGTAATAGTACAACAAGCAACAATTAAATACAACTTCCACTGAACAAGAAGATATTCGGGAAATTCATTATTGTTCACGGCACTTTTCAAGTTGAAATTAACGTCTGAGATATCGATTTTCGAAAGCAGTTTTGATGTTATACTAGGAAGCTTTGCACATACTGTGTTCCTCAATAATGCCATTGTAGTTGGGAACCGTTCGAAACAAACTTTAATAAACTTAGGAAAAACGTTATACCAAATTGATATATCAACTCCACTGTTTGAAGTTGCAAGTTTGAGCAACATATCTTTCGTTCCATCGTTAATAAATTTCCTCAAACGAGAGCGTTCAGCAGCAGTAGGCAGATGACTCTCTATGCTCAATATAGAAGAGTCGCAATCTTTCAGTACATCCACTATAGTAGGCTCAGAATAGACTTCTCCAGTCGTATAGTTATCAGATGATAATACTAAATATTCTGTGTTTAGCTTTTTCACATCATTAAGCAAAGCTACTGCAAATTGACGAATATCGACTGAGGGAGATGAAAGATGTAAAACAGCAAGCGACTGAATTTCTTCAATGATCATCCAGCTTTGAGTTTCATCGTAATCCTGTTTACCCAAGCTCGCGTTCTCGTTGTCCGAAGTAAGATTAGACTTGCTGCTAAGGTAAGAACTTCGTTTTTCAATAACAGCTTCTTGTTGTTGAATCCATATTTGTATTACCTCGTGATAAGTACGAAGTAGGTACTCTGAGCCTTGAACGAGTTTTCTAGATAAACATGAAATTACTGGCTTGGTCAAATTAAGCGTTGATGCGAAATAAAGAAGAGCGTTATGACACGAGAGATGAATAACTTTGTTAGGACAGTTTAAACACTTGACGTATGCATCAATTATTTTAGGCTCAATTTTAGCAGTTAAACAAGGAAAAATTTTTAGGGAATTGCTATATAAGCCCAAGTAACCTGCAGGATTCCGTGAATTATAACAACGGTTAGTGTCATTCGAGAGTTGAAGTATCAGAAAAAGCGCTCTCTGCGATAAATTCTTTATAAATGTTTGCCAGCATGAACCCATCGCATCGCTCCAAAGATCAATGAATTGAAAATCGATAAAATTAAACAACTCTTTGGAAGAATTTTTTAGCCTAATATCCTGTAATATGTAATAGGAGGATCGTACTGCGATCATCATTTTCTCACAACCCATATTCTCATTAAATGCATCCATTAGTAAGGGCTCTAATATTTCGTTTATAACATAATCCGGATAATGAGGAGCAAGGACTCTTAATAGTTGTGAAAACCCTTCCACTTCATCAACTGTAGCAAAGGGGGTTACATTGAAAGTTTTTCCCTGGAAAAAAATAGGCTTTAAGATGTAGGAGATATTTTCCAGGTTTTCATCAGTATTTTCTTGAAGACGATTAAGACAAACCCAAAGAACCTTCGCCACAGATTTCAAACCCGTACATCGAAGCCTTCTATCTTTTATACGAACAAAGGAAGCCTCTAACGTTGCTAACCAATTTTCCAGAAAAAATTCTTTCGGGGAAAGGCATAACAATGAACATAGGAAAGGAAACCATATGTGCCAAAATTTAGACTTGGTGCTTGACTTAAATGCAACGGGATAAAGGGAGTGTACAGTGCGTATCCAGGCTGGAATATTTACTTCAAACGTCGCATGTATTACAAGAGGAGAAAGGAGGTTTTCGAAAAGAAAAGCGTGCTCAATCTGAACCGCTTGGTTCGATTTGATAAAAAAAGATGCTAAGGATTCTAGGAAAGCAACACATTCCTCCAAGTGTGCTATTGGGTAAAGTCTTATATGAAGGTGTCTCATAGCGCGAAGAATGTATATAAGATAAGCTTCTCTTACCTTAAAATCCATATTCGATTTTTCCAATTTTTCGATTTCTTCTATGAATCGATCGGATACCATGACAAAGTTGAAGCGAGAAAGACTCCCTAATAAATAAGCAAAGCTCTCCCAGTTAGCGAGTCTCAAAGAAGATGAACAATTTGGGAGATTTTTTGGGTTTAATAACTGGTGAAATATGCATTCCAGTAATGAAGAAACTGTGCTCTCTTCAAAGGTATTATTTGGAAGACTTTCTGTAATTTCGGATAAAGAGCGGCAAAGAATATAAACGGAGATGAAATTCTTCCTTTCGGCTACGAAATGTGGAATATTCTTGGTGTTGGTTACATTGACCCGAACTTTTCTCCAATAAAGAAGTGATTCAATCACAGCCACTGGTTTTTTGGTAGCAAGGCCGATTAGAGCTTGAATACATCTATCGAATTCTTCATCATGGCCTTTCCGTAGAAGACGAATAGCGTCTTGTTCGCTCACTGTAAATGAAACTTGATACGGTTGTGTGTGTCGATTGATTTGGTGACGAGCAAGGTTAAAGATTTTTTGTTCTGATATCCTAACAAACTGGGTAAAAAGTATATGGAGGGCATAATCAACTGCTGAGTGTTGTTGTTCTTCTTGTGAAGGAGTGTCAGTTTCCTCTCCGTAGAAAGGTTCTTCTTGAGCAGTTTCATTCGAGTTCATTCAGTTTATCATTATATATTCTAGGTCTGCCAAAGAAGTAGCAATTCTAGATCTCAATGCTTGAAAAGGACCTTGGGATATCGCGCTGAGACGAGAAAGAATATTTGAGAAATACCGATTCAGAGGGCTTTCTGAAGGAAATCTTTAATTGGTTCCACCGTATTTCATAAGAACCTGGTTTTCTTTAAGTAGAATGCGGCAATATATCCTTACCCAAGTAACCAAATGCTTAGTATGTAAACTGCAACAGCATTGACTGCAGCCAGTAGGTGACTATTAGAAAACAACGTAGAAGTTTATAGTATGTTCGAGTCGTTTAAGGAGATGAGTAAAACTCACTATAGTGGCTCTCTACCAAGCAAGTGTAAAAAAAGGCAATAAAGTTTCGCTTAGCGGCCGATCCCATGTTAGGTGTATTTTGTATAGCTGTGAGAGTTTCTAGTTCTGAAGATGTCGATTTGCTGCATGAAACTATAGAATTTTTATAAACTATTGATCTTATATTGTTGAATTATAATCATTTAATGAAGAAAGTAGTGCGCACAATATAACAAAGATGAGAAATTTGAGTGTTCTGTTCAAAAGCTGTTGCATGGTTGTTTCGTTCTTTAACAGGTACGATATCATACAGCTGACTGATCATACATAACGATAATCTTCGTTCATTTATTTTTTGGTAAAGGATAAACATTCCTATTTACTCGATTTTAGCTACAATTGGGTTGATCTATGAACAACTATGTGAAAGGTGTTCTGGTAGATCAAAATAGCTTACAAGTAGCAATTAAAGCTTAATGAAGTGATAGAAAAGAATGTAGGAATATATGTATGCAAGATTTGATAAAAAAGGTATTAGTAATACATCTGGAAAAAAAAATAAAATAAGAGAAAATAATCCTGAAGTTTGAGAAAGGAGAAAAGAAGGTTATACAGTAACAGACATCAAGTCAAACCTTTTACTGACAAGAAAGGGAAGACCTAAGAAGAAGGAGCAGTAGAAGGAGTTGTTTGTGTAATATATTTGTTTACTCTTCGAATTGTTGGTTCCTCTTCTGGTCTAGGTAAAGTAGTCTGTCGATCAAACACTATACCAACATATTTCCTGGTCCGACGAAGGGATATCTGCTTTTGGAAAAACTTCACATATCCAGAAACATTTGCGAAAATTGTAAAGTCACGGCCAACCTTAGCATTGTCTCCAGGGTGAAACTTTGTACCTCTTTGTCTAACTATGATTTCTCCAGCATTCACGTATTGATTCTCTGAACGTTTAATACCGAGACGGCGACCAGCTGAATCACCTGAATTATTTGCAGAACCTCCTCCATGCTTCGCAGACGTCCGGATAGGGGGAAAAGTTAGGGCAAAAGGCATCAACTTCGTGGCATTGTGTTTGCGGAGCAAAGCAGTAGACAACTCATTCATGAACGTCGACTTTCCAATCATAGTGAATAGCCTATTATTCTGTGTGGAAGAAACTTGATTGTGTATTGTATAGAACCGGTGTTGTTCCCTTTTCCCTTCAGAAGCCAGAAACTTACTTCTTCAAAAAAAAATCAAAAAAAAAAGGTAAAACACTGAGGAAGGAAAAGATGTGTTAGACAGTTTTTTTTCCTGATGAAATATGGTACAATCAATAAAGAATTAGTTCTTATTGAAAGGTACTTTCACGGATAGCCTTGGGGACGGTTGACCCACTATTTATCCCTCGAGCTCATTACGGCGAATTAAGGATGGGGAAGGTCAGTTTACCAGGAATTTTGCTATGCAATGTGTAAATGAGCTTTGCTTACTTTACCATCTGAAAAATAAATGAATACTCTATAAATAAGATAAATTAATAAATTATCGATTTTCTTTTACAAACCTTTTTTTGTCCACGCATACCATATTTGCTTTCCTTCATATTTATTAACGATGGAGAGTGATCTCGAAGTATGAAATATGAAATCGGACTGAGATCGTTATATAACAAATGAACAGAACCACGTACATCCTGTCGGCACACACACTTTCAACTGAAAAGGCGTCTTTTCCTTTGGTATGGAAAGTTATACCCGTTTTTAATAAAATCTTACGTTGACGACGAACAATTCACCTTATCATTTATATAAAATAGATTGGTTTCATTGTCTTTATATCATTGTTGAAAAAAATCAAGTTTGTCATGAAGCGATAAACATGGTAGCACCGTATGCTGATATACTTAATAACTACTTCACAGGTAATTGTTTTACCGACTTGCAATCTATCTTCTTTGTAAGTATGGAATTTTTTTGTTATTTGGATAATCTTTTATGTCTAACGAAACTTTTCTCATTTATTTCCTAATTTGCGTGGCAGTAGCAGAATGCATTATTTATTTTGTGAGAAGTTTGAGGTAGTAAGGTACTGAAAATTGGCTGGATATAGACTGGTATCGAAATGACATTTAAAGTTTGCTTCTGTTGATGCTTCCTCATATAAAGTTATTGCTACCACCTATATATGACTCAACAGAGGCTCTTTGCAAAATATACAACAATGGTCGCGTTTTAGATTATTAAATTGTTTTTTACATTTTCTTCATTGTTTTACAAAGATTTTGGTGTATATACTTTTCGTTATATTCTCTCGTGTTTTATCAAATTTCCCCAGCGGAAATGCTTTTAGTTGTTCTACCTTTTCCTAACATGCCCGATTCTGTGGCACTTATATAATTCTATGAGATCCGGAAGACAGAAACGGTTCAAAAAACTTAACGATTATGTTCCTTTAACGGATTTACAGCTTGATTGTAATCACGATGATTCTAATTACCGCGCGTCAAATAGGCCATTTGACTTACCTACCGTTCCGACTTTACGACCTTCGGGCACAGAGTTTTCTGATTTCTATTCGTTTTTGCAAAAGAACGAAGATGTATTTGCAGAGTGTCCTGCGGCTAAGGTAATTCCTGCCGCTAGTTGGAGTCTACCTGTTGCTTTGGATCTTGAAACTTTTCAGTTTGAAGGCCAAAAACAAAAGCTGCATAAGGAATCTTTTCGCTACGATCAAAATTATGATTATTTTAATAAGCTTAAAGATTTTCACGAAGAACGTGGTTTATACTTCAATAAACCTCCTATGCTCCAGAATCAATCATTAGATCTACTCCAATTAAGAGACACCATTTCTCGTTTCACCAGTTTGGAATCAAATTTAAGCAATTCTTTACTATCGAAAATTACGGAAACACTAAATCTACCAGATTCCAAGGATGTGAGACAAATGCTCGTTCGAGCTTATGAACGCTATATTAAACCGTATGAAAGAACTCACTTACGCGCTGCTTCTTCTAACTCTGGATCTGTTGTTCGGTCCACCAGAGTTTCTCGCAGTTCCGTCGCTCATTCTGTAGCTGATGGGTCCTCACCGCCTGAAAATGATACCTCCCAACCAAATGGATCCCAGTCATTTGGAAAGCGGACTTTTTTCGAGCGCGGTGAACAATGTGAATTTTGTGGCCTGGATACAAATCCAGAAAGTATTTTACTCTGTGATGGTTGTGAAAGAGCCTATCATATATCCTGCCTTGACCCTCCATTAAGTAGCGTACCCAAAGATGATTGGTACTGTAATACATGCAAACATGGCGTTCAATCGTATGATCCAAGGAAAGGAAACCATTGGACTGTGGCATCGTTCAGAGACCATTCCAATAAACATATGGAAACTTTACTGAGTAAAAAATCGATGACTCTGGATCCCTCGGAAGACGATTTGGAAAAATTATATTGGTCAATGATTGATGATAACTCACTGCTATCACAAATATATCAAGTTGAGAGGTTTACTACTTCGTCTTTCAGCTCCTTACCGTCTAAAGAATTGCAACCTTTAAATCAATGTTCTTTTGAAAGTTGGAACCTTCGTAATATTCCTCGTCATAAATCCTGTCCTTTTAATTTTACAATCTCTGATATGCATTCTTTAGCGACTCCACAAATGTCCATAGGTATGATATATTCTACTTATGAATGGCAGCAGTCTCCTATGGCTACTTTTCAAGTTTATCATAATAGGTTTGGCAGCACCATTACTTGGTACGTTCTGCCTCCAAATGAGACTGAAAAGTTTGAAAAATTCATTAATAGTTTGGATAATACCTATGAAGATGATTTTTTTACAACTCCGTCTTCCCAATTACCTTTTCCTGTATCACCCGAAGTTCTTTTGTCTAATGGAATTCAAGTTATGGCTGTTGACTTACGACCCAATGAGTTCCTAATTGTGTCTCCCAAAAGTTATCATTTTGGATTCCATCTTGGATTTGCATGTTTAGAAACAGTACATTTTGCTACGATCCAATGGATCAAAAATGACTTGCTGAGAAACTGTTTATATCGAATGAAGAATTTACATATTTATTCACCCATTTCATATGATGCTATCATTATTTCTATGGCTTTATCGAGATTGCCTGAGTTTACAAACGACTGGTTTATTGAGAAGCTCAAAGACGTTGTAAGCATTGAAGTAAATGAGAGGGAAGCGCTCTCAAAATCACAACCGGAAATTGCAATAAGACAATTGCAGGAGCATCCTGTTCCGCGAGTTGTTTGTTCAAAGTGTCACTCTATGACTTTTATGTCGTATGTCAAAACACATGTTTCAAGTGAAACATATTGCCTAGAACATTTTAGGATGGATTCTGATATCGCTTCTCAACCGTCAACTGCATATTATCGATGGAATGCATCCGATTTGTCTAAACTTTTAGATAGGTTTTCTGCTTTTGTAAGAGCACCAATGGAGTGGTCCGGAAAGTTGAAAACTATTTTATTAGCAACACCCAAACCCCAATTGAAATCTCTGGAAGCCCTTTTAGATGACGCTGAATATGCTATGCTTAATACCAAGGACACGGTAACCTTACGGAGTTTTATCCATAAAGCCAATGCTTGGGTTAATTCAATTAATCATTATTTAAGTATCTCTCCTATAAGAAAAAGAAAAGAAAAAAAGCTACCATTTATGAAGATTCATGATCAACGAATAAACTCTACTGGCATGCGCGAATTAGAAAATTTATTTCAAGTATTACAAAGGTCAAAAGATATGGCTTTTACTTGTGAAGAAATTGAAGCTATGAAGAAAAAGGTATCAGATTTACTTCAATTCAGGGCCCGATTAACCAAGGTTTTCTCCGGTTCATTAGACAGAAGGATGTGTCAAAACTTATTGAACGAGGCAGAATCTTTAGGATTTATGTTCCCTGAATTAACGATCATCCAGAAATATCTGACTCAATATGATTGGCTTGACATGTTTTACGCTATTGAAACTGAAAAGACATCAGACGCTGATTTAGAAAAACTTATATCCTTTGGTTTAGCTGCTGGAGTTCCTGAAGACAATGATTATATGGTATTTGTTAGAGCTATGAAAGGGAGAGCTGAAATTTGGGAAAATCAGGTTCGTGATGCCCTCTCTAAAAGTAACGTATCTTACGACCGTTTGAGTATTCTCAGGGATGAAGCAATGACACTTTGTGTTGACAAGAAATTGTATACAAAGGTTGTCGAAATATTGAAAAATGCTGAAGAAGTAAAATACAAAATCAATACATTATGTGAACGCTCTCAAGGGAAGGTTTTTAAGTCCAGACCTATGATGGATGAGGTGAAAGATGCTTTAGCTCAAGCTGAAAAGCTTCCTATGTTATCTGATAGCGTTGTTGCGTTACAAAAAATGTTTGATTCGGTTTTAGAATGGATTCGTCGGGGTAAAAGGCTTTTCGGAAAAGCTAATGCTCCTTTAGAAATTTTAGGACAGCATTTGGAATATGTTGAGAAAAGAAATGCAGCTTCATTGTCTTTGTTGGATAGACCAGGCCCGCCGATGGAACCTTCTTCTCGCGAAGCTAGTCCTGATCCTGAAGGAAGGCTTGTTTACAAACTGAAGAAACCTCGTATTTTCTGTTTTTGTCGTTTACCTGAGAATGGAGTGATGATCGAGTGCGAAATTTGTCATGAATGGTACCATGCAAAGTGTTTGAAAATGTCAAAAAAAAAGCTACGGCAAGATGAGAAATTTACTTGTCCTGTTTGCGATTATAGAGTTGAAATTCCTCGCTTATCAAACAGACCACGTCTTGAAGATTTACAATCATTACTTAGGGATGTTATACTTCTACCGTTTCAACCAAAAGAAACTTTCATTTTGGAGCGCGTTGTTGATTTAGGAAGTAAGTTTCGACAAGAGCTTCAAGCATTTGCTCATAATCCTTTTAGCTTAACGATGGCTGAGGTACCGTTAGCGAGGTTTTATTTACGAAAAATGGAGGGAGCAGAAATTTTACTAGCTGATGAGACTAATTTATTTAGACAGAAGCTGCACGAATGCGTTCCTATTGCTCCAAATCCACCGCCGGTAATTGGAGAATCCAAATCTACCCGTAAACCAAGACCTACAAAGCGTCAACGTCAAATTATGAAGCAAATCGCTGAGGGTCTTCTTCCGGAATCAGCAATTGCACCTCCCAATGCTCAAAATGATAAAAAAGTGTCTGTGAGCAAAAACGGAACAGCGGTTAATAGACTCGATAGCCCTCAGAGTGACATTAGAATTAGTCACGAAAATGGGCACTCTAATTCAGCCTTATTGAAAGAATTTAAATTAACACCAACAGCTGAAGTAAATGTTACCTCCAATGTATGCGCTCATTGTCAAAAACCGACGAACGAGAGAAGCTTTGCTGTGTGTTCGAGATGTAGTAAAGGATATCATTATGGATGTTTAAGAGAAATGCCGAATAACTCTGGATTTAAATCCTTCATTTGTCAGGATTGTAAATACAATCTAGAAGAAACTCCGATGTTTCACAATAAATTACGGAATGGGATTCGTGCTGAAGACACAGACGTTATGGAAAAGAATGATAATGTTGATAGGTCGAGCTTGCCATTAGCAGCATTCTCTGAAAGTTCTCATGTGATGAAAACCCCAGGAGGCATGCAGGACATGCTAATTTCTCGCAAATTATCCTGTGGTGAACATGTTTTTTTTGGTACAGACGTTTTTACATCGTTAGGAGATATGGTTACGGAAACTCCTGATGTTTCTCTTGATGAATTTGTTGAAAAAAATGATGGCTTAACGGAAAGCTATTTAAATATGTAAATTTAACCCTCTTTAATTAATGTCGTTTAGTTTGTATAATATATAATTTTTATTGAACTTGTTGGTTTGCATACAAAAAAAAGATCGTGTAAAGCCAACTTCAGTCTAAAAGCTTTTTTGAATCGTAGCATACATAATCTTATAGAAATCTATTTTGTAAGTTTTGTAAAAATTGTGACGCTGGGGAAGCTTGGGGTTCCTCGCGAATTGAAAATAGTGTAACGGCTGTACCGGACCAGGGAGACAACGCAACAGAAGCATTACTAGAGCACTGGCCTAAAGTGATTCTCCACAAATTCAAAAATATCCATTCTTGAATGTTAGTATTATAGTCAACATAGCAGGGCTCAACTTCAAGACTTTGAATGTTTAGCGGGTCCATCAATAACGATTTTCCATTCTCAGAAGATAATAACTCCCGTAAAAGAGGAATTTTAGACTCAGAAAACCATGCATGATACTAAATGGTTAGCACACAAAAACAGAAATTGCTTACCCAGACTAAATCTGATTCCGTAAATTCAGGATGGCCGGATTTATAGTTTCTCAAAGATTCATCAAAATCTTCGTTCGTCCAAGTGACCATTGGCTCAAAACGATTCGCGTTTTCTTTTAAATTTTTGATTATGAGGTAATTTTCTACAACAAAAAGGTGAGTATAGATCGAACACAAAAGTATTTCTTACCATCTAAATTCCGTGAAATTATAATAAGTAAACCTGAAAGAAGGCGTCTAGATAAGACTGCATTTGACTTTTTCAAGAATAAAACCTCTGGTTGGAAAAACTGACTAATGAGAGTTATGAGATGCTCTAAAGTCATCAAAGGTAAATTAGAGGAATTCAATAAGATGTTCGAAACTATGAGGCAAGCCAGATGCTGGGAATGATGACCATCATTAATGTGTATAATCAAAGTCTATTTAACGTCAGTATCAGCTCAATGCATGGGGAAGAGAATCGTACCAATAAAATATAATTTGTGATGTTAAGCTCATAAATGGGAAATTTTTGGGAAGTAGGGGGAAGCATGGAAGAAGCATGACATTTAGCAATAGATTCAATTAGCTCCTTTTTGCTCAATATTTGCTGTAAACAATATCCAGCAACTTGAGCTATGAACCCAGTGTTTGCTTCATCGTCTGAATCATAGTTGATAAATATGTATAAAAGCGAAGATATTAGTTCAATAAGAAACGGAAGTTTCCCAAGTTCATTTGCAAACCGAAAGTGGTTAGTGAGAAGTAAAAAGAAGAATATCAAAGCTTCCTCCAAGTCGCTATTGGAACTTTGGAAAACTGATATCAAACTCGAAGAGTTTTTAAGAGGAAGTGATATGGTTTTGTAAAGGGACGTAGCTAACAAACGAAGGTCTTCTGATCGATGAAGTTTTTTCAAAGTATCCAAAACGGCATTTATAGAGACAGTTTTAGGTTTCGGAATACAGATAAGTTGTAGCAAGAATAAAGCTGAATACCGTCTTAGTACAACCGATGACTTATTTAGCAAGTTGGGTAACCAGGAAGCAGAATTGATGAAAGATGTGTTGGTTAAAGAACAAATCAACCTGATATTGGTATTTCTATCGTTTAAGGTTAAAATGTGCTCCAAGATACTTAGATCCATTTGATGTTGAGATTGATAAAGCGGTTCTGATATAAGCACCATAAGAAAACGAATCAAGGTTAGTTGATGACTTTGATGATCGTAAGAAGGTGGATTTCCCAGTTTTTGGAATACAAGACCTGAAGACCATATTTTCTCCCCATCAGCGCTCATTATGGAAAGACATAAACCAGGTAGGAAGCAAATTTGAAAAACGGAGTTCAAGAGTGCAGAAAGAAGAGAGTCTTCACTAGGTAAATCAAAATCCGGATAAAAACTCGATACATCAAGATCAGACTGCATTTTCTCAAAAGCGTCTTTTGGAGAAAAAGACAAATACTCACGAATCCATGAGTGGGATTTCCTAGACTCGTATAAATAAGGGATTAATCTTGTCAAGATTCTGGCACTATTTAGAACCCACGGCTTCTTTGCTTCAATGTAATTCCTTTTCTTTGCGTTCTTTTGATAATATATAATGTTCCATAGGCAGACTTGCACTAACAATGCGAGTTGAGAGAATTCTTCGCCTTCGCAAAACTGGCGGATCTCTTTGGGGAAAAAGAGAGAAAATACATCGTTATCATTGATCACACAATTGAAGACCTTTGAGTCAAATTGTAAGCAATACAACTCACTTGTTTCAGTAACTTACATAATGGTAATCTTCTGGGTTTGCTGGCTTTTTTAGCAATGCTAAAAGAGAACTTCTGAATGATAGTCTAAATTACAAAGATTAGAATTTACAAAAACGGAAACTTATTATTATTTCAAGATAGTTAAGGATCATGTCTTTTCTCTTTTTACATACCTGGACTCTGCTACTCCCATAATAAACGAAGACAAAATCACAAGGTATCGCCCTAGAATTTAAGACGATTCGAATTATACAAAAGATGTGTATAATAAGAGGAATACTGTTGATCGTTTAGAACTTTGCGTTGTTCAGTTGGAACCTTGTGGGGACGAAAATAGAAGCGAATAACAATTTTGTAACTGCTTTCTAAATCGCTAAGCTAAAACTTAAATTTATTCTTATACAATGGATAAAAGTGGGATTATAATAAGACCCTCCACATTTTCCATATTTGAAAATGTCTATGGGTGAGATTGTTTGGTATGAAAGAACCTTCAGTTTGTTTTGCATGTGAATTGCACAACACACATGCACATGTATTATTTACTTATGCGGCCAGTTTGCCCTAGATTATGGTATGCTAATTATGAATGAAACGGAAAAGTTTTTGTTCATGACATATACTTAGTTTCCATTTTCTTTCTCCTTCATCAATCGTTTCGGCATGTAAAGTTCGAATAAATTCCGTTAAGTTAGAAATCGGAAGAACGTTGTAGTATTAGAATTAAAAGGGCAAATAAGAAAAGTGTTTTTTTTTTTTTTCATTTTTTCGAGTGCTCTTTTTGATTGTTTGTTTATTGCCGATAAATAGCGAAACTACCTTAAATCAGGTCACGCTTTTAAGTTATCTGGTCCCGCCAAATTTTCTGCCAACCACAAACCGCATATCCGTGGAAAGAGACTGATTCGTTCGTTAAGAATTACACTCATCTTGCTACACGAAAAATTTTTTTAGAAAAAGAATTTGTGTAAGTGTCTTTGTATAGGAGACCCTCGAATCGTGTTCAAGTTCTCCAAACTTACCGTAGTTGGCTCACATTGAAGACGCCTGCCAACGTTAAAGACATTGAATATGTTGACCATTCACAATAAGATTTGTGCTCGATCGTTTGTGGGATTGATTTCTGTTAAGTCTCCATCAATAGTCCCCGTGAATGTTTTACAAAGACGACATTTTAGATTGTTTCAAAAGGAAAAGCATTCGGATCTTCAACAAACTAACGTGGCTCAACGTAAGCCTCTATCTCAGAACCCTCGTGATGTTTCGCTTTTGACTTCTCTCAGGAATGGAGCAAAAAGTATGGTTGACCGTAGTGCCACTTATTCGAATAGTATGATTATAGCCTCATCTATGTTATGGCCTCACAACCTTTTACAAGGCTTGGTGAATTCCATTCACGTTTGGTCAGGTATGCCTTGGTGGGCTTCCATTGCTACCATGGCTATCGGAATGCGTATCACTGTTCTTCCTTTAATGCTTAATATGATACGAACTTCTTCAAAATTAGCAGTTATCAATCCTCAAGTTTCTCAACATATGGTTACCTTACAAAGGGCCAAAGCAGAGAATAACAGTACTGGCATGTCAGAAGCAACTAGCAAAATTCAAGACTTATATCGTTCAAACAACGTCAATCCTTTGAGCCTCCTTTCTGCTCCTATGGTTCAAGGCGTGATATTTATAAGTTTTTTCTATGCTTTAAAATGTATGGCCGGTGTACCTGTCGACGGTCTTACTGAAGGTGGATTTCTCTGGGTGCAAGATTTAACAAAGGCGGATCCTTATGCCGTTTTCCCAATTTTGAACGGTTTTTTGATGCTTTTCAACATTGAAGCTGGTAGTGAAACAGGAACCAATAAAGCAGCAATGGCACCAGGAATGAAACGCTTCTTCAGGTTGTTGTGTGCTGCTAGTCCTATTTTCACTATGAGTTTCCCGATGGCCATTTTCATGTATTGGGTTCCCAGCAATATTTTTAGTGTTTTCCAGGGTTTGTTGTTAAAGAATCAATCTGTACGAAACAAATTGGATCTTCCAGAGGTTCCAGCAGTGGATCAAAAAACCGCTCCTCAAAATGAATCTTTCCTTCGATCCTTCACAAGTATTATGAATGGTGTTCGTGAGCAGAAGAAGTATCCTGAAGCCTCTGATATCCTGAAACCTTTCCATAAAGTTAACACCGAGGAGTCAGCTTCTACCCAAAAACTCTCTAATGAGAATTCTAGGCAAAATTCCTCTTCTGAACCTTCCACTAAGTCTTAATTGAGAAGAACTTCTTTTCATGACTTTATTGATGTACCATTTTTTTCACCGATCTAATTTGACCGTTATTTTACAGCAACATAAAATCGATTCCACGATCTTAGATTTCTATTTTTGTGAAGCCTATCTTGAACCGATACATTGTTTTATCGCCAACAAGTTATATTTCCCTTTCCCTTTCTCTTTCTCTTTCTCTTTCTCTTTCTCTTTCTCTTTCATATCCTTTGCTTACTTTATTTGAATTACACTTTTGTCTTTTATACCCACTTATCGTCTCTATATTGAACATAGAAGAAAATGCAATTTACCTTTACACAATCCTTATAGAGAAAAAAGGTAGAATAAGTATTGATTGGCTTTATAATATGTCAAGACTCCCCATCTTCAACGAAACACCCAACTCATAGAAGAAATCCTACTTCGTTTCACCGGCTTAGCTTAAAAACCGAGCTTTTAGTATATGAGTTTTTGACCTAGCACCGTTTTACTTACCAAAAAAACCAGTACTTAAATTTATTGATTTATTTTATTTACGAATTGGAGGAGTGGTTAATTAGCTAAATTATTTATCTCCTTCATTAAATAACCCTTCATGCTGCAAAAAAGAAATCACTTAATGAACCATCTCTTGATGCTAATATTCGTTTCTTTACGTTGAAAACCAACAGAAACTTTCTCCTATATTCCCAATTTTTGACTACTTACAATTGTTTCCTAAACTCGGGCTCAAGGGACTTATTTCAAGGACGCTGAGGAAAAGCATTACAATCATTTCTACCAAGTGAAATTTAACAGATTTTTTTTATTTGTTTAGTTCGCTTTATCTTTGTTTATTTTTTCATAAATATGGATGACATGGATTACTACTACAAGTCTCAATTTACCAGCATACTATCGCTTCTCCCATAAAAACGAGAAGGAACATACCTCTCGATATAATAATCATAGTAAGATAATTAGCAGTTCGTAAAATTAGATACTAAACGTGGTACACCTCCTAAAATTTCATAAGAAGTTCGTAACGCTGCGCTATTTATTGGATTGTTGCTATGAGCCATCAATTGAATTTTCCCTTTTCCAATATCAATTATTTAGCAGAATAAACTGTATCCATTATGATGTCTGGGGACTCCCATAATTCGGAAGATCCTATTTTGCGAGCGATTCGTCAAAAGAACAAAGCGCCGGTTCATGATTTTACAATCTTTGTCCAAGAAGACGGTAACAGTGTGAGCACACAGGACCGAATTGTAAAGCGTATGTGCATTCTTACAACATGAATTCATTTTCTTCTAAGATAAAATATCAATTGTTAACAATAGCAGATGTTCAGGCACCTGCTGCATATGTACCTACGGACGCCGAGTTCTTTGACATCAATGAGCCAGGGAAGCCTGATTTACACTTTCTTCGTAACCATTTTATTCGTGAAGGAAGACTGTCCGAAGGACAATGTTTATATATCATAAAACAGGCAATTGAAATTCTCAGGACAGAAGAGAATTTAATTGAGGTTGATGCACCTATAACAGGTATGGAGTTACTCAATTCGAGCAGTCTTGAATTGTTTCTCTAGTTTTTGTTTTTGTTTGGATTGTCAACTAACAATGGCTAGTGTGCGGCGATATCCATGGTCAATACTACGACCTCATGAAGCTCTTTGAGGTCGGTGGAAATCCAGATAATACGCAATATCTTTTTTTAGGTGATTATGTTGATCGGGGTTATTACTCCATTGAGTGTCTACTATATCTATACTCCTTAAAAATTTGGTATCCCAATACCTTTTGGTTACTTCGTGGCAACCATGAATGTGCTCATTTGACTGATTATTTCACCTTCAAGCTCGAATGCACCCATAAATACAACGCAAAAGTATATCAGACATGCTTAGAGTCTTTCAATGCGCTTCCTCTCGCTGCTATTATGAATAAACAATTCCTGTGTGTTCACGGAGGTCTTTCCCCCGAGTTACATACCCTTAATGACATTCGTATGATTAATCGTTTTTGTGAGCCTCCTACCCATGGTTTGATGTGTGATTTGTTATGGTCCGATCCTCTAGAAGAATTTGGCTCAGAGACTTCCAGCAAGCATTATATTCACAACAATGTTCGTGGCTGTTCTTACTTTTACAGTTATCCTGCGGTGTGCTCGTTTCTTGAAAACAATAACTTGCTATCAGTAATTCGTGCACACGAAGCCCAAGATGTAGGATACCGTATGTATCGAAAAACAAAGTCTACTGGCTTTCCTTCTTTAATGACAATATTTTCCGCCCCTAATTACTTGGATGTGTATAATAATAAAGCGGCTGTTCTCAAGTATGAAAATAACATTATGAATATTCGACAATTCAATTGTTCGCCACATCCTTATTGGCTTCCTAACTTTATGAACGTATTTACTTGGAGTTTACCTTTTGTCGGCGAAAAAGTGACCGAAATGCTGATATCTATGCTAAACATCTGTTCAAAAGAAGAACTATATGATAATCCTCTAGACGAAGACGAAGTCACATTACCTTCATGCCTGGATGCAGGAAAATCAGATACAGAGCTCGACCTTGAAGCTCGAAGACAGATTATCAGAAGCAAAATTATGGCAATTGGAAGGATTTCACGAGTCTTTAGTGTTCTTCGTGAAGAACGTGAAAGCGTTTCTGAATTAAAAAATATGTCGGAAAATAGACGATTACCTGCTGGTACTTTGATGCTTGGAGCGGAAGGTATCAAAAACGCTATTAATTCTTTTGATGATGCTCGTAAACTAGATCTTGAAAATGAGCGCTTACCTCCCTCCAACAGTCGTCGTCATTCCATGGAAATGAAATCCTTGGAAGATGTCATAAATTCATCTGAAAATGAAGATTTAACCGCGAATAAGAAGTCTTGAAATTTTGTTAAGATCCCCCTTAGTTTATTTCATATCAATTATGTCTAGAGTACGAATCGTAAAAACGATACTGTTATGGTATTTTATTAATGAAATTAAACGATAGAATTACTATATATAATCTTCCATTGCATAGTTAGTAGTAATCTAATACAACTCACTCATTGTCATGTTTTCAATTATCAATACTACATCGAATAGAAGTTATCAGCCAATTAAAAATGTGAGATTCATTAATCTAAATTTTTAATAGAGTACAGAAATAGAACACTAAACAGAGGAAAAGCTAGCAAACACCAATTCGTACCCAGGGAAATCATATACAATGAATTCTTCACGCTTATAAGATTCGAAATGTTTAAGTTTCTCATATAATTGCTTTTCGTGGGCGGATCCTTTAGCCTGAAACAGGGTAAGGCTGAAATTTCCGGCTCCAAAAGTCTTGACAGCTTTTTCAATGGTTTCCATAGTAGAGCGACCAAATTGTGTTTTAGAAACGTTTGTTTCAAAAGAAGCATAAGAACAGTGATCCTGAGGAGTAACATGAATTGTAGCATAGCGGTCCTTGTAAATCATATTAGAGGAAAAGCCAATGGGTTCAAATTGAAAAGCATCAAGGACAGATTTTCCATCTTTAGTGCTACACAATTCTTTAACTCCAGACAACTCAGCCATATACGTCCCAAGTATATGACCAGTAGAGAGTAGAGGTTGATCAGAGTTTTGTGGCTTCATATAATCTTCACCCTTAGATTGATGAACAACGTCCAAAGAAGGAGCGTAAAACTGCAAAGAGCGTTCAGGCGACATGTTTGTCATGAGCACCTCCAAAGTCTCATCTTCCGGATCCAAAGAGCTCTCAAACAAATCTGATTCATCAGCGACATCAGAAAATAAATACCAATGATTTTTGTTCGTAGGACCAACAACGTAAGAAGAACCCTTAGGAAAGAAAAGCTGTAAATAACGAACCTCGTCATTCCAGCTAGTATGAGGAGCAAGTTGACGCTCAGGATACAAAAAGTTTTTTCGCGAATAAAATGTGCGCAGAGGATGAGTAAATCCAACACTTGAAGCAATTTCCAATAGGCGCGGTAAACTAGCCAGTAGTGTAGTAGTTCCGCAAGTCTTTAAAATGATTTTATGAGGAAAAACAAACATGGAAGACTCAGACAATAGGTAGGCATCAACCTCGTTGCTAGAAACTACGCTAAGCACTTTGCATTGTGCACGACTAAGCATATCATCCCATAAATCACGGCTCACATTCTTCAACCCAAACTTAGTATTTCCATTCAGAGAGCCAGGATTGAACGGAGCTGAAAACCAAAGCTCCAACAACTTTTCAGGTCCTTCAAAAGAGGATGAATTAAATTCTTGAGCATTTTCTTGATCGACAACAAGAATTGGCGACATTTTAAAGACTAATTATCACAAACAGAAAAGTTTTCTGAACCAAGTGTTTCAATGATTTTCACTTTGAATTGACACTTGACACGTACTAGCTAGTTACTTGCTGCAAGGTTATTGGAATCCTTGCTAACTCGAGAGCATGCAAACAGTGCAAATTTTTTAAGATAAATAAGGCTTACAATGAGTAACGCTCACCCCACAAGGACGAAGTTGAAAAGGGTAAGAAATCTATGAGCAACCTAACAAGAGCTATCCAAGGATAACCCTACCCTAAATGTTTAGATATCGTGTTACAGAATCATAAAATGATATACACAGGTTCAACTCATGAGCATTAGCAGCCGTGATCTTATTAAATAATTTTAAAAATACAAAAAGCGAAAATTATGTTACCTTATACAAAGAATTGATCAAACGCCCATTTTAACAAAAAGTAAAACAACAAATACCGAACGGCCTTACCTTGCTTGTACGACTGAATTCCCATCCAAAAATCGTACATGAAATAATCGATTAGCATTGGTAAACATTCCTTCTTTTAAGCTGACGATAATAAACTGTGATCTATTATTTGTTAGCCGCGTGAAAACCACAATTAGTTATAAATGTTTCTTACCCTTTGAACTTTGTCTTTATCAAGCGTCCTATATTTTGAGTATGACTCAAGTCTAGTGCGGCGTCAATTTCGTCAAGAATATACATAGGCGCAGGTTTATATTTTAATAGAGACCTAAATTAGTTAGAATGATCTGCTACAGAAAAGAAAATGGAAAACGATAAAAGAAACTTACATAATGAGAGCCAGCGCGACCAAAGATCGTTGTCCACCACTTAGTTCGGCCAAACTATCTTTCCAGATTGAGCCAATTCGTACTCGAATTTCCAATCCACTAGTAAATTCCTTTCCTTCAGGTGGTTGAAGTTCAGCACTATTACCGGGCAGGAGTTCGTCAAATATTTCGCCAAACGCTGCGTTGACTTCAATCCAGGTTTTTTCCAAAGCTTTCTTTTTGAATGTATCAATACTATAGACAGTCTCTTGAATTTTACGTTTGTCTCGATGTATCGTCCTTATCATCGCTTTGAGTTTTGCTTCTCTTTTCTCGACACCATCAATCATATCCATTACCTTTGGATTAATTGTCTTCCGCATACTAGCAAATTTCGGTTTTAAAGCATTCAGTTGTTCTTTACACTGTCGTAAGTTTTGAGCACGAAAATCAAACATCGTAGCCTCTTGGCCAAAATTTTGTTTCCGATCTTGAATCCAAGGATGTTCCTTGTCCAATTGTCTCAATGCCACATCTGCAACATTCTTTTCACGCTCCAAACGGTCATGTTCGTGCTTGAACTTTTGACTAGCCAGTTGTAAATCATTAACATAAGAATCCACGCCTTTCAGCTTATTTTTAAAGGTATTCAATTCGTCATTAATTCCAGAAAACCGTAGGCTTTCCTGTTCAAGCTTTTCTTTAAGTGATTTTCGGAGTCTTTGCTGATCATTCAAGGTTAGCTCCAATTCACTTAGCTCATCCTTTAATAAGGAAATGCTATTTTCACATAATGATACATTATCACTGAAGCGTAATTGCTCAGAATTAAAGCTTTCTCTGTCTAATTTTGCTCCGTTTAACTCATTTTCTGCTTCCTCAACATTTCTAGTACTGGATAGCAACTTTTCCTTCAACTTCAAAAGCTCGTCATGCAGCTCAGTCATTTTTGATCCTTTATTGTTTTTCCACTCATACATGTCTTTCTCAATTTTCTTTATTGAATTTTCTTTATCCTGTATGCTCTGGTCTAGGTTCGGCATTTTCCGGCGCAGAGTATTCAACTCCTCTTTAGATTCATAGTATTCAGTAAGAAGACGACAAAGAGGATCATTCACTTTTTGTTCCTCCATTAGTGATAGTTCGTGGCGCTTTAACTGAAGTTCTTGCTCAAGCCGATGGAATTGAGCATTTCCAGAAGCAACTTTCCCTAGTTCGTTCTTTAAATTAGAATATTCACTTTCTTTATCTTTTAGCTTTTCAGAAACTTCGCGGAGCTTTTGTAATTGTAAAAGGGGACCGGCAGTTTTGTTCACTGATCCACCAGTTAATATACCAGAAGGATCATAAACATCTCCATCTATAGTCACACTTTTTAAACGAACGTTAGGATGAAAAGTTACTTTCTTTGCAACATCTGGATCATCACAGATAAGACTAGCACCGAAGACGTATTGCATAGCTGGCAAAAGCTCTTCTTCGTAACCAATTAATTCTAAGGCTAAGTAAGCTCGATTATTTGATAACTTTTTCGCTGCTCCGACGCGTTCAGCTGAAGCAACAAAGCTAGATATCTTATTTAACGGGATCATCGTAACACGCTTCTTTAGATTTCCGTTCTGCAAGAGTTGTGCACCTACTCTTTCATTCTCGACAACAACGTTATATAAGCGACCACCAGCGGTAATCTCCAAAGCCGTTTGTTTACCATAATTCTCTTTGTTTAAACTGAAAAGTTGTGCGATTAATCCTTTGACTTTTGAACGGTCAAACTTAGGGATTGGATCTGTGTACCTAAAATCTAAATAAGCCAGGCGACTTTGAAGGGTATCAACCTCGTCTGATAGCTGCTCTCTCTCTCTGCGCAACTGGTCTAAATTTTGCCGTAAGATTTTTTCTTTGGTGGAATCGTGAGCAACTTTTTCTAAACGAGATTCTATTTTAGTGACATCTTGCTGTAATTGAGTAACTTGCTTGTCGATTTGCTGTTGTCGTTTGTTCGCTTCTAGCCTTCTCGGTTCTAATTCAGAAATTCTTTTTGAAAGGTTCTGAAGCTTCATACGTTCAATCTCCTTCTCGGCATTTAATTGGTTCAATTCGTCTCTAGTCTCGTGTAGCTTTTTAGAGTAACCGATTTCATGACCTTCGCTAGAAGAAAGACCGGTACTTAAAGAAGAAATTAACTCTTCTTGGGATTTGACAGCATTTAGGACTTGCTCGTATCCTTGCTTTTTCTGCTCATATAGCAAACGTGATTTTTCAAATTTTTTCTCTTTCATTTCGCGCAAAGAGTCGGCTTTCGTCCGCTTCTCTTTTAGATTTCTAAGATTTTGTAACTCTTCTTGCATAGATGATTGCTTAATTTCAATAGAAGTGCTAAGGCGGGTGATTCTCTCGGTTGATGCCTGTAACTGGCTATCCAATGAAGCATATTCAGAAGAAGAACTCATCTGAGAGGAGCATAGCTTCTCTAAATCCTTTATTTTCTTTTCCAAGGATTTAATTTCCTCTCTAGATTTTAAAATGGATGATTCAGTTTCTGCAATGCTGCTTTGTTTTTGGCCAACCTGTTTCTCCAGATGCTCTAACTTTAGCGACAGATTATGGTAATCAAATGCAATACATAATTGGCTTAGCCTTTCTATGTCATTGTACACATGCTGATATTCCAAGAATGTTTTTTTCTCTGATCGTAATTTAGCAAGTCGGGGTTCGATCTCTTCTCGGAGAAGAGTGTTAATTTCATCTACCTTAGCTTCTTTCCTCTGCATCGTACGAAAAGCTTTTTCTTTTCGCTCTTCAAACATTCTAGTTCCGGAAGCTTCCTCGATCATAGATAAAATTTCAATGGACTTCATGTTTAGGACCTTCGTAATCCGTCCTTGCATAATTAAAAAGTTTGGATTATTGATATTCAATTGAACAGACTGAAACAAGTTTTGTACATTTTGCTGTAAAGCACGATGACCGTTGATCAAATATTTACTGGTACCACCCATAATGACTTGTCTGGTAACACTAACTTGAGGATGATCCTCAAACCCAATAGGAGACGTGGATGGATCCCGATTGTTGAATACAATTGTTACGCTTGCTTTTGTTATACCAGCTTGACCTCGTTTATAAATAAGATCTTGCAAATTTTGAGCGCGAACTGTGCTCATATTTGTTAAACCAAGGACAAAGCAAATGGCATCTAAAATATTGCTTTTTCCTGATCCATTAAGTCCCGTAATGGCATTGAACTGATCATCCCAATTGCTAATTACGGTTCGTACCGCATATGACTTGAATCCATCAATAATAAGCTCTTCAATCTTCATCACTGTAATATTTTGTTTACGTATGATAGAATCCTTTCATTAAATTTGGGACCATCCCCAGAAAGAACGGTTGCAATTAATTGTTTACGTTTCGCGTCTGTCTGAAAGTAGTGTAGCTGCTACTAACCAAGAACAGAAAGACATGAGCACCAAGTGGGGGCACCCCACTTGTAGAGTCCCAAAGAACCAGATGTACGGTCTATATATGAGGAACACGCATTTCAACAACGTAATATTATAAAAAAAGTAAAAATATAGAAAGTACTACGACTATAAAATCTATTAATTAGGAGGACTAAATTTTTGGAGTCATTGCTACGGAAAGAATCTACCACAGACAAAGAAGAAACGCTTGTGCTTGTTAACAATATACACAAATGGGGCAATCAGGATCCTTACCGAGTCGGGAGAATAATAGAGAAGCATTGAGGGGAAGACCTCAAGAAATAGAAGAAAATGTCGAAAATGAGAGAGTATATAATCCACGATCCCGGAATTTATGGGATCGATTGTCTTCAGTGACTAATATGTTGGGCTGGAGCCGAGAAAAGCGTCGTCCAAATTTGAGAGATGAACGAAGAACTACTGCATCTGCTGTTGAGAATATTCCCGAAAGAAATCCACCATGGAACAACTTGGCGAGTGGGCGTCGTCAAAGGCGTCCATCGATTCGGTCTTTAAGTCCTAGATCTGCCCCAGGTTTGGTGCGAATGAGGGAAAGTTTAGAGCCGAATTTACAAGATGAGGATCCTTCCCGATTATCGGCTTTTCAATTAGCTCAAAGGGAGTTTGAGCGTGCAGAGAGACAATTCCGTTCGAGTATAGCGGCTTTACACGGCTTTAGTCTGAATCAGACCAATCAAAATGCAAGAGAAGAAGAGTCTACTTCTATGAATGTTGACCAAAATGTTGCGGCTTTAGGTAACGCAGTAAACAGCCATGATGAGAATTCAACCCATTCCCCTCGTAATGCAGAACCAAGTGAACGATCTCATACGCATATTGATGATATTAATATGGAAAACTATACTAGAAGTGTTATGAATTACCTCAATATGCATGAAAATCAGCCAGAACGAGCACCTGCACAGAATGACGGTCAGTTAGCTATGCTTTCAAGGTTCATATTTTCAGTGGCATCTGGTTGGGTGACAGTCTTAATGAACTCTTCAACTGCTCATAGAGAAAATCCTTTGCAGACGCCAGTGTCTTCAGGGGAAAGATTGAATTCTGGAAATGAAACGTTTGAAGAGTTTCTTACTCTATTGCGTTCTGGTGAATTGATCGAAGCTATGCGCCCTGAGAACAATACACATCATGAAGAAATAGATGAAGATGTATCTTCGATTAATTTGTTTCGAACGTTTCGATTCGATTCACTCCATAGAAACCACGAAGGTCAAGTAGTCATCCCGATCATCATTGTTGGAATACGTAGTTTACGGCCGAACACAAATGAGGAAGACGATGTTCAAAATCAAGAAACGCAAAACCTGATGCATCCATCTGATTTCCTATCTTCTATGGCTAACGATTCTCAGAATATGTCATCATCGTCAGACCAATCCAATGAATTTGAGAATTTAAGGACGGAACAGGAAAATGCAGGTCAGGAACGCGTGCCGGCGAACCAGCCAGATCTTTCGAATCAACAGGGTGCACCTATTTCATCTTTGGATGATTCCGATAACCATAGTCATATCTCTGCGGAGCATACACAGCCGAGAAGCTGGGCGATTTATGTCCGTGAGGCTTTTCTTCCTGAAAATCATCCCGTTCTACGTGCTCCATCGTTGTTTACGGATTCACCTACTTACGAGGATATGCTGCTTTTGAATTCGATTATTGGAACTGTAAAGCCACCCGTTGCTTTGCAGAAAGACGTTGATCGAGCCGGTGGAATTTTTTCGATCGTTGAGCCGGATGACAGATGTTTGGTTTGTTTATCTGATTACGAGCAGGGAGATGAATGTCGTCGTTTATTGAGTTGCAGCCATTTTTTTCATCGGGAGTGCATTGACAAATGGTTACTTTCGAGCCAGAACTCTTGTCCGCTGTGTCGCGCCAAGGGTGTTGCATCCGAAACTATTGCCTTTTAATTGCTATGGATGATTTTCGATGGAGGGATTTGAAATATAAAAATTGCAAGTAGAAGTGATGCTTGATGTTTGTATAATATTATAATGACTTGTTGAAAAATAATACATAATAAAAAAAGAAACGAATATACTTCGGATTGTCTGTCTTTATTTTAATTTTATATTAATGAAAAAATAAATAAATTTGAATGACAATTGCTTACAAACTTGTTACACTAAAGGCCTGCGAACTTACGACTGCCGTGGCTTCAGTAAAAGTGTAAAAAAGCATGTTATAGTGAAGTATGTTTTTATTTGCCCTGGTTTGATAATGAAAGTTTAACGAAGAAAAATTACATTTTCTGTAGGATGATTTTTAAAGTATTAAATTTGTTTCGGAAGGAGAAACGAAGGAATTATATTAGCCGGCTAAGACGATCGAACCTAACGGGGCAGACGGGAAGGGAGATGCACAATAGAAGAAGGAAGTAGAGACGGACACCGCTAAAGGCTTGCTATCCCCCTCTCTCTCTTTCTTTTCAGAATTGGTTTGCAATGGTCCCTTTTGTAAGAAAAAATAACAAAGAAAGAACCGCTAATAATGACTTAGTTCTTCAATAAGCCTTCGTATCGGGTTCAACCCCATGTCTCATTCATAACCCCAGAAAAAACAGCAAAGACGTATGGTTATCAAAGAAACAAGCAAAAGATTGAACGAATTTTAACAAACATAGTGTCCCAGCAATTTCTCGCTGGACTTTTGCTGCTGGTGCTGCAGGTATGAAAGAATAGAAAGCTAAGGAAGTGAAATGTATTAACGGGCGTTTCAGTGTTTTTATTTGCCATGCAAGTTCCTAAGGTGAAAACAACCATTTTGCAGGTAAGAAAATTCTATTTTGCGTAAGTAAGCCGATCGAAAGCTGACTTTTCCAACCTAGCCTATTGCTTTCCTTGGTGATCACTTCAAGGACAAGACTCCTGAAGAAGACAAGTGGTTGTAAGCTCCATATCGAAATATCGCGACTTACTACTTGAAGGTGCAATGAAATCTTTTTCGCGTTTTTTTTTTAAAAAAAAAACGAAAGATGGGGGGTAGTACGAATGGCGAGTGTCTATAGCAGTCCAGTAGCGTTTGTAAAGTAAAAGTAAAAGTAAAAGTAAAAGTAAAGAACTAAACTGCGATGGAGGTTTGTAGTCTGACGGAAATACTTTTATTATAAGATAAGAAAAAGCAAAGCATAAGAGAAAGATGTAGTTTTAACGTGTTGGAGTCTATGGATGGATGGAACCGAGCATGTCTACGTCTTCTTTAGTAGCGAGTAGGAGATCATAAAAGTTTATTTCGGATGGTAAGCGAATGAAGGATTGATTACTAGTAATATTTTATATTATAAACATGAAAGCTTTATTGAGACTCGACAAAGATGGGTTGTGTTTATTTGTTGACAAGTAAATTCATTCTTGAATGTCCCACATTCCCGTAAAACGCAAAGGGAAAAGTTGACTTATTATAAACCAATTAAAGTATATGGCTTTCCCGAAGAGGCGCTGTACGAATACCCTATAAGGTGAAGGCATCAAAGGTAGAAAATGTAAAAACAATCCGCATTACTTGAATGCGCTCCAGTAATACAAGGTTTCTGTTTTTATGCTTTCCACAACTTTTCTTGCCTTTGAATTTTGAATTTTGAATTCCTGTCTGTTTACTTTACTGCTAAGCCAATTCATTGGACTTCTTACTAAGCTTTCGCTGTTTCCCGACGGATGATGAAGTCGTAAGGGCAGAATTACGAACCTTAATGCAATTTGACATCGGGACCTTCTGCGGTCGGTGGGAAACACCATTTTCTCCACAATTCATGGCGCAAATTAGCTCGGTATTCCCCGCCTCTCGACGTCAGAAGATATCTGGACTTTCATCAGGATTACCTTAAACACCAATTAAGCTAACCGCCAAGTTCTCTCATTGCCAATCCTGTTTCAAAAAAGTTCACAAAGTTACGGCATTTGAATCCATATCTAGCTTACCCCGCATGAGGGAAGAAGCATCTTAATTGCACATGCTCGTTGAAAGGTTTTTCTGTCGTCTATATATGAATGCATTGGCTCCTGAACCAAAAAAACTCCTCTAATCTTTGCCAACTTCATTTTCTAGTTTACAGGTATAATTTTTACTTGCCGTCCTTATTTTATAAGAAGATCTTTTTAGATTCGTTATCAATACCTTTTTGGGTTTCTTGGACTCTGCAGCAGAAAAAAATAACTTAATATTTCTTTTCCTTTAATAATTCCCTCCAATTTCCTATTCAATTTGTCAAGTATAGTTTGTGGGAATTTGTAATTCTCAGTTTGCTCGATTGTCTCGTCTCTTATTTATCCCTGCTTTCATTCTGTTTTCTCATATCTTTTCGTTTCCCTGATAGAATTGTTTCCTGTGGAACCATTTTGCTTCGTCAACTCATGAAAAGGGGTTTTACAACCTTTGTTCTACTTTTGCCATTGTAACTCGATCATATTCCTGAGTTGTAAGTCTTGTCGCTATCTCTTTCCAGCTATAGCTCATTCATTTTCTGTGCTTTGCTCGCTTTTTGGTATCTTCCATCTCTCTCTTCATTGGTATCAAGAAAAACAATTAAATACAGTTTATTATTTTTCTTGTGCGTCTTAATCTTGTCATATCACGACCTTGGCTGCCACTTTTACCGTGTTTCTTGTTTCGTTGATTGGAGTTGCCTCCTAAATAGGTTTGTTTACTTTTGTGTATCCGATCTTTATTCAAGAAATTTTAGCTTTGCGCCCCCTCCTCGTATGTTGTGGAGATCTTTCTATAAAAGAATATGAAGAAATCTACTATTCTTTGATAACCATTAAGTTTCTCTCTTAGTTTACGCTCTGTTCACTCTACTCTCTTTCTGTCTTACAAATCAACATATAAATCCCGCTCTTTACCCCATTTTTATCTAATTCGATTCGCTTTTTGCCTCAAAAACTTTTTTTGTCTTGCTTGTCTTTATTTTTTTATTTTTTTTTCATTCTCCCCTCTCATCTTTCCAGCTTTGTTATATTCAAAATGAAAACTTATGAGTGTCCCTTTTGCAAACGCATCTTCCATCGTCAAGAGCACCAAGCTCGTCATATCCGAAGTCATACAGGTGAAAAACCATTTGTTTGCTCATATTTCGAATGTCGGAAACGGTTCACGCGTCGCGACGAGCTCATCCGACATGTAAGAACACATCTAAGAAAGGCTCTTGTCAATCCTGACGTCCTTTCCGTTACTGTTGATGATACTCAACCTCATCAATTAACGAATGAAGAATCTTCTTCTAAAGCTGATCTTCCAGAGGACTCGGATGCCAAAAAATCTTCCGACCCAGTTCAGGCTGCGGTTGTTGCTCTATCTGTAGCATATGCAAAGCCAACAACAGTATCTCTGACTCCGCAAGATGTCCAAATACAATCAAAAGGAACGGTCAGGCCTCGGAGAAAATCCGTTTCCAATGTCGCCGCTCTTCACTCTAAAAATGGTGGTTCCTTTCGTCGTTTCTCCGTTTCTGACATCCTGAATCAAGGCACTACATTAGGCTTTACAGCTTTATCACCTTCTTGTTCTTCTCCTTCCTCGGGCTCATCTGGCCCCTCCGCAAGCCCCCAAATGCTTTCTGTTAAGGAAGAATCGCATGTAAATGATTATCCCATCATATCCCATCATAATCGAAGAAGGATTTCCGTTCCTTCCAAGCGCCCTCCCTTTTTCTCATCTTCTTCTGCCGCTACTACAAACTCCGTTTTATCTTCTACTCAATTAGCTCCTTCTAACGCTTCGTTTGGTTACCCTTATAAATCTATGCCTCTTGTTCCCTTACAACAGTCTCCCACTCAGCATTCATCATATGGGACTCAACCGATGACACAAATGTCAGCCCCGTATGCACAGGTTCCTCCTACAGCACCAAACCAAAGCGTTTTGAATGCTTATCAGGCACAAGCCGTGCTCGTAGCTCCTTCCCAAGAGTTTTCTATGCACTCACCTGTTGCAACTAGCAATCTTTCTCGTTACGCTCCTTCACAGGACGCCTACATGGGATCTGCAGATGAGAGTACACAACCTTATTCTGGAATGCCATCAGGCATGGAACAGCGTCCCTTTTTATTGCCCAATCTTACCGGAGTTTCGCAGTCTACGCGCATTTTACCTGATCAGCGTCCTTCGTTAAGAGCCCTGCCCACTTTAGAACCACCTTCGAATTCTAACACCACATTGGCTTTTCCATCCTGTACATTACAAACTTTATTTCGAAAAGATTGAGCAAACAAGTTTGTTAAATTCGGCTTCTTCTATAATGGAATCTTTTTATTTATTTTTTTATTTCCATTTTCCATTTTCCATTTCAGAGAGCCGATAAAACTTTATTTGCTATTTCTTTACACAACCTAATGTTTATTCCGAATTGTTTATGTTCTTACAACATTGTTACTTTTCTGACGTTATGCCCTTCACTATGGAAGGCACCTTAGTCGGATTGAACTTCGCTTTATCCTTTTTCTAATTGACTTTTCGATAATATTTATTGAGCGATCAAGCTAATTTCTTTTTTATCTTTACGCTCGATCTACCGGATTTCATTTTTGATTCTTTATTTTGCGTTTCTTCTTTTTTCCTATGATATTTTAGTGCCTGAAGGTATTTTAATCTTTTTGACTCTAGCTCTAATTTTTTTTTTTCTTTGTTCATTTAACGTTTCCAAGTGTTCTTTGCAGCTTTTGTTCTTCACCTGAGTTTCAACTTAATTGTTTACATTGCGTTTGTGCTCGGACTTTAAATGAATTTTGAGAGATACACTAACGCTCTTTTTACTTTATTCCTTCCAACATTAATACTTTGTTTCTTGTAAATAATTAGCATCGCTGCTGCTTTTTTTTTCGTTAATCTCTTTACTTTGGTCATTAGGACGCCCTCCCCTCTCACTTATTCTTTCTTTTAAAACATAATTTGTTACGGTATTTCACGTTCAAAGAATAAACAAAAAAAATAGTAAAAATATCGCTTTTTATATCGATATTTTGTTGTTTATATCTATATCAGTATTGACACCGAATACTTAATAACCTTTCGCGAGTCTATAATACCCTCAATTGATGACAGCTTTTGTGCTATGAATCTTCTTATGAAAAGTTTCGCCGTTCGAGAATGCCCAAAAAGAAAAATCCTTTCTTCATATTTAACATCCCCACTAAAAATCTTTTCTTATGATCAAAAAATTCAAAATTTCTCAGTTAATAAGTGTGCATATTCTCACATATGTAAGCCACCGCTTACGAAATATGTAACGTGTTCATTGAAACAAAAGTGTTACCGACTGGTTGGTTTTGCTACGAAGCCAAATTCTTTGACTGTCGGTTTACCAACATCTATAAAAATATTATCAATACGCCGTTGCTTTTCTTCGTCTCACAAAAATCGCTTACAAAAGCCTAAAACACCCTTTTTATTACCCCCTCCCAGTGAGCATCGATCAAGTCCCCACGTTGCAACGGTGACAGCAATCCTTATTTGTTTAATCAACTTTTTTTTCTTTTGGCATTGGGACCTTGCAAGAAATGAGATAAGATCTCTACAAGATTTTCAAAGGTTCAATTGGATGTTGAAACATACGCAGTGCTCTTTACAAAACTTGTACGAAGGTCGCTGGTGGACATTAGTTACTAGTCTTTTTTCGCATCAAGATTTAACTCACCTTCTTGTCAATTGCATCGCTATTTATTCTTTCATGACTGTAATCGTTTACCGGTTTGGTATTCTACGATCATTATCTACATATTTTTTGTCCGGTGTTATGGGAAATTTTGTAGTTTTAGAAAGGTTACTAAGAAAAGATGATGCAGTTACTTTAAAAGGCCCTTTGCATGTATGGGACATCCTTTTCAGAAAGGACAATCTTTTTGAAACCCAAAGTTGTCTGAAAAATATGAGGAGTAAGTTAACATTGTCATCATATGCGACCAAAAAGGGTGTGGAAATGTTGCCTCTAAGTTGGAGAAAGGGAGTACTTGGAGCTTCAGGTTCTGTCTACGGTATTATGGCATTATTTGCCTGTACTTATCCGTTTGCTCAATTTGTGCTGTTTTTTGTTATTCCTGCTAGAGCGTCAACAATCTTACCTCTTGATTTTTTTGTTGAATCGCTTCTCATCACCTTGAATTATGACGATAAAACCCAAATAGCTTTCGATGCTCATGTTACCGGGATACTTTTGGGTACATTGTCTTCTTTTTTACTTATTCCAAAAGTATGGCGCGCTAGATTTATGTACAAAAATAGCTTGTGAAGGTAAACTCAACAATCATCAGTAGTATTTTTTCTTAAATAATTAATAATGAAATGAGTTTACTCAATTTTGTCATACGACCATCTACGGTAATTTAATATATTTATAGTACTTTCTCAATAACTTACTTTTGTGCATTAATTGATTTGTAAAAAGCCTTTAAGATGCTAGATATCATTAGATTTATTTCATCATATAGTGTACAAGAAAAAGGAACCTGGCAAGATTACAAATTATTCCATATTCACAGGCAATTAGCAATTCCACTTTCAACAACAATAATTTACATGACTTATACAAATTGCAAAATATGGTATTAATTATCATTAAAACCTGTAGTAAATTCATTACGAAATAAGAATACAGCCATAAGGGCTTCATACAATTGCCAGGTAGAGATAAAATAGCAAAATATAAGAATTAAGAACAGAAGAAATTAAAAAGAAAGATAGGGCAAAATCGATAAACCGATATGATAGAAAGTTTAACAATAGCTGTTATCTGCATTAGTCACAATAAACGACGTTACCATAATTCATATATGGTATTTAACTGTATACTTCTTGAATTTGGGTACGATAAAACTGTTCAATCGTCTGTCTTTTAACCTTCCGAGATGCAGTTAAGAAATTATTCTCAGGACTCCATTCAAAATTACTAAGAATAACAGCGTGTGGAAGTTCTATAGCAGCAAATTTTTGGGCTTTTCCAATCGCTATGAGATCAGCCAACACGATATTTTGAACTTCTTTGTTTTCGCATAATTGGCTAAAAGCAGCCTCTGTATCACCACTGAAAGATTTTCCTTTGTGCTTTAGAAGGCAGGCCCGAAGAGCTTTTTCATCGGGATAAACAATGACTACCGGCTTCACATGATTAACATCAGCGTATGCGCAAACGGAAGACACAAGAGGACTTGTGAGATATTGTGTTTCAATTTTTTCCAAAGCAATATACTCACCGTTCAAAGATTTTACAATATTCTTTTTGCGGTCAATTAATCGGAGAGTATTACCCTTAGCTAGCTCTCCAACATCACCAGTTTTAAACCATCCGTCTTCAGTAAAAGACGAGGCATTGTCGTCTGGGCGATTGAGATAACCATTGCAAACGGCCGGTCCCCGAATCCAGACTTCACCCCTTGGAGGGCTGCCATTTGAGTAATAATTCAATTCTGGAATATCCACAAGTTTAAATTCAATAGAAGGGACTGGAAACCCTACTGAATTTGCGTACAGATGCCATTGTTCGGGGGATAAAACAAAGCTACCTGCGCAGGTTTCTGTAAGGCCATATCCTGGAAGAACAGGGCAAAGAGTAGTACTTAAGAAGGCTTGTGTAGTAGCAGCAAGTGCAGCGCCACCAGAAACACAATAACGAAGACGTCCACCGGTTGCGGCCTTTACTTTATTGAAGACTATCGCATCTAACGTTCCAGTGCCAGGAAGATTACGTTTAAGTAGATATTGTTTCAAAGCAAGTGAGCCGGAGAAAATTTTCTGACGATGAACAGGCATAGCAGACACCTTTGTGAGAATGCCTTTTTTGATTAGTTCGTACACGGCAGGAACACCAATTATGACAGTGGGACGGAATTCCGGCATATCACCTCTACAATTAACGACACTGGCATCTGTAAGCGTTCTGGGAGAAGCATAGCCTAGAACACCACCCCAATAAAAGCAGCACATTTCAAAAATGAACTCAAAGATATGGGCCAAAGGAAGGTAAGCCAAAACATAGTCTTTGTCGTTGATATGTTGAGAGAGAATTCGATTGATGCCTCCTAAGGCAGCAATGATATTACGGTGCAAAAGAACAACACCTTTTGGTTTGCCTGTTGAGCCGGATGTATACATATAGCAGCAAACATCGTCAGCTTTTGGAGCAAGGACGGGTTGAGGATGCTCTTGACCGAGTTTCAGCAATTGGTGATAGGTTAATAACTTAATGTCAGGATTAGCAGAGTGCACGAGATCAGATTGCTCCTCAGAAGGTTCAGAACTGCATATGATAACCTTAACTAAAGGGCAATGCTTTATAGGATTCACCAGTTTGGGAAGTAGGGTTGGGTCAGTGAAAATGGCTGAAGAAGAGCACTCTTGCAAAGAAGTTATGACACCGTCCTCACCCAAAGTTTCATAGGCGGTAACAATAGGAATGGACTGACTAATAGATCCTTGAGCAGTCAAAAACCATTTCTCACTAGTACCGGCAAAAAACAGAAGGCTACTATCGGTAGTAATACCGTTGACTTTCAAACCAGACCCGAGGGCAAGTGCGATGTCATAAGTCTGGATGTAATTCATAAACTCGTAGGGGCCTAATTCATAAAGCTTCCAGGTCTTTTTCTCTGCAACTTGAGTTCCATTGACTTTACGAATAATTTCACGTTCTTCCACATGCTCTTTGATCAGTTTTCGGGTGCCCATAGCTTCTCTAACTCCATGGCTTTTGACAGCGCCGTGAAACAAGTCATAAACAGTTTTCACACCATCCTCAGGAGTTGTAAGAAGCTTGTTGGCTGAGTGAATGGATCGATAAGTATGCGACTCGCCAGTCTGTCTAGGAGTGTTTGTTTCAACGCAATAATAGTCTTTAATTTCCATGACAACGAGTAAGAAAAAAGGGAAATGAAATAAAAACGAGTACAAAATTATAAGCAACAGAATGCCAAGGATGACAATTAATAATAAGTATAAGAAAAGGTTTCACTAATCTTGAAGAAAGCAAGGTGAAGCAGCAAATCCTGCAAGAATCCAAAAGTAAAGAAAAGAAGAAAAGTTTTAGGGTGAAAACCGTTGGAATTACCTTTTTCGATTCAGTACACAGACAAGTTGAAGGAAACAGGAAACAGCAAGGGAGAAGCGGTTTTAAGTCTTCGACGAGAAACCCCAAAAACTAAGATTTAAGAGGAAGTTATGTCTAAGGAAGAAATTATAATTGAAAATTGGGATCCAAAGCCTATAAAAAGTATTCGTTTTGCTGGGCAGAGATTACATGGAAAATGGCATGAGATGATGAATCCTCTCACGCTAAGGGTATGATATATCAAAGTTCAAGCAACAAACCATTGGTCGTGAGAACCGAAATCAAACTAGATCAACATTGGTGCTCGTTTAAATAAGCTATTTCTATGACGATCCTTTAGAATCAAGTAAATAAACAAAGAAACAATAATAGACGAACCAACATGTTTGTAGTCAAAAAACCGTTTAGAAATGAAAGGAGCTACTGAAAATGAACTCAAAGTTTAAATAAAATATGAAAAATGAACAAATGCGAGGTTCCAAGGTACTTTGTCTGTCTTCTTTTAAAAAAATTTTTGCTTTACTAATTGTTTGGTTTTCAAAGTTTGGTAACGATTTTTTACCAAAAGAAGAATTGGATACGAAATATGCTGCATTATTATGTTTTTGTTTTAATATTTTTTATTTATCTTCATTATACTCTAGCAAAAGTCTTTAAAAAAAAATGCATTGCATTCCCAAAAGTTTGTTGAGATCATCAACTTGATGAATTCTTTTCAATTCTTTAGGAAATATACTTTAGAGAAATATATTTTGAAATACGACCTTACAATCCATTTGTGGATGCAGTAGGAAATTCTTGGTACCTTGTTCTTACTGAAGTCATCGACAAAAGGACATCATCGTTCGTTACCTTTCCTCTTCTTTTACCCATAACAAAAAAGCAGCTTTTTATCATGGCCCCCGTTGATTTTGATGTTGTAAGTAAATTGAAGTACTTTAAATAGATTCAAGCATTTTCTCTCTTTAGTTATGGACTCTGTTTTGTTAACTTTGTCTCAAAGGTTTTAGAAAAAAGTAACGAACTAGAAACTCGATTTCTTCAAAACCCCAAAAACGATCTTCAAGAACTTCAAAAAATTGTTCAAGAGCAAGAACATGCCCTTCGTTTCCCTTCTGTCTCGTACTCTGACTGCTATACTCTGGGAGAAATCATTCGTAGACTATATAGCCAAGCCCGCTATACAGCTCCTATAGTTATCGATATCACGATCAACGGCCATCAAGTTTTCCACCTAGCTTTTGACGGAAGCAGTCCTGACAACGATGCCTTTATTAAACGAAAGTATGCTACTGTCAATCGCTTCCATATGTCTAGCTTCCGCATGGGCTTGATGATGTCCGACTCGAAAACAACAATCTCTACCAAGTATAATGTTCCTGAAGGGGACTATGGAGCTTTTGGTGGTGGTTTCCCCCTTACTCTTACGTCCGGTGTCCAGATTGGTGTTATTTGCGTATCGGTAAGGAATTGCTAGTAGGAATCAGCTAGAGTGTTCTAACCATGAATTTTAGGGTCTTCGTCAGGTCCAAGATCACTGCATTATTGTACGTGCTGTCGCTCAATTGCTTCAAAACGGACCAGCCGCGTCAAAGTAACTGCAACAACTAATGTCTTATACAATACCTGTTTATGACTTACAATAACACACACCAAACACTTCATACACAACCAAAAATATATACACGTATTTTTTATTTACATTTTTATAATTCTTGAATAAAATAAACAAAAGCTTTGATTCTTCAATCGTTTCCATATTTTTATAATATCCTTCATTATTATTATTATCCTTACACTATCATACCTGTAAAAGAATAACCGTAACCTGCTGACTATACTCCCAACGAAACTACATCTCCTCCAAACTTAAGTTGGAACCCTACCCTAATCCAACCCGAACAGTCACAAATGTTTAGGAAGCAAAAGTATGATGCCCGTAAAGTTAGCAAAGACATAACAAAATGGGAAAACCCGCTGGTTTGAACGCCGCTCGTAAGCTCCGTACTCACCGTCGTGAAGAGCGCTGGGCTGATGCTCACTACAAGAAGCGCTTGTTAGGTACTGCCTTCAAGTCTTCTCCTTTCGGTGGTTCTTCTCACGCCAAGGGTATTGTCGTCGAAAAGATTGGTGTTGAAGCCAAGCAACCCAACTCTGCCATTCGTAAGTGCGTTCGTGTTCAATTAATCAAGAACGGTAAGAAGGTTACCGCTTTCGTCCCCAACGACGGTTGTCTCAACTTTGTTGACGAAAACGACGAAGTCTTGCTTTCTGGTTTCGGCCGTAAGGGTAAGGCTAAGGGTGATATTCCTGGTGTCCGTTTCAAGGTCGTCAAGGTCGCTGGTGTCGGTCTTGCTGCCCTCTTCCACGAAAAGAAGGAAAAGCCTAGAGCTTAGAAAAATTATTAATGCATGTGGTGATTTCCCCTTTTGTATGATTGAACTTCAATCTATTGAACATATGTATCTGTAGGCATATATGGATATTGCAAGTAGAGAGTACTTAAAATACTGGGTACACCGTCGTACGCATTATGTGCAAGAAACAAAAGAGTTGCAATATTATTTTATTTAGATATACAAAACCGTAAAATGAGAAAAATAGAGTGCGTTGAAGAAATATGCATAACTCAATTTGTAACTATCTAAGACTGCTATCAATGAACTTTTGAAACATTGGCATTAGGACAAACAACAGGATAAAGAACATGAAAAACATTAACCAACAAATACCGAAATATAATTTTTTGAATAAAAATGCGAGAGAAAAAAAAAAGTAGGCCAGCGTTGCCAACTGTTTATGCAAGGACAAATATCACCATCAAATTGAGGAGAGATGGTGATGGAGATGGACGAAAAAAAAAGGGAAACAAGGAAAGCTAAACCTAAAAAGTGGCTAAAAAAGGAGCAGTTTTTAAAGTTCGTAGGGAATACAAGAACAATTGAAAAGAAGGAAATAACAGAAGAAATTCAAGGCACAGATACTAGCACTTACCTCGTAAGGGAAGTAAGTTTCGTTTCCAAGTTTGCCAAGCATCTAATCGCTTGGCATGAACATCGCGAATTTCTTCCATACTGCTCCAACCAGATTCCATCATTCGTTTTTCAGCAGCCTCGTACGCTGTATCTAATTGAAGGACTTCCTCTAGCATTGCATCCAAACATCTAGATCGTTCAGCAACGTCCATCTGTTTGACATCAGCAGATGAAAGACCCGCCTTCAGGCTAGGGGAACGAGACTGGTTCCCGGAATCATTCGCAGAAGAGTGATGAAGATGAGTTGTGGAGACAGAAAGAGGTGTTAGATCAGGCGAGTCAAGCGAATATATACCTGTAGTACTAGATGTGCGTAAAGGAGAGACGCGATTTAAACGTCCTAACCGGGAGGAAGGAAGGAAACGGCGCAAAATGCCAACCCCGCGTTTGGAAGACTGGCTTCGGGAGTTATCACAAACTTCATTCAGCTTCTGAAACGGCCACTTCAGTTTGCTAGTATACTCGTCTGGTGTGTTTTTCTCCTGACTATTATCTAGAATGGCACAATTTCCTCCGAAATCCGAAGAAATATAATTCTCCGAGGAAAGTGTGTCATTACCGTTTGTTGGATTACCGGTGGGATTTTGCAGCCTAGTTTCAAAGGACAACGAAGAAGGGCTAGACATATGAGCACTAGCACTGGAAGAAGGGGAATCGACCGAGTCTAGTCTAGAGATTTCAAGATCATTGGGACTGACTTGGTTTACAGAGGAATGGATGGACCCTATATCTTGTAATGACAAAGGGGATAGGTTAGGAGGAAAGCCGAGAGGAGTCCCGCTTGACTCGTTTGTCTTGGATTCCAGATACAGATCAAATTCCGTTAGTGATTCATAAGCACCATGATTCGGAAATTGATTCTCATAAAATGTACGACCTTTCCCTTGACCCATGGAAGAAAGCGTAGCGCACAAATCAAGTTTGATGGAGGACTAAAAAAAGTACAAGTAAGAGAAGAACCAGTCTATAAAAAGCCACACACAATGTCCTCTACCCAACGCGTCAATTGCAAGGAAGGAAAATCCAAGTTAAAAGAAGGCAATTTTAAGAAGAAAAAGAATGATTTTTACAAAACCCAGAATACTAACAAATTTCTATAAGTACTCGGTCACTTTAGACACGCGTTTAAGCAACAGAGGCACTTTCCAGTAGAACGATCAAATACAAACACAAGTTTCTTCACAATGTTCAATTGACGCGTTTGAGCCTTTCCGTATGAATCCGTAAAGCTCTATGATTTGTTGAGTGTATATTCTTGTTATTGGTAGGTGAGGTATGTCCTAAATTTTCTGTAGCCCAAGTGACGGTTGCTAGTGGAAAATATGGCAGCTCAACGCAGTACGGTTCCGGGGATAGAACAAGTAGAATGTTTACAGAAAATAGAAAGGTCAAATCCCATTGCGCTGTAGAACACCAAAATGGATACGCCTATATATGGATAAGATGGGAAATGGCAATCATTGGAGCATACACCTTGAAGCATAGAAGAAGAAAAGTTGAACAGTTGATTTAGACGAGTTTTTATTACAGCGAGCTCAATTTAAACTTTTTATTTATTTATTTTTATTTTACTTTCGAAACTATCTAGTTAAATTTCAAATAGAACTAAACCCTCTTTTCTTTTAAGTACCTACTCCCTTTAAAAAAGAATCATGCTAAAAACTAAGCGATACAAGCTTGTAAAAACAGAATAGAAGCACAAACTGTCTTTTTTGCCGCATTGTTTACTACCGAATAGCTCAGTCGAATGTTCCGAAAAAAGCATAACGAGTAATACTAGGAATCGGTAGCTTCCCTTGAACGAGATTCACCAAATGCTCCTTCGTTTCCAAGTGTTTCGCTATCTATTTCCTCTGTAGTACGATCAACGAAGGGAAGGGATTCAGACAAGGACAGGGTTGGACTGGATTGGATTGGACTGCTGATGAATGTTTATCCAGCCCCAAGAAAGTGCAAAACGAGAGATTCACTGAAAAAAGTGAAGGAACTTTTTCATGGAACATTCTATGATTTATGATGCATTTTCCCTTGACGTACTTACCGTAAAGGAAGAACAATAAAAAATACCGAAAATTTTAAGCCACTGCTTTACATCCCTCCACACTGTCGCTTTTACAAAGAACTGTTCTGCTACCCATGGTGTAACATCTTGTTACGGCTCCTCCTCCGACAATGATTGACTTCTAACTTATCTTTACCCCCCACCCTTTATCTGCACCCAATCAGTCTGGCGCAGGTTTATCTTTAACTTATCGCATAAATTATGCGGTCATTTACCGATACGTATATAATCGAAGGAAAAGAATGCAAAAAAAGACGACGCAAACGAATCCGATCCCTCGGTTCTATACTTCATGTAAACAATCCGTAGCAGGTTTGTTAACAGAGTTAGTTGAACTGGACGGTTCCAAAGATTAGATATCACACAAGCAAATCTTATCAAATAATCTCTTGATCTTTGTGCCTAATATTTAATGCAAGAAGCATCTTTCCTTTTCTTGCTAACGCTTGTTGTCTTCATTTGGTAGTCAAAGCGAATTTTACAAGACTTCAATCATCGATCACGTTTCTTTTTGTTCATCCATTTTAGCATTTCTTTTATTCATGATTATTTAATTTGGTTATTAAACCTCCAATTGCTTCATTTGGTCTAATTATTTATTTTTTTACGTCTTTTTTATTTTTCTTTCGCAAATTAATAGACAAGCTACTTATTTTGACATCGAAACATTGGTTTGTCTTAGTTCAGCCAATTGCTTATGTTTTGTTTTCTTTTTTCATTCAATTAGTCTTTTCATCTCATTTTCAACCTCGTTTGTTTGACTTATCCTTCTAATCCTTATTTATATGTTCACGGTATGATGTGGAACTATAAAAATAGCAAACTCTCGGATTTTGTCCAGCGCTGGATCCTTCTGAATGCAAAATCCGAAATGACCATGTCTGAACGGTTTCTCAATAACGAGGACCTCTACCCAGTAAAAAAACGTTTTCGGCTTTGGGATTCATGGAACTATGTGGCATTTTGGCTTGCAGATGCCATCAATGTAAATACTTGGATGATTGCAGGTACCGCGGTTACCAGTGGCCTTGCTTGGTGGGAAGCTTGGATCACGGTTTGGGTCGGTTACACCTTATCTGCTTTGATTTTGGCTGCAGTAGGTCGTGCTGGCTCCGTTTACCACATTTCTTTCCCCGTTTTATCCCGTAGCTCCTTTGGCATCTGGGGCTCTTTCTGGCCAATCCTCAACCGTGCCGTCATGGCATGTATCTGGTATGGTGTCCAAGCTTGGATTGGAGGTGAATGCGTAACCCTTATGATTCGTTCCATCTGGCCTTCCTTTTCTCATATTCCAGATACAATGAGTAAGAGTGGGACCAAAACTTATCAATGGTTAGGATTTTTTATTTTCTGGCTTATCTCTAATGTTGCGATTTGGTTTCCCGTTCACCAACTTCGTCATTTGTTTACCGTAAAATCATTTCTGGCTCCGCCTGCTGCCATCGCCTTCCTCATCTGGGCTCTAGTAAAAGCTCACGGAGCAGGTGATGCTATTCATTCGCCTACTACTCTAAACAGATGGGATCATGGTTGGGCTGTTGTTAGCGGTATTGTCAGTTGCCTTAATAATTTTGCTACCCTAATTGTGAATAATCCCGATTTCACTCGCTTTGCTACAACTCCCAATGCTCCTTTATGGCCTCAAATTATTACCATTCCCGTAGGTTTTGGTATTACAACCTTAATTGGTGTTTTGGTTGGCTCTGCTTCGAAATCGATATATGGTGAAAATATATGGAATCCGTTGGATCTTCTATCCAACTTTTTAAATCATTCAAATGCCCATGGTGTTCGAGCTGGCGTATTTTTTATTGCTACAGGACTGTGCCTTGCTCAGTTAGGTACGAACATCGCCGCTAATACCGTGTCTGCAGGAAATGATCTTTCTGCTTTGTTTCCTGCCGTCATCAATATTCGGAGAGGAGCTTATATTGCATCGATTGTTGGCATTGCCATGTGTCCTTGGAATTTACTTTCAAGTTCCAATAGCTTTTCTTCTTCTTTGAGTGCTTATGCCGTCTTTCTTTCGTCCTTTGCTGGAGTCATGCTTGCTGATTATTATGTTGTACGCAAAGGCTACCTAAAAGTTGGTTCCTTGTATACCACCGATGACAAAGGCCCCTACTGGTTTTTCCACGGCATCTCTTTTCGTGGGTTTATTTCCTATATATGCGGTTTAGTAATTAACGTTACCGGTTTGGCCGGTAGCGTAGGAGACAAGGTACCCCAGGCTGCTATGACAATGAGTAAGCTGGCTTACTTAATTGGAATCCTCGTTTCATTCATAGCCCATGTTATTATTTGCACTGTTTTTCCTGTTACTGAGTGCGGCAGCAAGTACATGGATGAACATTTTGAAGAGACCGACCACTACCTGCTTCAAATGGAGACTCCTACGGATATTGAAGAAACAGAAGGAGTTCCTCTGTCAACATTTGACACTGAAAAGTTCGATTCAAAACTTAAGGCTGACCATGTTCATTCTTCAGAATTAAAAGTATAACGGTTTTTTTGGTCCAACTTTTTTATTTATAAGCTTAATTATTTTCGGATCCGATTTTACAGGTTTATAGATAGAGTATAATTATCACTGCATTTTTTAAATTATGATTACAATAATTAGAAAATAATGTAAAAAGCTGTTAGAAGTTAACAAAAACTTCGACACCAGCAGGATTTGAACCTGCGCGCGGAGACCGCAATAGATTTCTAGTCTATCCCTTTAACCACTCAGGCATAGTGTCGTATGTTGTTAAATAAGCATATCAAATAAATAATATATCATGTAAATGGTAAGAAAGTCTTTTTAGATGTTTACTGCTTTGACCATGTAGATTCACCAGAGGATCCTTGTCCTCAGTAACAAGAGGACGTCACTTTGATATGCAGAACCATTTTCACACTATACAAGAATCTTTAAATGTTATTTACAACGTCTACGGCCATACCTAGGCGAAAACACCAGTTCCCGTCCGATCACTGCAGTTAAGCGTCTGAGGGCCTCGTTAGTACTATGGTTGGAGACAACATGGGAATCCGGGGTGCTGTAGGCTCCTTTTTTTCTCTTTTTGATTTATTTTATGCACGGATTTCTAATTCTTTTTACTTTACTAGAAAAATCAATTCCATCAGAATCACCTCGAGTACAACCTGGCTATGACTGCAAGAACAGCCGGAGAAACGAATTACCGATGGCTATTGAGGTCTAAATAAGCGGACATAAACTAAACGTTTGCGAGAGTATACATTCAAGCTTTAAGAGTTGCCATTATACTGATGAATTACTATCAAAAACTAGAATAAAAAAACATAAAGACAATTATTTAGAACATTTAATCTAAAATAAGTGTATTTTGAGTACGCGATAATTTTAGAAAATTTTCGTTGGAAACGATATTACTCACAAATAAGATACTTCGAATTCTGCACCACCCCAAAACAACATGGCCATCCTAGGTCGCTTGAAGCATGGTGCTTCAAACTTATCGATGATTCGTTCTGCTAAGGACATTGCTTGTTTTGGCAAGAAGTATGCAGACATAAGAGGTTATGCCAATCATGCTGCGTTTGTTACACCTCCTTACCAGAAGCTAATTGAAACGCTTGAACGTGTTCGGAAGATTTTTCCTAATGAAAAACTTACTTTAGCTGAAAAGGTGCTTTATGCACACCTGGCGAATCCAGAAGAAAGTTTTGCCGGTGTTTCTCCTTCGCAGATTCGCGGCTCGTTGTATTTAAAGCTGAAACCTGATCGCGTGGCCATGCAAGATGCATCGGCCCAAATGGCATTACTCCAATTCATGACCTGTGGTCTTGAACGTACTTTAATTCCCTCTAGTATTCACTGCGACCACTTGATTGTCGGTCATCGCGGTGCGAATAGCGATATCCCCGAAAGCATTGCCAATAACAAAGAAATCTTTAATTTTCTTCAAAGCGCCTCTAGAAAATACGGTATTCAATTTTGGGGTCCCGGTAGTGGTATTATTCATCAGATCGTTTTAGAAAATTATGCTGCTCCCGGTGGAATGATGTTGGGAACAGACTCTCATACACCAAATGCAGGTGGTTTAGGTATGATTGCCATTGGTGTTGGTGGTGCAGATGCCGTGGATGCCATGACAAATACTCCATGGGAGTTGAAGGCCCCTAAAATCATCGGTGTTCATCTGAAAGGCACTATGTCCGGCTGGACTACACCCAAAGACCTTATTCTTCATTTAGCTGGAAAACTTACTGTCCGTGGTGGAACTGGTCATATCATTGAATACTTTGGTCCTGGTGTTGAATCTCTCTCGTGTACTGGAATGGCCACTATTTGCAACATGGGTGCCGAAGTGGGTGCAACCACTTCTATATTTCCATATACCGAATCCATGAAGCGTTATCTAGAAGCCACTCATCGTGCAGACGTTGCCAATGCAGCTGCAAATATTCACCAACAACACAACTATTTAGCTGCTGATGCTGGCGCTAAGTACGATGAAATTGTCGAGATCAATCTTTCTGAGCTTTCTCCTTCTTTCAATGGCCCTTTTACCCCAGATTTAAATACCCCCATCGAAAAATTCAGTAAAGCTATCGAAACCAATAAATGGCCCAAGAAGGTTTCTGCTGGTCTCATTGGATCTTGCACAAATTCTTCCTATCAAGATATGTCCACCGTCGTTGACGTTGTGGAACAAGCTACGAAAGCTGGCTTGAAGCCACAGGTACCTTTCTTAGTCACTCCTGGTAGCGAGCTAATTCGCGCAACTATTGAGCGTGACGGTATCACAAAGCGTCTCGAAGATGCTGGTGCTGTTGTTCTCGCCAATGCCTGCGGTCCTTGCATAGGTATGTGGAAGCGTGATGACAAGGTTTCCTCTGAAGAACCAAACGCTATTTTGACTAGTTTTAACCGCAACTTCCGTTCTCGTAATGATGGTAACCCATCTACCATGAACTTTTTGACCAGCCCAGTTATTGTTGCTTCTAAGATCTTCTCCTCTGACCTTGCTTTTGATCCTACCCGCGACGTCCTTCAAACTTCTGATGGTAAACCTTTCAAGTTTACTCCTCCTACAGGCATTGAACTTCCTCCGTCTGGTTTTACTGCTGGTGATACTTCATACATTCCTGATCCCAACCCACAACCTCTGCCAGAAACTGAAGTAACAATCGATCCCAAATCTACCCGTTTGGAGGCCCTTGAACCTTTTGATTCTTACAAAGGCGGAGAAATGAATAACTTGAAGGTTGCTATTAAGGTTAAGGGTAAATGTACAACAGATCATATTTCTGCTGCCGGTAAGTGGTTGAAGTATAAAGGACATCTTAGCAACATCTGTAACAATACTCTCATTGGTGCGGTCAACGCAGCTACTGGTGAGGTAAACCGTGCATATGATAATGGACAAGGCATGAGTATTCCTGAACTGATGTGGAAGTGGAAGAATGAAGGTCAACCATGGTTGGTTGTAGCTGAACACAATTACGGTGAAGGGTCTGCTCGTGAACATGCTGCTTTGCAACCTCGCGCTATGAATGGCCGAATTATTTTGACTAAGTCCTTTGCTCGCATTCATGAAACCAACTTGAAAAAACAAGGTATTCTTCCATTAACTTTTGCTAATGAAGCTGATTACGAGAAAATCAATGCTGAGGATAAAGTTTCTACCCGCGGCATTACAAAATTGTTGAATGGCGCTTTGGATGAGCCTATTATTCTTGTCGTTACCAAAAAAGATGGCTCTTCAGTGGAAATCCCTTGCAAGCATACGATGAGTAAAGATCAAGTAGAATTTTTCAAAGCAGGTTCAGCATTAAACTTGATTCGTCAAAAGGCTCGTACTAAAGTTGAAGATCAAAAGGTATTAGATTCAATAAAACAACAACCTGATCACTACGCTGACGTGAGTGTATATAACCGACATTTTATAGTCACCAGAGGTGATCAGTTGGGCTTACCCTTCCGTATAAAAAACGTCCAGGTAGGAGATACCATTCGTTTTGATAAAGTTTCGAGGCTAGGATCTAGGGATTATACGATTGTTGGCAAACCATATGTAGACAGTTCTCTTCATACCATTGAGGCCACTGTACTGTCGTTCCCTAAAAGTGCACTAAGCGTGCGCGTTAAGCACAAGCGTCGTCATAGACATGATCGTGTAATGAAGCATAAACAAACCTACACAATTTTGAGGTAAGTCGAAGAAGAATTTGATTAACACAGTTGCTAACCTATACAGAATTAACAAGTTAGTCATTCATTAAAAGAACGTTAATATTATTCTATGTAATTTAATAAGATGCATAATGAACCCAAAAGAATATATAAGTAAACCGAACATTTTTTAGAAATTGCTACACAACTATATATATAAAAAAAAAGAGAAAAAAAGTAGGTTGTTATAAGACTGCACAGAAAACAAAGAAACAGCCCATAGTCTTGGTTAAGGCACCGAAATTGCAGAAAATGAATTGGAAAGATTTGCAGGGAATCAGTATTCAACCGAGGTAAAGAATGGAATAGTATACACGATTGCTCTTTTTAATTAACCAGTTCGTAAACGTAGGTGAGTATGAAAAAAAAAGGAAACATATATATCGTAATTGATTTTTGTGCAGATATCTATGCAAATAAGCTATTATACAACCAGTGGCTCACTAGAAGCTGAGCCTAGTACAGCAAGCTCTAAAGTCCAAACTCGTCTCACCCACACGGGAAATTCAATTCCGTTAAAATCTGTTTTCATAGCAGAATCCCACCAACATTTTCTAGCCGGTTTCTGCCAAAATAATAACAACTTATGGAAAACCGGAAAATAGTTTGGATCAGAAACAGGTCCTTTATCTGCTGAGAAGTCCAAATTCGTGAGTGTAGCAGACGTTATACATGCCCGATGTGGTTCTTGGATTCTCAGTTTCCATTCATCATCTTCACTAAAACCACTATAACATAACATTCGGACCAAATTCTTTTCGGCAGACTCCTCAGGTGTCGAATTTGTCACATGAAGGCAATCAAATATGCGCTTTTCCTGTAATAACTGTCTTGCTACTTTCTGTTTTGTTCTTGCAAGGTCGATAGGTTTCACTTCCATGGCTGATTGAGTTTCTGGGAACATTGGAGGTATAACATAGAATTCAATGTCTTCTTTTAGAAATATTATTCCACATTTTCCCGGGAAAGACGGTACCGGTGGAGATATAAACTGTATTTCGTCGTTAATTCGCGACTCCATCATCCGAAAATAGCTAACAATATATCCAAAAATAGAAGGATCAAAATCAGCAGTTTGAAAGATTAATGGTCTATTATTAGTCAAGTGTTCTTGAATTTCATAATCAAGCATTAGACCTCTAGGGAAAAGGCACATTAAGACGGACTCTGGCAACGATAAAAGTTCATTTCGAAACAGCTCAAAGATTACTCCTCTAACAAAAAGCTGGATTTTGGGGTTTACTTGTTCATAACTGTATGATGTATCCGCTGCAACTATAGGTGCATCTTGGGCATGTGTAATAACGGAGGACATGAGACACTTTGTATAAATCGTTTGCCTAAAACAAAATTAAGAGATTGTTTTTTTTGGAAAGCTTAAACAAAAAGTCTTAGAGAAGAATGGGAAATATCATCGGAGACAAATATGGAGTTTCGTAGTGTTTATGAGAATACCGAGTACCGTCTGGCACTGTAAAGGAAAGTGCAGGATAGCTGAGTGAAAGTGAATGAAGATGATATTATAAATTATTAAAGTAGGATTATAACTGTAATTTTTTTGGTAAAACTAAAGGTTGATTACGATGCCAAAACTTGATTAGGAGGGAAGCCATTTGAGAAGGAACGTCTTCATGAACAAAATGACCAGAAGCTGGAGATATTTCGAGTTGATATTTTCCTTGCATTTGGCCAATTATCAAGCTTTTATCCAATCGATCAGCACCGGCTACAATGAGCATTTTGCCGCATGCTGCTTTTAAAAACTTGTCATCCAAACCAGTGAACCAACCTGACCAAAAAGGAGAAGTAGCATTTAAATCTGTTCTCCAAGTATAACAGCTCCGATCTTCTGAAGGAATTAGCAATGAAGGAACTGTAATGCATGCAGAAGTCCTTTGTCGGATCGTAAGTGTTTTCAAGTGCCAGCTAATGGCCTCTTCAACAGAGGAAAATGAAGTAGGACGCGTAATAACATATCTGCGCATATAGCTAAAAGATTCCATAGCTGTACCTTCAACAGCATCTATCATGACCAAACCAGAGACATTTGGAAGTCTTTTTTGAACAGCAGCTTCTGTACAAATGGAGCCACCCAAACTATGACCCACTAAAATCATCTTTCCCTCTAGATGAAACATGTTTTGGACGTACTGAACGGCGTGTACAAAGTCATTTGTCAATGTCTGAAGAGACATATCCTTTTCTGGTTTGACACTTGTTTCTCCATGGGCACGAAGATCCAAGGAAAGAAAGCCCACCTTATGTTCTGATTCTGATAATAGCTCATGAACCATAGGTCCAAAGGACATAGCGCTTGAACCGGCACCGTGCTGAAGCACAAACAAACAGCTATCTGGTTGAGGCAAAGTTAAGTATCCAACTATATCTCCATTTCCGGTAGGTATTTCTAACCTTTCTTGAAAATAGTTTCCCCAATTACACAGGCTTGGTTCGTATGGAAATTTTTCTTCCGGTTTTAAAGGTACCTTTTTCCTGAGATTCTGTTGAATCAACATTCTCAGTGACTGGTCTCGAAATGTCATTACGAAATAATTTTAGCAGTGATTATAATATTATTCAGCTTTTTTGCCAGAGTAGGATCGTAATTTGATCATAAAACTTGCTGATAATTTCCTTCGAGCAGACAGCAAAGCAAGCACAACGTGCACGTTGCAAGCGAAGAGATGTTTAATAAAGCAATCCTTGTTAGAAAGAGAGTGTGATCAAATAAATCCTGCTTATATTTAAATATAAAATCGTTTGCTTTTTTATCACGAACTCGATAGATTATACTACAGTAAAATATACAACGAGATCATATGGAGGAAAAGACTAGCTATTCACTTATGACGAACTGAAGAATAAGCATTCTATAACCGAGGTGCGACATGTTCTTTGTACAATTTTACTTGAAATGGTTTCAATTATGTGAAATAAAAAAGCCTTGAAAAGACATTGTATTGTGTCTAATCTGAACTTGGGTCATCATTGAAAATTATAAGACGAAAATATTTAGCTATAAATGATTAAACTATTGGCTAGGAGAGGAGAGTGATGCTTGTAATTGTTTCTTCATAAGCTCGAGCCCTTTGGGAAGCGAAGTGGAAGGAGGCACAAATTCGTCGAGCTGCTGTGGAAGAATAAGTTGAGGGCGAACAGTAGAAAGGTGAATTACGTTATTTCGAGAAAAATTCTTTCTTTCTTTCGATCCGTAATTTGACGTTTCTTCTGTCTCTGAAAAGTGACTCATTTCAATGTTTTCTTCTTTTTGCAAGCGTTTTCTGGACTTCGCTCTTGGATGTTTGACTGAGGTGCCATTATTAGTAGCTGTAGCTGTATCATATTTATGCAAGGCTCGATCAAAACTTCCTGAGCGTACAGATTCAGGCTTCACAGAATCCAACATATCGAGATTGGCTATCTCTTCAGCTGATGGTTTGCTTGGTCTAAGTTTTTTCTCTGAAGTAGAATTTTCCCTGTTTAACGGCTGGAGACGCTGTTTATTTCCCTCATATTTGGGTGGGAACTCCGAAATGTTAGCACCTTCGTTCTTTGAATGTTCATTTGACTGCATAGCAGATTTACCAGAAGAAGCAACACGATTATTCGATCTTCTTTCTTGATAACCTGGAAGCTGTTCTTTATTTCCTTGAAGAGAGTTTCTTCTTTGCCTAATAGGACGAGCGTCCAGTTTCTCCAAATTAGCTTTTCGGGCATTGCCAGACGTTTTTCGGGTTTCGGAAGCCATGGTTTTAGATTTTTTCTCTTTCATAGACTTTTTAATATTACTAAATAAATCATCCAAAGATTGTCCTCCAAAAATTACTTCTTCATTTTTAGATTCATTGTTCCTTAAAAACGCTGCTGTAGAAAAGCATTGAGGCTTCATAGGAAAAAAGAGTTCATAACTCTTTCCCGTTTTAGCTGCTTTTTCGACATTCTTTCTCAAAAAATTCCGGTATGGCCCTAAGAACATCCTATACGTGAGCGTGTAGTACTGGACAAGTAATTGGGCTTGCAAAAAGAATTCCAGAGTTAGATGAAGGACAAATGAAAATTGAAAGTATAAGAAACTAAAGGCTTTTTTTTCTTTTCTTGGCTTTTAAAAAAATACATGCTGTGATATGACCCAGTTGATTAGGTTGCTTTTTCAAGCATGAAACGACATTATTTACATATCTCATTTCAACATCATATATATATTATTATAGGTTAATTCTGCAAACAATTAATACATCTTTTCATAATTTGAACATCCAGTAAAGAATTGGACAAAAAATTACACAAAGTATGGATATGGCATGGAAAGTATATTTCCATGCTTCCTTCGGTAGAACTCTACCTTCTGTAATCCAAATGTCGTAAAAATAATCATAAACAGAAACATAAGTGGCATCATATATGTACGAACAAGCATTTTTCAGGTTAGTTATGGTTAGTTTTAGTAACATCCGTACGATTCCATCATCAGACTCAACGCTGTTCGAAACCTGGCTAGATTCTAATAAGTTTTTCAGATCAAAAGTCTCATTCTCAAAAAGCATAACATCACTTTCAGAGAATCCAAAAAATATATTATTCACGAAAATACCAGGTACTTCACTCCAAACATCCAGCTCGATTCCTTTAGCGCTAAGCGGATATGGTTCATTTTGTAACAAAAGGCGACGAAAGACATTGCTTGGGGTATAGTAGGAAGTCTCATTTGCAACTCCCTCTGCATTGTAAGTTTCGTGTTGAAACGATGATCGTTTTGTAGGGGATTCAGTAAAACTCTTTTGTACATCCCCATGCGCAATAATTTGTTTATTCCTTCGAATTGTATAAGTAGAATCGCGCAAAAGAAGTGTATACATATTTGTCACATCTTCCGTCAACTCGCTACGTGGAGGATTGATCAAATGATAGATGCTTTGATGGTCATAACTGCCAAAAGAGAAATATACGTAGTCGTATAAGCCACATTTTTTCACACCAAATTCTATCAAAGGAGGAATAGCTTTTCTATATTCAAAAGGACGATAATCTTGACTGGCAACCTTGATATTAGCATGTCCACAGTCCCATCTTACAGTAGGCTTCACTTGAAAAGACAAAGCAATGGGAATAAAGGGAGTTTCTCTTGTAATCGGTACGTCAAAATTACTGAAAATAACATGTTGCTCCTTTGGAGCAGTAGTAATGAGCCCGTATTCATTTACCAAATGTTTATTTGGTGCTTCTACAAGATTAAATGATCCTACTCGATTACCTGATGGTGAGAACCATCGATCTTTCCAGCTCTCCAAGTCTTCTTTCGTAAATTGTTCAGCAAATACTGCTGGAACTGCACATGGCTAGCTTTACATTAGTCCAGAAAGAAAATTACAGAATCAACCAATTTTATAATTGATTCGAGGTTCTTAGACTTTCAACGCGCATACATACCTTGTAAGTTTTAGCATTTAACCTGGTAGCCAATGCCAATGATATTGGATGAAAACAAACGATTCCAACAATGAAGAATAAATGAATAATATCCATGTCTTTTAGGATTTGAATTTGAAGAGTAACATGAAGAGACAATTAATTCCAAGCGTTACAAAGTTATGATTCGTTAGCAGATCCCCAAAGGTTGATATTAGCACACGTAGACTCTGAACAATAGAGAAAAATAGGTTTAAATAGAGATGAATGAACCCTTGGCTTGTTTTCCCGTTGTAAAATTGATATGCTTATATCGTTCGTTTTAGGTGCTCAGATTGACATTACTCAGGTCACTTCCTTTAACTACTTTCGAATGTAAAAACCGAATGAATGTTAGGTAAAAAACGAAATTACATACATTTGAAACCCATTATTTTATATTGCTGGTGAAAATCCCAATACCGGTTATGAAATGATTTCAATTAAGTAGTCGAACTCCAAAGTTCCTGCAAGTTAATTGATGAAAATAGAATTAGAAAGAAGGACGTAATTTAGCTAAAAAATGTCCAGAGTACTGCATGCCTTCTCTGCTATTTAAGCAGTTTCTATACCAAGAGGCCCTAGAGCAACTCATAACCAAAATGAGCGAAGCTACATCTGTGGAAAAAGTAAGACTTCTGCAAAACTTTCAATTTGAAAAGGTGTTGAAGGAGGATACAAAGAACAAAATAGTAACACTTTACGGCTATATTGAAAATAAGGTCGCATTGCTACTATTAGAAAAGACGGCTTTTGATTTACATTGTATCAAGCTTCAAGAAATTCCAGACTATATCCAGGAAACTCGACTTGTGCAAAACAACGACGTTTTTCATTGGTACCTGAGTACTTTCCTTCAAAACAATGATTCCCTTCCCTCAGTAAAATCTACTCTAATATGGCCTGCTGCGGAAAATGTAAGCAATTTATCCTTTTTTCTAGAAGAGAAACTAAACCTTGGATGTAGCATATTCGAAAGTATTCGGATCAAAAGCGCAGAATGATCCGTGAAACTCCAGAAATGTATCTCCGAATTGTCAAACCATTCGTTGAAACTCAACGAGGTCCTCAAATCCAATGGGTCAATAATATCCTTAACCATAAAGCCGAAGCGGAACGCATAGTTTTAGAGGATTTGGATAAAGTGAATGGGTTCCTTGTTTTGCCGGATTTGTATGTGCAAAAACATATGAAGTTTGAAACTCTTGGAAGCGAGCAGTTTTTAATCATTTCTAACTATTACTAGGAAATGGGATCGTCAAACTATGTCTGCTTTAAATTTGATGGCCATTGTCCACAGAAACGATTTAGCAAGTATTCGTGATTTAAATTTAGAACACTTGCCCTTGCTAGAGAATATCCGTTCTCGTGTGTTAAATGATGTTCCGAAAAAGTTCCCTGTGGATAGAAATCAACTAAAGCTTTTCGTTCATTGTATGTGTAGCTTATTACTCCTATTTTGACTTGGCTTTCTAACGATACATTAGATCCTCCTTCTTACTATCATTTGCATGTTCATATCATGCACGTTGATCATGAAACCGGTGAAGGATCGTCTGTTGGACGTGCAATCCTTCTGGACGATGTGATTGAAAGACTGCAAAACTGCAAGCATGGTTTTGTTGAAAAGACGTTAATTTACGGCATTGGTGAGCAGCATTTTCTATTCAATGATTTAACGAGTGAGTCTGAATGAAAGAAAAACATAAATTTTTGAAACTCTTATACACTCTTTTTCAGATGGATGGAAATTGAATAAAGGATTGCTCGAGTTGTAATAGTCTATCCATTTTATTACTATTAGTGCTTTATCCTTAGGGGGGAATTAAAATAATTTTTGAGGTCTAGTACAATACAAAAGAAAGTTTAGATTAGGGAAACAGCTCCAGTACGAACATAATTTGCAATAACCGAATATTTCAAAAGTAATATATCACCACGATCTAAAGTCACATATTCATTTTCAGCAACCCGAAGGTTTTCTTCAACTGTTTCATTGACATAACAGAAAACGGAATTTTCCATGTCCGGTGCGGCTACCATAGAAGTTCTTCCTATCGTGTCGTCTAGCTTATTCATCTTTATAGGAAGCTCTCGAAGAAAAGATGCCATATATTGTCTATGCAGGAGCTGTTGATGCCGTAAAAGGTATTGTCTTTCGGTTGATGATAAATTAAGGAGCACATTTGGATTGGCCTGAATGTACTGACCATAGTCATCAATTTTACTTAGTCTTGTCCGTAAATAAGATCTTAAAACAAACTTAATGCGCTCAAGTTCAACTTGAATTAGCACACTACGATAGCCAGTAGCATTAGCGGTTCCAATTGAGCTTTGTAAAGTTTCCACTTGAGCTCGAAGTCTTTCAGTAACCCTTGAAACAACGTCTTCAGCAAATGGAAGCAACTCGGGAGCCATACGTTCATTTAACCATTGTGTACAGAGAGCAGAGTAGTCTTGTTCAACTTCTGTTGTTGGTTCAGCTAATAGTTCGTCCACATCCCAATCCATTCCTTTTTAGGTGAACCTCAAAGTTATTTGGCTTAGAAAGCGCTTATTTATAACCTTTGAAAATGTTTTCAAAAGGTAAAGTCAGAATAAGTTGTAGTAGCTGTGTTTCGCAGCGAACTAAGCTTACTGAGAGTTTAATTAAGCGACGTTTACTTGTTACTCTGAATGATTCAAATTAAATAAAAACGCTTAATTTGTTATGCTAAAATTGCCAGAATGCAGCTCCTAGAATCCTATTTTACAAAGTTTAAAGGGTTCGCATATTTTAAAAAATTCATTATCCCAAATCATATTGTTTGCTACTATTATACATCGTTACAAATCTATTGTGTTTTTACCTTTGAAACGTCGATTGGATCGATCGCCAGCCCGAAGCAATAAATGATGAGCGTATAGCTCAACGACTAAGTGTCTGCTTGACATATTAGCAATCACTTGCATTATGGTATCAATTTTTGGAATTCCTAAAGGCGTTAGTTAGAAGCTGATGATACATAATCACATCGAGTATTTTTTTTTTTTTTTTTTTTTTTTTGAACTTACGCACAACGTTGTTGTTCTTTGTCACAAGAGAAAGCATATTTTTGCTTTCATGAATACAAATTCCTTCAATTCCATTTCGAGAAGGACTTTTACAGCAAACAACTCGCATGTATGATCCATGATATTCAGCTTTGATCATTTTAGCAAGAAGGGATTCACCAGTGGAATTGCCAATTGCCTCCTCTAGGTAATTGCACCACATGAAATGTAAGGGTTCAAACTGGTCGTATTTCAGATGCTTAGGTACAGTGTTCAGCTGGAGTTTTCTTTTTTCTTTAGAAGACAGAGTCTTTTGTTTCTTGCTCTGTCGAGAAATGGTTTGTTTTCTTGCTTTCCCATCTGACATAGTCGGTACAAGCAGAACCGGTTTAAACGCAATTTTTTCATTCACCACATTTTCAGCTTCCTCTTTGGTTAAAATCTTGCTTTGATGAACAAGGCTTTCGGGACTGACAAGTTCGTTGGCATTCGTGCGTCTCAACGAACTATAAATCGGATCTTCCATTATAAACAAGGGCGAAAGACGATTTTACGCTGAAAAGTTCCTCAGAAAAAAAAACCAAAAAGAAATTGATAGACCCTTAAGAGATGAAATACAAAAGTTTTATACGTTATGTAGGTATCTTTACTCCTTTTTAGACATGATTGGGGTAAGGTGTGTTCCCTGTACGTGTTTCCTTTCATTAGAGTATAGTAATATTAACGGTTGGTAGCTAAACCATAATTGTATAAGGGAAGTTCCTTATTATGTAAGCACATGGGAAAGTGGGGTTTCAAAGTACTCAGTGGGGGCCTATGTAATACCCTTGAGTATCGATAGCATATCCAATAGAACTACGTGGGGGTCCCTTGTTTTTGAAGGGGCTAGTGAGGCACTAAACGAATTGAGCAAACGAGAAAAGTGCTAAATGTCGCAGGTCATCAAGAATACTGTAAACGAAAGTATATATGATGATACAAATCGATTAAATGAAGAAGAATGTTTTCTTTCTAAAGTAGACTTATTTGCGCGAGATCGAGGGTTAGTAGAGAGAAATTACATTATAAAAACCAGGGACAGAATTAACATCATGGGTTATATAGGATCAACTTTGAAGCAACTCCAAAAGTAACGCGCAAGCCAATTTCTCTTTTCGAGTTATACAAGAAAGTGAAAAAGAAAGGAGGTTATGATGCTATAAATAATACCGAAAATGGATGGTCCGACCTCGCCGGGGAATTTCGACAGTTAGATCCAACCAGAGCTCCCAAATCGCTTCAAAATTTGTACTTTAAGAACTTGATGTACGTTGTTATCCGTTCTATATGTGTAGTCTAACCGCTAATGATAGCGCCTGGGAAATGTATGATCTGTGGCACTTGCAAAGTCCACCTCCTCAGCTATTAGAGCTCAGTTCAAATAAGTATGTTTATATCTACGTTTGTTTTATCATTTGTTTTGCTTCTACTACTTTTGGCTCTAAAATTACTGACCATATATCAGGAACAATATTCTGCAACGAGTAAAAACATACAATTTGTCACCTTCTTATAAATCAACGGATGCATTAGAAGTTGCAGGTATGATGAATTACTCGATTAAGTATATATTACTTATTTACTAACGTTTTTATTTTTCCTTAAGACACAAAAAATTCGAATTCACTGAAGAATTTCTACAAAAGCATTCGTCCTCCCTCTCCTGTTACCCTTGAACGACGTGCCGAAGAAGCACTGAACTCAAACTATCAGCCATTACCAAATGCTGCTAATTTTTCCAATACGACTTTTCCGATCGTCCCTGTCCATCCCTTGCCGGCAGATTCGCCCTTACAACGACAAGTAGATCGCTCTTCAGGACCAGCAATTTCAATTGAGGAATCATTAGGTCAGGGGATACCTGGACCTCCTCTATTAATTCGCATGGCTTTAGCCCTAAAATCTCGACAAGAAGATGAAGTTGATTGGGCAGTATGTCATTTAGTAAAAGTCTCATTTGAACGATACCAAGAGTTTAAACTAGAAAGATTACCATTTTTGGCTGAATGTTTGGTGGAAGCATTGGGTTTTCAAATTTCACTTGTGAAAAAAGTTTCCAATGAATCTGATATTACTCAATATCTTGATAGGGCGATCGGTATCGCTTTGGTTTTACGGAATTCTGTTTTATCTTCTGAAAACGCAAAACTTATTGCCAAGGCCGAATTGATAGTAGGTGTTTTAGAATCTGCCATCCGATGTGCGAAAACCTTTGAAAATGTGGAACTTCTCCATTATTGCCTAGATATTTCGGAAACGATCAGTTCTTACTTATGTATTGAAGATGAAAAAATTGGGTTATACTTACTGCTTTGCAGCTTTCTCAATTCCTCTGACAATGCTGTACTCATAGCTACTTTACGAACGCTTGCTCGCCTTGCTTTAAACGACCGAAACAATAGACTTCTTCAAGATTTGGATGAAAAGGTTGTTATTAGGATTATTTCTTTGACTGAAACAAATAACGAGGAGCTTGTTGCAGCGACACTTGACTTTTTGTATCAGTATACAACCTATCGAACGAACACATCCGGTCTACTATCAAATTCTGCGATTTGGATTCTCGTAAACCAACTAACGAGGCTAATGATGTATCAAGCTCAGGAACGAGTTGTTACTATTGCAGTTGCAAACAGCGGGAAAGCTGATGTTCAAACACCCAATACCTCACAAACAACATCTTTTTTGCCTTTACCATACTCTGAGCTTCAGCAACTTGTTTTACTCCGAGAACCTGAGCGTTCAGTGAAATGGATGAGATGTTGCTTTGAATCTAGTCCAGATGATTATGTATTACAGACTGATATTTGGCAAATGTACTGTTCGGATATGGAGAGGGCCCAGGGTCCTGGCTTGATGGCAATCAGTCCTGCAGATTTTATTAAGGTATCTAGTCATGCCTTTTATAACGCTAGGGCTATGACGGTTTCAACCCCATTACTGCCGGTTGAATATGTTATTAATGGAATTAAGCGAAGAGAACTTCCCATTTCTCTAATAGGAGAAAAATATCAAGTTTGTAGATGGAAAAAAGATAATGGTACTTTATGCGGAGAAACTGTTTTAGGCACCAAATCGACATGGGCACATCTTCAGGAATTCCATATTTTTCCTCAGGTGTTAGAAGAAAAGCATTGTCGTTGGGGAGATTGTACCTACTATATCCATTCTGATCAATCTGGTGGATCATCGGTACCATCGCATCAGAGTCTTTTGAAGCATATTTTGACCCATTTGTATGACAATAATCTTCAAAGTACAACTAATGAGGGACGTAAATTATGCCCATCAAGAGAATTCCGTATCCCTTTACTTTTAACTGCTGTGGATGAGCAAGGTGATGCGACTGGTATTGCTTTGACAGCAACTCTAGTCCTGCGTAATCTTGTGCGGTCAAAACAAGGAAAAATGTTGTTTTCGGCGATTGAGGGTCATGTTCTTGAAGTTAGCACTATGAATCCTGCGGTTGCACCGTATGTGAGCGAAATGCTTCTTGGTCAAATATAAAAAGTCGTGTCATTGTAGTTATAGAATTATGTAATGAAGTTCAACGAATTTTTTTTTTTTTTTTTTTTTATTTACACTTAAATTACGTGAAGTATTTTACTGTCCTATAATTCACACCATATAGTAAGTGCCCAAACTTAATAATATTATCAACTAAGCTAGCTGCTTGCATATTCCGAATCTTTGTATTCAATGAATGCCCCCAAGTTTTCTAAAGCCTCCTCAGCTCGAAAGCGAAGCAAGCCGTCGCTTTTGCGATTTATACGCTTTACCATCTGAGTGAATTTTGGTACAAACTCGACTAACTGACGCAAATAGTTCTTTTGCTGGAAAACAGGAGCATCGTAAGGATATGATTTATCACCATAGACGTCGTATATAGCATTTAATGCTTCAACAGTCAATTGCGGGTTAGCTTCTGGTAGAGAAATGCAAGAAAATAAAGTCTGTCCGATTATTTCATTTACTGAAACGTTATCTGTACGGCCCAAAGTAGCAAATGCGCCAAAAATTCGGACCTGTGCATCCAACGAGCCATGAGTTGAAGCATGGCTAATTAAAGAAGTAATCTGTTCAGGAGTAACAAAGTTCGATACTTCTGGGGAAACTCTAGCAGTTGCCCAGAGCAGTCCACAAGTGACTGTGAAAGTTTCAGCACTGAATGGCCAAGTACTATCATTCAAATCTGCAAATATAGTTCTAAAGAGCCATTGTACGAGCTGGTTGGCCTGCATATTCCACTTCTTAGAAGAATCTGAAGCATCAGTAAAGACACCATTACATGACCATGATATGTTGTTCAAACATTCAAGTGTTCTTTCTGAAACTTCCAATAAGTAGCTTTTTAAATTATAAGGAATATCATCGGATGAAAATTTGGAAACCCAACTGAAATAGGAGCTTAACTTTGGTAAGACAGAATCCAACATATATTCAATTAGCTTGGAATTCGATTTTTCATTGCTTGCACCATCAACATCCATGGACAAGTCAGCATTTATTGGCTCCTCATCAACTACATTTGATAGATCCTCCAAATTCTCTTTATCGTCCTCCTCTGCAACGAAGGAATCACCAAACTCTTCTTCGACATGACCCTCAGCAAGGCTTTGAAGTAAAGATGTTAAAGAAGAAAGGATTTCCAAAGCGGCTGGAACTACCAAAAGATCGGAAGAAAGTATTGCTTCTTCATCCTTGAGCTGAGTAACTCTGTTCTTTTTGAAGGACTGTAAATCGCGGTCAATTAAATCTAAGTAAGTTTGCTCATCTGGCAGCAGGGCCGTCAAAATTGGAAGAGATTCATTAGACAATATATTCAACAAGCTTTCGGAGGACAAAAGTTCACCAAAATTTTTAGCAACCACTTTAGATTGATAAATGTTGAATAGGCAACCAATCGAGTAGACTTTGGCCAAAGGTGAGTCACTCTGCATGTAAAAGTGAAGTAAATCAATGATCGCTTCTGGAGTATTATTAGGACTTTGGAGTAAAGAAATCAAGCCGCTATCATTGTCATCGGTCAAAGTAAATAAAGCTTGCAATGATGTTTCAACGACAGGTAGGGGGACCTTAGCCGCGGGAACGATTAAGCGGAAAAGAAATGATAAAACATTCTTATGGTTGAGTGAATTAAGTACTTCGAAAGTTGTTTCACTATGTTGTTAGCATATGTGCATGTATGTATTATACGGAAAGCAGGAAATCAAATGCATACCCCAAATTTAGATACAAAGATGCAATATTTTCAGAAATAGCACAAAGACAACTGAAAGTTCCTTTTTCTTCGTAGCTTTCTAACTTCATTTTTTCTTGCACGATATTTTCCAAAAAAGAATCAACCTAATCAAAACATTAGCAATCCTAGCACAGTTCGAAGCACACATACCTTATTTTGCCAGGTTTCTAAAGGAGCGAGAATGTTTTTTCTGTACATGTCCATAACCACTGCATATTCTTCCTCAATGGCAAGGTTTCGAAGAGCACCAGTTACTTCAACAACGACTTCAATGGAGTCGTCCGTCAAGCGATTCATTAGCTTTAAGACGAGTCCATTCTTCAAAAGTTGTAGACGCCCATCTAGGCTACTAACAATGATACTAGAAATAGCACTAGCGGCCCACGACCTTTCTTTCGCTTCAGGATTTTCAAGCTACATTTCGGTCAATTTGTGACGCTTTCTACAAAGCTTGTAGTTGCACATACCCTAGAAAGCACCGGTAAAGCACTTTCTTTCAAATCCAAGGGCAATTCTTTGATAGCTCCGTCCTGTTTCTTCAAAGGGTTCAATCTGTTTTTCCTTTGATTCCTTCTCTTAGCATTTATTTTTCCCATTTTTCCTTTAAACCAAAATTTCCCAAAAATTGAAGGTTGAAAATTCAAAGTTTCGTTCTGTACAAGCCTAAATTTTCATATGAAACTTACGTTTACCGTAACTTCTTCGTTTCGTTAATCTTAAATACACCTTATAAAACTCGATGATCGGTGCTTACATGAAACCGTAGGTAGAAATTGAGACGTAAAATATAAGGATTATAATATATTTATGTTCGCAATATTCATATACCACGTATAAGGGTTTAGGTTATGAACAAGGATGAATACAAAACAAGAAGAATAAGACCTTTAGATCCGACTGTTGTAAATAAAATTGCTGCTGGTGAGGTATGTATTTTCATAACGTTAACATAGATTCAGAAGCGAAAGTTCATTTTCTCCGATAAGAATTCAAATTGAGTGACCTTGCTAACTAAATTCTTAGGTTATCGAGCGTCCAGAAAACGCTGTTAAGGAATTATTGGAAAATGCTTTGGATGCTGGAAGCACGTCGATTGAGGTCTTGCTAAAAGATGGTGGTTTAAAGTTGTTGCAAATTTCAGACAACGGTTCAGGAATTCATGTAAGCAGGCACTTATTGATGACGAGTCTTGCTGAAGAAACTAACTTAATCTAGTATGATGACTTACCTTACCTTTGTCAACGTTTTAGTACATCGAAGTTAGAAAAGTTTGAAGACTTACAGCAAATGCGAACATTTGGCTTTCGGGGTGAGGCTTTGGCAAGTATTAGTCATGTTGCTAAAGTGACAATTACAACGAAACGTGAAGGGGACGTGCATGCTTGGAGGTATGATTGGAACTTGTTTGCAATACATTTACAGCTTTATTTAGAGCCTTTTATGTCGATGGTAAGCTAGCTCCTTTATCCCCCTCTAATAGTCCAGCTCCGCAACCTTGCGCCGGTAAACAAGGTACGGTGATTACGGTTGAGGATCTTTTCTACAATGTACCTGGGAGGAAGGCTGCTTTGAAGCATGGGAGTGAAGAATATCGCCGAGTTTTGAATTTGGTACAGAAGTACGCCATTCATTCCAGGATGGTATCCTTTACTTGCAAAAAAGTAGGTGAAACCGTTGCGTCAGTGTCTCTAAGCTCTCGATTATCAACGAAGGATAAGATCCGTCATGTCTACGGGACTCTTGCTGTAAAGCATTTAAAGGTGTTAAATATTGCGGAAGGAGCTACCAATGTAGAAAGTTTTCACGCAGATGGTTTAATTAGCAGCGCGGATTATGAAGATAAAAAAAGCGTCTTTATTTTGTTTATTAATAATCGACTTGTGGAATCAATTGAGTTGAAAACTGCTATTGACGAGACTTATTCAAAGTTTCTGCATAAAGGCGCATCTTACTTTGTTTATTTATCTCTGGTAATGAAGCCTGAACAATTAGATGTCAATGTACACCCGTCTAAACGCATAGTTCACTTTTTATATGATCACGAAATATTCAGTGCTATAAGTGAAAAGCTAGTGGATCTTTTGCAAACTACGGATGAACAACGCTCTTATGCAATGCAAACAACAATTCCAAGTATTACGATGGTTAAAACTCCTGAGCTTCCTTCACAAAAAACTAAGAAAATATACGAAAACAACCTTGTACGTACAGACCCTAGAGAACGAAGTATAAAAGCTATGTTTTCATCCTCCCAAAACGCAGCTACCTTTAAGTCTAATAAGAAATCTTCTCTGAGCGAGGACCTGGCTAATGAAGAAACGCAAGTTGAGCCCTTGGCGAATCCTACTCCTTCGCTTGAAGCAGGATTAGATGAAGAAGAAAATGAAGTCTCCGAAGACAAAACTATTGTCCCATGCGAATTAGAAAGTATAAGACAGCTTCAAAATGAAGTTCTGAACTCTATGCATTTATTAGCTACTAACATTCTTTCCGAGCACAAATATGTTGGGCTAGTATGCCCGTACAAGAGGATCGCAGCTGTTCAGCATAATATTGGTTTATATCTTGTTGATTATGCAAAATTAGCTTATCATTTGTTTTACCAAATTTGTCTAACAGAATTTGCAAATTACGGGAAAATATGTATGAATCCTCCAATTCCTCTCAATAAGCTTTTTTTTGTTTCATTTACCAAGGACGAACTTGAGCTTTCCGAGAAAACCAGAAAACTTTTGGTAGCTAGGCGGGATATGTTACATGAGTATTTTTCAATTGAGATATCCACGGAAGGGTTCCTTAATGCTATGCCCTGTCTTAGCAAAAGTTATAGGCCCTATTTAACTAGGTTGCCATTATTTTTAAAGGATATCGCACCTGACAAGGTTGATTGGTTGGATGAACGGTCTTGTCTAGATGGAATCATGAAAGCCTTGGCCAAATTTTACGTCCCAGTAAGGTTGTCGCCAGAAAATACTAGCTATGAGGACATAACATATATGGAAAGGTTACTGGAAGAGTTTTTATTCCCGGAATTTCGCCGAAGGCTGATTTGTCCAAAAGAGCTCTTTGAACAAATGACTATTTTTCAGGTGACCAGTTTGCCACGTTTGTATACTGTTTTTGAACGTTGTTAACGTTCTATGGTTTCAGACATTTTGGCTTACTTCCTTTAATGATTAGAACATCCACATATAGCAATTTGAAAGAATAGTCAAAGTTCCCTCTGATACAAATTGAAAGAGAGTCCGTTAATAAGTTCTTGCTTGGTACTGCTGTAATCTAAAGGACGCAGAGGCTTGATTATATAGCAGCATTTAATGTTGGAGTTCAGATACTAGGAATTGTAAAACTGACGACTTACAATATATATTTTAAGAAAAAATAAACCTTATTAACTGAAAACTAATTGCTAAATGATAGCAGTAAAATACTCCTAGGGCGATAGCTACTTCTTTACTAGTACTATTGCTATTATACCATAGGTCTTGTCAGAGTGACCACAACACCACCTTTAGGTACCCAACAATACTTGTAAATATATTGGATAAAATTCAACAAGATGGTAAATCTGAACATAAAATCAATGCGATATTTGTCCGCAGAGGACTTTCGAACTTTGACAGCTGTATGTAAAATTTTGAGTACGCTCTTGATTACAAGAGACAATGATGGTTTTCAGTAGTCCTATAGCCTCTTTATAAAGAAAAAATTAATTTACTAATACTATAGGTTGAAATGGGAAGTCGCAACCATGAAGTTGTTCCTACTAGCATGATCAATCAGATCGCCAAGTTAAGAGGAGGCTCTTGTGCTAAATCTTTGTCAGTTTTATATATGACAAAACTGATTGCTAAAATGCCTCATATGAGCTATGATGGTTACAGATTAACCTCTGCAGGCTATGATTACTTAGCCTTGAAAGCATTATCGAAGCGCGCAAGCGTATATTCTGTCGGCAATCAGATTGGAGTTGGAAAAGAATCGGATGTTTATGTCGTTAGTGATCAGAAAGGAAAGCAGTACATTTTAAAAATTCATCGTCTGGGAAGAACTTCATTCCGTAGCGTCAAAAACAATAGGGACTATTTAAGAAATAGGAAAACAAGCTCATGGCAATATCTCTCCAGATTGGCCGCGACAAAAGAATACACTTTTATGAAAATTCTTTACGAGCACGGGTTTCCAATTCCCGAACCAATTGATCATTCTAGGCATTGCGTTATTATGGAATTCATTGACGCTTTTCCCCTGCGATCCATCGAAGAGGTAAGGGATCCTGCTGATCTTTATAAAAGACTTATAGATATTTTGGTGCGGTTGGCGAGAAACGGTTTGATTCATGGTGATTTCAATGAATTCAATATTATCGTCCATGAAGATGGTACGCCAGTAATTATTGACTTTCCTCAAATGGTTTCTACTAGTCACCCTGATGCCAAGTTCTACTTCGAGCGTGATTTGCAATGCATTGTTGATTATTTCCAAAAGCACTTCCTATATGAAGGTCCCGTTCCTGACTTCGACGAAATTGTAAATATGGAGAAAGAGAATTCCTTAGATGTACATGTTGAGGCCACTGGTTTTAACAAAAAGCAGGCAAAGGAACTAGAAAGGTACAGGAAAGATATGGAAGAAAGCAAAAACAGAGGAGAATTGGAATCCGAAGATGACAAAGAACAGGAAGAAGAAAGTTCTGAAGAGGAAGAACATGATGAAGAATAAAGAGTTCGGGATATTTTTTGGTTTTTCAGTCCGTAAACTTTAGGAAAAGTGTTTAAAAGACTTCGGTTGTTGGTAATAATGGATATAAAAACATAGAAATGTTATCGAATTGTATTTTATTCAATAATTAAGCTATCTTGATATTTCAATTTCCATTATAAAGCAAATTGCTTACAGTTCTTGTAAAATAGTAAAGGCTATTATGGTTTCAATTAAAATTATATACTATGAGAAATAAAGTCTTTCAGGTATTCAACTCCTTCGTACATGAAGCAGTGTTCCTTGTTGCCATCGAGGACTTGCCTAATACCAAACACAAATAAAAATCCAACTTCATTACCACGAAAAGGAATGAATAGTGCCCAAAGTTCAAATGAAATAAAAGGATTAAGTATAAAGAATTTACCAAAAGGTATGAATTGTGTTTTTGATGATATATGGATGATATCTAACATTTGCATAGAAATCCTTATTATAATATTTTCCTTTCTTGAGCCACGTTCATTATTATCGGTTCAATGCACTTGTAAGTTTTGGAATAGACTATTGTCGGATGATTTGAGTTGGCGAACTGCTTTTTTTCATCATTTTGAAGCCAATGAGTTTCATGAATTTAGTCCTCTAGGCAATGGAACCTGGAGACAAGAATACTTATTGAGGTCGGCTATAACCAGAGCATATGAGCGTGGAAAAGGTCAAACTGTTCAATACGATTGTCGTATAGGAGATTTGACTGATTTGTATTATGACTTTTTAAGTGGGCGCTTGTTTGCTGGTAACCGGCTTACAGGGTCTATTTCAGTCTCTGACCCGAATACTGGTAAAGTAGAGAGATCCCTATTGCATGCTAGCCTAGATGGATCCTTAATTCATACGCTCACTATTATGAACTTAAATAAACAGATTTTTGGTTTTGGTTTTGTAGATGGTCGTGTTGGCGCCATCATAATGACAAGGCAAGCAGAAAATGGACGGCAATTTCGATTCTTTATGGATTCTCATAATGATGCTATAACTTGTATGGATGTTTATTCTGGTGACCTTCCTCCAGTGGGAGAAGTAGGTATGGTAACTGGTGCTGATGATGGAAGTGTCAACTGTTGGGATGTACGAACAGGAGTTTGTTTGCGGAACTTTAAATTTGCTACGTCTCAGATTATATCAATCTGTTATCGACCTCGGTTTAAGTTTTTAATTATCGATACCTTTAATTATGCCACCGGTACCTATATGTTATATTTAATTAATGGACCTCTACAGTCAGTTAAAGTGCGGCCAATTTTGTTTGCCTGTAGGAAAAGGGTTTTGAATGATGCAGAAGAACCTCCTTGCCTATTAGCAGTAGACGAACCTGCTAATCATGTCTTTGTTTCATTGGGTGCACCAAAGAATTCTTTGTTAAGGTTTTCATTTAATAATGTCAAAAGCTTTGACTTTGATCCTTCAATGGTTGAGTCTTTCGTAATTCCACTTCAAGGAAACCCTGTGTGTTTGCGTTTAGATACCAACGCACGGGTTGTAAATAAGTCGATTCCTGGAAATAATGCTCGATTGCTAGCTATTGGTGATGATAATGGCAACGCTTATATAGTAAACACTCGATTTAAAGAGTTTAGGCATCCGATATTAAAAGCGTTTCCTGTGTTTCTTGGTTTTCCCATCTCCGACCTTTTCATCAATGAAGCAGTTATGGTGGTCGGATCCTCAACAGGGTTTAGTGCGATTTATGACGTTATTTCAGGAAATCTCTTACGGAATTTATCTGGGGCTAGGAACCCTGCTAGACGCAATCCAGCACGATGTATAGTGTTAGATTCAAATCCTCTGAGTCTTAAAGGTGTTATAAGTCTGGGTAAGCATGTCAAAGCGTGGTCATATGTAATTTCCAAATTACATATAAATAGACGATCCCGGATTGTTGCCCCATCCAAACCATTAATTGCATGGGACAGTCCTTCAAGAGTTGGGGAGTACACCAAGAATGAAGTTGATAGAGAAATTATGCTGGGATTAAATCAGATTGCCGAAGAAAGGCAAGAAAAACAAGAAAGATTAGAGACTCAACGTAAACTAGCACGGCACTTGAATGAAGGTTTAGCGGACCTTTCTGAAGAGGAGATGTTGGCTTATGCTACTATGCTGTCACAAGAGGAAGAAATGAGGCGGAAACAAGAGACTGCTGCTGAGGAGGAGGACTTGTTAAAAAATGCTGTTACGGAACCGGCAACTCCATTACCGTCAAGCTCAGAAGCTGGTCCTTCTGAGGCTGTAACTCAAGATTATAGCATTAGCGAATTAACAGAGGAAGAACAAATAGAGCTAGCGATGAGGCTTTCGCTTGATAATAGCTAGTATGACATTGTAAACTCTGTTATTTGGTTTGTAATTTAGTCTTTTTGTATATTAACCGTGAGAAATAAAGGAAAGAAAAAATATTTTCCCTTGCTTTAAAAAAGTTTACAGCGGCTATCTACGAAAAAAAAATAAAATAAAAAAATAAAAAGAAAAAAGGGTCTAAGGATAAAGGTTTTGTGTTTAGAAGTTAATGAATTAATCCAGTACACTAAAGTAGTCCATTGCTGTGTCTAGAAAGCTTAGTAGTTGCGCATATCCACCTTTTTTTATCCTGTCGTAAATTTACTATTGCTATATCTATAACTTGACACGACTAATTTCATAAGCTACGGTTGTCATGGACATTAAGTTCATTGTAAAATTACCTGCTCATGAAATAAAGCAAATAACTGCACTTTTCCTATACTACTGAAAACTGCTGCTTACAGTTTGGACTAACTATAGGATATTAGAAAATTCTAACATTTTAAATATATCGGCTTCTTCTTTATGATGGACCATAAATATTTTTTCATTTAAAACACCTTTTTTAAATGAAGAAATTTCCTACTGTTTACTTATTTACATATGGTTGTGTAAGGCTTCCACTAACGTACTACGATTCATTCCTGTATCAGAAGTTTAGCTTCATCGTAATATTTTGCTAAACGTGTATGTTAGACTTCGAGGAATTGGTAACTTCCACCTTTCTCTAACGAAAGTTAAACATAATGACCTCGAGAATGGCGCAGAAGCCCGCATATGAGCTTTTCTCAAAGGACACAAGGGCCTTTGTTTACGGGATGCAAACAAAGGCCGTCCAAGGAATGCTTGATTTTGATTATATGTGTGGTAGAAAAGTACCCTCTGTCGCTGCCATAATATACACTTTTGGTAATTGGAAATTGTTTAGCTTGCCTTCGTATTAATACCTTTTTAGGTAGTCAAAGTATTACAAAGATGTACTGGGGAACGAAGGAGATTCTTTTGCCAGTATACCGTACAGTGGAAGAGGTATGTATGAATCCGTAAATATTCACGAAGAATCAATTTGAATTTCCATCACGCCTTTTCATTTTGGTCAGATAATCAATCGATTCATTTATGTAATTGACTTACGATGTCTATTTGCATGGTTCAAATGTTCGGGTAACCTAACAGAATATGTAGGCTTGTGCTAAACATCCTGATGTTGATGTGGTTGTTAATTTTGCTTCCAGTCGTAGTGCCTTTTCCTCAACAATGGAGCTGATGGATTACCCCCAAATCCGTTGCATTGCTATTATAGCCGAAGGTGTTCCCGAGCGTCGGGCTCGTGAAATTTTGATTAAATCTAAAGAAAAGAATGTTGTTATTGTAGGACCTGCCACTGTTGGTGGTATCAAGCCAGGCTGTTTCAAGATTGGTAACACGGGGGGTATGATGGACAACATTGTCGCATCAAGGCTTTATCGTCCTGGTTCTGTTGCTTATGTTTCCAAGTCTGGTGGTATGTCTAACGAATTGAACAACATTATTTCTCACACCACTGATGGTGTCTACGAGGGTATCGCTATCGGTGGTGACCGTTATCCTGGAACCACTTTTATTGACCATCTTTTCCGCTTTGAAGCCGACCCTAATTGCAAATTGATGGTACTACTAGGAGAAGTTGGTGGTGTCGAGGAATATCGAGTCATTGAAGCCATTAACAACGGTACCATCAAGAAACCCATTGTGGCATGGGCTATTGGTACCTGCTCTAGCATGTTCAAGACTGAAGTTCAGTTTGGTCATGCTGGTTCTTTTGCAAACTCTGAAATGGAAACTGCAGTAGCTAAAAACAAGGCTATGAGGGATGCTGGCATATTTGTTCCCGATACTTTTGAGAATCTCCCAGCTTTGTTACATGATGTTTATGAAGAACTTGTTAAAAAGGGCGTCATCATCCCTAAACCTGATCAAACACCTCCTAATATTCCACTGGATTATGCCTGGGCTAAGGAATTAAACTTAGTTCGCAAGCCTTCTTCCTTTATTTGCTCTATCTCTAATGACCGTGGTCCCGAATTAACCTATAGTAATGTTCCTATCAGCAAAGTGTTTGAAGACGATCTCGGAATTGGAGGTGTTATATCTTTGTTATGGTTCCGTCGTCGTCTTCCTTCCTATGCTACAAAGTTTTTAGAAATGATCCTTCAACTTACTGCTGACCATGGTCCTTGTGTCTCCGGTGCCATGAATACTATCATTACCACAAGAGCTGGTAAGGATTTGATTTCTTCTTTAGTTGCTGGTTTACTTACCATTGGTACCCGTTTCGGTGGTGCTTTGGATGGTGCTGCACAAGAATTTTCTAAAGCTTTCGATTCCGGTTTATCTCCACGTGCCTTTGTTGATAGCTGCAGAAAAGCTAACAAACTTATTCCCGGTATCGGACACAGAATTAAGAGTAGAAACAACCCTGACCTTCGTGTTGAGTTGGTGAAGCAATACGTCAAAAAACACTTTCCTTCCACCAAGCTTTTAGACTATGCTTTGGCGGTTGAAAATGTCACTACTTCTAAAAAGGATAATTTGATTTTGAATGTTGATGGTTGTATTGCAGTTTGTTTTGTTGATTTACTCCGTAACTGTGGTGAGTTCACCTTGGAAGAGGCGAATGAATACATCAATTTGGGTATTTTGAACGGCATGTTTGTTCTTGGACGCAGTATAGGTCTTATTGGTCATCACCTTGACCAAAAGCGCTTAAGAGCTCCTCTTTACCGTCATCCCTGGGATGACTTTTTGTATCTTTCTTAAATTGACCTACGACTTCGTCATTTCTTTACTTTTTTTTGGTTTATGGTATAAATCTTCTCATACTTTTGCTATGTTTTTAAGTCTTTTCATTACATTTTTCTTCTTTCAATAGAACAAAATTGAATAATATCTATGATTATATTACTTTAATCTAAACTAGTTCAAGTTATTTTACATTTCGGAGTCTAATATTGTTCCATACCTGCAACCCTCTAAGGCCTTTTGTAAATGTTTTGAGGAGTGACAAGTAAGTCAAGAAACTCATCTAAAGGACTCATTGGAATTTGACCATTTGGGAGAACTTGTTTGGATAAACAAATTCCAACTAGGTTTTGACTCAGTAAGGATAATCAATTCACAGAGAAAGTTGCCATACCTTTGAAGATGTCACATCTAGAAGGTTTTTGGAAGCACCAGGCTTTGTAACGATGAACAAAATCATCATAAAAACCTCTGCCATGACCAAGTCGTGCTAAGTTAGAATCGAAGGCTACACCGGGCATGATGATTAAATCACAGAAAGTTTCATCATCCATAACTATTTTATATAGTCAATTAACAGAAATAAGTATTTCCATACAAACCTTTTGGGGAAGATCCATCTGGTTCAGGGATTTGCCATTGATTTTTGATCAGATGGTTAGTATTGTATACTTGATACATCGACATCGTATGGCGTCCTTCGCATCTTGGTAAAAATACGTTTTTTCCTATTCTGTAAGTAATATATCTAAATAGGAATAACGGTGCAAACCTTGTTTCAGAGCTTCATTGACAAGATCGTGAGTACGTATTTCCATCTTGGGCATGTTCATGAAGAGACAAATATTCTTACTCTTCTTCCATTCCGGAAGATTTAGAACTTTCTCACAAACTGAAGTAGCTAGCTTGAGTCAGCTTATCATCAAGGTGCAAATAGTTGTATTTTTGTACATTCAGCTTCAACCAGTTGGTCGCTTAGTCCAGCTAATACTTTAGACATCAAAGAGCGAATCTTTTTCTTAGAAAAATTGGTCATTTTGAGCTGCTTGGACTTTTCAACTCGTTTGAATATTTGAAAAGTTCAAAGTCCATTATGGAACAGGAAGCCAAAACCAATTAATAACAGTAACTTCTTAGAGGATATAAATATGTTTTTATAAAACAACAGTAATGAGCTTTATCGTCAATACTCGATGGAGGTTCTATAAAATGAAAGCGCACTTGTAAACGCGCCTAGGAAGTAGCTATGAGAAAGCATCAATTTTAATAACATAGATCTTGTAAATGAAAAACAGAAAAAAATGACTTGAAATCGATTGTGAGATTTAAATATTTACCTGGGTTGAAATTCCTTTGATCGGAAGCACATTCGCTTCTGTCTGCTTTACCTTTTGAAACTGCTGGATTCAGAATACTGAAGAAAGGAGCATATATGAAAGTTAATACTAAAAAAAAGCAAAGTTATGATTACTTTTAACAATGATGACTGACAGCAGAGCTCTTGTGTCAGAAAAGGAAATGACGGTGCAAAAACTTTCCTTTATAAGCAAGGAAGAGCTTTGGAAACTAATGTCTAAAGGTCATATTGATATTAAAGAACAACAGAATATATTATGTGATCTTCCCTTAAATACAAAAGAAGAAAAACATTCGTGTGAATTGTCACCAGTGTTAGCACAGCATGTTTCGTATCCTGTAGGTAATATGGAACATCCTCAAATGAACTTTCAAAGTTTACCAGTTTCTCCTATAAGTCCTTACGATTTCAAAACACAAGCCTCACTTCTTCAGCAACAGCAAGCGAAGCTTACTGCTATACAAACTTCTTTGGAGAGAGTTAACTTGGAATTGACAGCTGTAACAGAGAGACTAATTTTAATTCAATATAGAAATACTTCTGGGAGTAATTTATTCTCCTTTACTAAAAACTTGGCTTCTTTTTTTCGACCGTTTATATTTTGTCTAAAGGTATGCTGAAGCCCCAATGACAAGGATTTGCTAACGTGAATAGCTTCTTTTAAAAAACTGTATTGTAATTTTAGCCGCTTGTTATTTTATGAAGTCGTCTTCCTCAGCCTGGATATTGAATTGCATCCGTCACGTATATCTGCTTCTTCGTCGTTTAACGAATCCTGCCTCATCTCCGCGTTCTTTTATATCATCTGGTTTTTAAAGGTTTTATGTTATTATTATTATTCAACGGCATTAGATTTCCTTATCCTTATACTATACGGTTTGGGTTGTATTTAATTTACTTGCAAAGCCTTAATCCTCGTCCTGAGAAAGTCTCAAAACTGATTGTTTTCTTCTCTATTTTTCGTATCCTTTTACTTAAAGATTGTACTAGATTTGCTTATAATTCTGGATATCTATTAGAGAGTGAAACGTACATAGAATCATACTGCCTCCAAAAGCGAATTCCTTTAGTATTTTACCATATACTCTTACTTAATTAAATTTATTTTCTTTATTAATATAATCTGTTAATAATTTTTTACTTATGGGTGCATTTTATATTTTGCAAAGCAATATATAGTGATGAAATGATTGGTATATGTACTCTTTCACCGTTTACTCTTACTTTTAGTACCGTCCATTTTAATGATCATAGTAGAGTGTGCAGACGTAGCCATCTTACATTGTTTGAGGTCGATCCAAGTTTAGCTGCGTATGTGACACGAGACATGGATATGGACTCTGGGCTTATAGCAAGCTTCCTATGGTGTTTGTCAGCATTGCCTTTCCCATAGGTGCTGGGATTCAGTTAGTGCCGTCAAAGCTGTTAAAGCCGATGGTGAGTTACAGGACACTTAATTATACAACCGACTCAAGACAGAGCATCTCTATGATGCTATTGGAGCTCATTGTATTCTATTGACTCTTTGAAATTTGTTTGTTTACATTATCATATATGGATGGCAAGATAGTATAATATTGATACCTATAGGTGACGTGTTTAGAAGGTTTTCATAATATAACGCACCATAGCATATTTCAATTCCGTAATCTTTCTTTATTTGTATTATATAACGCTCATTATACGATTTGAAAAAAATTTACATTCACCTCCCCCTATAATGTTAACGCACTCGAATTGTTGATGCTATTCGATTAAGACACCACAACGTATTATAACACATCCTAAAAACCACGCGGTCTATGGGGTATTTCTACCTTAACTTATAAACCAGAGTTCGAGTCATCGAAATGGACTCTCTAATTCGGTATTGCTCCGAAGAAGTAGCATTAGATGGGAGCTCCGGCTGTGATATAGAACGTTTGTGGTCGTTTGCTGCTAACTTTTTTTTTTCGGCAAGGAATCGTGCAAAACTTGGACGAAGACTACAAGGCGTTTATCTGGCCATTACTACTACAGGAGAATGGGATTGAGCTTTGGATCCAAGATGACGATTTAACCAAAAGGCGGCATCAATTAGTAGATTCTATTCCTTGGAACTATCTAGAGATTAGTCCCTTATTGCGAACCAAGTTGTGGTTGTTCGCTTCAGAAGATCGCCAATGGATTACACTTACCTACAAAACAAAAGCAGATTCTAAAATTCAACCACTTGCCTTTGAACTATTGTCTTGTATTTCACGCTATCGCCAGGAGGGTATAGATCGCATTCAGCTATGCAAAGAGACCAAACAAGAACCTAGAAGTGTATTCGGCAGGATACAGGCTCTTGAAGATGCGTCTTTAATTTCAAAGATTTCTATTAGTCGCTCCAAGGCACAAACTGCCTTGTTGGTTTTAAAGCGTTTTGAGTCTGAGAATAGAACCATGAATGAATCTGTTGCGCAAGTTTCTGGAGGCCACATTTACAATACCGACAAAATTCGGCACCAAATATGCTCAGTGGTTCAGGAATTTAAAAATGGAATTTGTCGCCATGTGGATGCCCGAACGAAGGTAGGTTTAAACCGAAATAAATGGGAACGAAGGTACTTTTCTCGACAAACTAGTTATTTGCACAACAATGGCTATATTCGAAAATGCCTTACTTTTCTCCCTAGCGCCCCAGACCGTTATATTCGCTGCTTGCAATTTTTAAAGCCTTTTCCTATGCCCACTTCTGAGAACTCCAACCAGGACATGGACCTTTCAGAAGCAGATGATAATGCGGAAGAGGAAGAATTGGAAGATGAAGAATCTCAGTTCCCCATAAAAGAAGAGTTTGATTCTTCTTTTCTTCAACCCCTTGAAGACGAAACATCGATGGTACCTCAATGGTCTCGATTTAACCCGTTGGAATTCCAATGCTATGTCGTTGTCAGGGATTCCGGTTTGGATGGTTTGATTACTTTGAGGATCCTTCAGAAGCTAACTGGACTTAAATTTAATAAACCATTGTTTAAAGTATTGGGTTCTCTTGTTGAGAACAATTCTTCCGTCCCTGATTACCTATCTCACTTAGTCCTTACTAGGATTGAAGACAAAACAAATAAATCAAGACAGTACCGCTACTTTACCTTAGAAAACCAAATCCAAAGATTACTGCGAGACGGTTTATCCGTTGAAGAAATTGCCAGAATAACCCTTAATGCTCAACCTACTGCTGGCGAATTTCCTCCCTTTAACCCATCTCTTTTCGTAAATATTAATAACCTTTCTCCAGATAATGATTCCGCTATATATTCACCAGATGGTATGACAGTTTTACCCAAGAAGAGAGGTCGTCCAAGGAAGGGCACACCGAAGAATGTTTCTTCCAAATCCTCTCCCGTCAAACAAGAAGATTCTTTTTCTATTTCTATTTCCTCTCCAATGGTTCCTGAAGGTCAAACCGACTTATCCTCTTCTCAAAATACTCCTTTGGTCCAACAATCAATAATATTTAACTCTGATGCAAGATTGATAAATGCGGAAGATTGCGTTGATGTCGATGTCACTTCTGCTCTTGGTTCAAGACCTAGTGATCTTGAGTCTTTATTTAATTTACCTGTTAAAGATCAGAAACAACAGGCTACATCAAAGGAAACCCTTCCTCTTCCAAAAACGGAAACATCTGCACTGGATATTCCATTTAGTCCTTTTAATACCAGCAATATCGACTTGAACTTACCTCAAGTATTGCCTACTTCTTCAGAGATTTCTATTTCAGAGGGTTCTTCGGCGCCTGCTTCTAAACGTCCTCGGCATGTCGTGGATTTTGTCACATTACAAAGGAAGTCCCTAGTTCTCACCTATTTAGAGGAGCAACGTGGAGCCTTTGAAATCTCAAAAAGGATGTACGAAGACTTGGCAGATTTAAAGGTACGACGAGATCCCAATTCTGCTAGAACCGTAATGGATCGCAGGACATTACGCCAAACGCTTGATAAATTGCTGCATGAAAAAAAAGTACGTAAAGTTGTTCTGGCTTTTGAAAATGGTTTTGGTAAATTAGTAAGGAAGGACATCATAGCAGACTATAATATGAAGCCCGAAGATCCTCGACTTCATGAAATCAAGCATCAGATGATGAGCGACGAACCCGAATTTCGTAATGACAAAGAAATATTAAGAGGGGTCGAAATTGATATCCCTGAAAAGCCCAGAAGTAGGAGACGGAGACAAATCCTACCTATGGAAGACGTAAAAGCCCGTAGAGAAACTCGAGCCCTTGAAAGGAACCTAAAGAAACAAAAAGAAAAAGAAGATCCAATGCAATTGGCACAACAGCTTCTTGAATCGTTGGCACCTACATTGAGTCAACCTGGTATCACAGATGAAGAAAATATAATGGAGTTAGAACCGCTCAGTAATCCCTCCAATAAATTAAGAAAGGACCGCTATGCACCTGTACCCGAGTTGGATTACTATCCTAACCCTACGCATGCTAGTAAGCGATCCGTAAAACGATTTAAAAGCGACTTTACTGCTGAAGAGGATGATATATTAATAAGAGCAGTAGTCATTATTCAAGTACAATATGGAGGCGTGCACCGCAATATAAAATGGGAAGCTGTTCAAAAATGTTTGCCAAGCCGTGACATTACCTCCTTAAGTCGAAGATATATTTCTATCCGACAACACACAAAATATAAAAGCCTTCAGAAATTCCTTTTAGCTAATTGGACGCGAATGTATCAGGATGCTGTGGCTCGTGGGGATCTGGAACCCTACCCAGAAAATGCTGATGATTTTGACCCGATGCCCTCCGTTAAGGCATCTTACCGCCCTTATATTATAAGCTCTTCAGATATTTCTTCGTCAAATTTCCCTACTAGTATTGAAGAACTTTACGAAGATTATAACGTTGAAACAGTGAAAGAAGGAAAGGACCCTAAAGACCTACTGTTTGATTCTTCTCTTTCTGCAATGGCAAGAATGAATATTTTTTCGGATATACCATTCATTAAGCCTTTGCACGAAGAAAATATAGAAGGAGAAACAGCAGAAAAGGAAGTTGATCCAACTAAGCTTGAAGCCAAATCTACTATTAAAAGTATTTTAGCAATTCCTGATTCAGACTACGACTCCCAGTTTGCTCAATCGCGACTACTGAAATTTCCTGAGAAAGTCTTGCTTACCGCTCATAATGAACTGATGCAAAAAGAAATAGTAGCACGAGTGCACTCAGAAACAAACCGAGTGCAACCAGGAAGAAATTATCACTTTACAGATAAATTTGCTAACTCTTTAAAATCTTCACTCCCTCCATTCTTGTTGCTTCAAGCTTCCAAATTTTACTCCTTTTTGGCTGAAGGTTTCCGGGAAGGAAAAAGTCATATGATACAAGAAGCTTGCAATAGCGGTACGATGGCCTGTATTTTGGATTTGTTTTGCCGTGAAAAGGTCGAAACTTCGATAATCAACAGTAAGTTCAACGAGTATGGCTTAGCTGAAGGATATCGAACTCGTCTTTTAGAACATGAAAACATAAAAATGGAATTAATACTTAGCAAAAAAAGTGAAGAGTCTATAGAACCTATTGATTCTTCAAAATTGGTACATCCACCCAGAAACGAACCTCGGTTATGGCTCAATGGTAAAGAAGGAGTTATCGATCAGATTTGGTTGGAAATTAAACATGCCATCATTTACCAACTGCTTAGAAGGCCAGGAATACATCGACAGGAGCTCGGAAGATTGTTAAGTCCTGGTTTGGATCATATTGAGTTACGAGAAGTATTAGAGTACTTTTTGATAGCTGATGCCGCTGTTGAAAAGGATGGTCTTTTCTTGAATCCAGGATTTTATCATAAACTATTGTAGTTCTAAAGCTTGGAGAAAGCTTCCAGATAATCTCTGGATTATGGGGATATTGGGCATATGCTTTAACTTATTCATCGGTTCGTCTTATTATACTCAGGAAGGATATCGATGATGGTCATTAACTATTTGTACATTAAGGGGCGGAGTTTTCGTTATGTTATATATAATATATTATGCCATTTGCAATTAAAATTTTGTATGTAAGGATAGATATACACATGTTTATAGCGGTCCTGAACAAGAATCCACCCATATGACGGTGACTGTAAAGAGCCATTTAATTTCGTATAGATAATATTTTATAAGCGATCGATCGTTAACGGCCATACCTAGGCGAAAACACCAGTTCCCGTCCGATCACTGCAGTTAAGTGAAAACGTTTGAGGGTCCCGTAGGTGGTTGGAGACAACATGGGAATCCGGGGTGCTGTAGGCTACTTCTTTTGGTTGCTCTTTTTATTCTTTTATACATTGACTATTGCCTATAGCCGTTTTCTCAACAGAATTTTATTGCAAGTTGTTCCTTTACAAGTGACAAAAGACTAATTACGAGTTCAATGAAAAGAAATGAAACGATCGCATTTAATTGGAATTAAGAATAAGAATAATAGTAATTATAATATATGCTTGCGTATAAGGATCTAGAATGATGCCAACGATTCTCAGATTACGGTTCGTTTCAGTTATTTTATAAGAAATCAACGTATTCATTGCCTTTCGGTTGGCAGAAAAATGCATGCATGCCTTTCTATTGTCCACTTTTTTTTGCCATTTCCAATTCATATTGATACAAAGCAAAGGCATAGAAATAAACCTTCATCGGAATAAACCGCTTGTAATGTTCTCTTTTTCCACTTATTGACTTTCGACCGGAAGAGTCAAGGCTCGTGAGAAAAGAAACGCAAATAAGGCATTAACCTTGAGTGGTAGGATTGCTCTGCAGCTCTATTTCTTCGTTCGTAGTCGTCGGCGGAGGAGCTAGTGCATCATCCCTTTGCTGATATCTGGGCAACGTAGGCGAACCGGTGGTTTCAGTTGTATTTGCAAAGTCTAAACCAAGGAAATACATGAAAACTATATAAAATCCTTGGGCAACAGCATAAATAATATCACCAAGCAATACTCCAATATTACCAATGGCAATACACACAAAGATTATGGAGTAGGGCAAGGCTCTTATTGCCCCGATGGCAATTGGATGAAAGACTGCCTTTTGTTAGCAAACAATTGCATTTTTTTTAAAAAAAACAAAAATGATTCACTTACAATAGAAAAAAGCATAGAATATTGTCCATATCACAATCAAAAGAACTAAAAGACCAAGAAGGGTCCAATCATATTTATTTTCATTAAAGGCATTTTTTAGCCAAGAAAAGGGTTCGAAAGGATAGGAGATTGCTGCTGTACACAGCAACGAAAAAACTGCTGTTGATAATAAACGATAGTTTCTGTGTTTGAGGACCACATTTTCGGGAAAACCATAGTTTACTAATTCTGATGTTTTGCAGTGAAGCTCCTTTATGGACTCAAGAAAGCTGTTGGATTCAGTCATTATCGTTTTTTTGCTTTGTTTGGCTTTGACAGACGTTGAATTGGAAGTTTTGTTTATGTCTTTTGGTTTATGCAAAGGAAGTCCCTTTTCGAGTTCAACATTGTAAACATCAGCATGGCTGTATGCAGGAGGATCGCTTGAACCAAATTTTAGCTCCTTTTCCGACATCCTAAAAATAAATAAAGAAAAATTTCAATGAATAAATAGCAAAAGAGCGTCACATAAAAGCTGTTGATCGGTGTTCGATGCAAAATCGCAAATGTTCAGAAGCGCTAAGAAAGGCGAAATTGAAAGGGATTTAGCTCAAAGTAAAGTCGAATCTCAATCTTTCATCTAAAATAGCTCAGTCTTTCATCAAAAGCAGCCCAGTTAGCAGGAATTGAAGAAATAAAAAGTTGGCTCCAGCAAGAAATTTCGCATCACTTACGCAACATTTTTGCTCAGGATAGCGATGGGTTCGGTTGCGCTATCTCCTATAATGACATATAGCATAAGTCGTTGAAAATACATTTGAGTCACTAAAAAAAGTAACAAGTTTCGCTAATCTCGCGTTTGTTTACGTCTCTGTAAACAAAGCAGATCTCACTTTTCTGTGAACTGTTGAACAATTTTTTACCTTGAAAGTGAGTAACAGCCTACAGCCAAAAAGTAGCCCTCATGGGTTCTTCAGGATTAAAAAAAACCTATGAATTACCTTTTTGAACCGAAAGAACTGTCTACGGCCACACCTAGGCGAAAACACCAGTTCCCGTCCGATCACTGCAGTTAAGCGTCTGAGGGCCTCGTTAGTACTATGGTTGGAGACAACATGGGAATCCGGGGTGCTGTAGGCTACTCCTTCTTTTTGCTGCTCTTTTTGATTTATTTACCTATTTCGCGTGGGCTCATGTCAGCTAATTTCAGATACTCTAGAGTAATGCACAATTGGGAAGAGCAATATGAAATATATTATTACTTTATAAACAATTAATTTGTTTGAAATGGGAAACCCAAACTTACAAAGATAAATCGGTATTCCCAAAAATAACCCATTGTACGTATTCACATTAACCTCCACGTCCTTAGGATTCTAGCAAAAGTGAAAATCTGTACAGCGAGACACCAAAATTGGCGTTCTTGTTTTAATCAAATAGGAAAAAATGTCAGATAATCCTATAGAATTAATTCGTTCTACGTTAAATGGATTTGAAATCGCACCTGATTTGAAGACTTTGTCTAAAATACAAGACTTGGGCGTACAGATAGAGAGAACCAGAGAAGAAAAATTAGATGATTCAAGGAATATCTTAAAAGGTAAATTTAATAAAAATATTAGAAATGATTGATTCCTAACGAAATAGCATTGTCAAGAAAACTTGAAATATCATCGCAAGTTACTGAATCATTAAAGCGAACAACTGAGTCTCCCGAACATGCAGAAGAGCTTTTACAAAAGGACAGAGAAAAGTTTCAGTTGGCTAAACAGTTAAATGATACCGAGACTGAGATCATGAACTTGGAATCCCAATTACAGAAGATGAAAGAGCAACTATTGCAATTGCAAAAGGAAGAAGAAGCAGAAGATGATGTTCATCATATCGAGGATGACGCTGCTCTTTTAAAATTACGATTTTATCACTCCTTAGGTTTTGATCTTCAAAACTTTGATGACAAGGAACAGAGAAAAGTAATAGTCTGTAAGTTGTTACGAAGAAGAGCACTAAAAGCAATTGAAGAAATAATTGATATTGAAAAGTTATATGCAACTAACATTTTCAGATACGAAAAACGATTTACGAACGGTGCACATAAGCAATAAGTATACACCATTCTTCTATTCAAATTATTTATGGGATTTAATGAACGATGATGAGGAAAAAGAATAAAATCAACCGGACGAACATTATTATTTGATCTGCTTTTTTTGTTTTAAACGTTGCTCTACATACCGTATAGCAGTTATCAACGTTGCTGTTTTAATATCATACAGTTTTGCTATTGTCGAAACAACCCGAAAAGATATACTATCAGGATCAGGGCGAGGTAGAAACATTGGTAAATATGCTTCCTCTTTCAAAGAACTTAACTGAAAATTTGCTTCATTCTTTTGCACAACTTTGAACGAACGAGCTGTCTTTAATGAGAGTTCAGAGTTCATACCAGAAGTTTCAGTGTTTTTATCTTGACTAGCAGATTCGGGTCTTCCTGAAGAAGAAACTGAAAATAGATCAAGGATCCCCTGTGGAAGCTGATTAGGGTTCTCATCATCAAGAAATTGTCTCTCGTACCAATTCATGTAATCATCGATCTCGTTATTGTCTAAATGGTGCATTGAATATTCGTCCATCTCCATAAATGACTCTTGACTGGCCTTTCGGAGACGCAAAATAGATTCTATCCAGTTCTTCCAATCAGGAATTATGATACTGTCTTCTAAGTCGATAGAGTTGGAAGGTGTAGACCGTTCGAAACCATACAAGATGTTTGCGGAAACCACTAACGCAGCAAGGATCATTAACTCTGGATTCGTTGAAGTTTCCGAGGTCGATTTAAAGGGAGCACTGGCTTGAGGTAAAACAGATGCTTGTCGATGTGCTTCCCCCAAAGACATGGGAAGATTTAACGAATAAATTAGTCGAATGGCTGGAAGAAATAATTCTACGGGAAAAATAAAAAATTTGATAGTATCTAATAGTACCAAAGACACGTTTATAGGAGGAAGTTGTATGCTGTACCTTGGAATTAGTATTTGAAGGATTGTGGAAACTGCCCCCTGCAAACGATGATAAGAAGGATAATGGTATGGAACCAGCATACGAACATAGTTAATAGGAAGTCGTTTTACGACTTGGGAAGGAATGATTTTATAAGCCTTATAATAAGGCAATGTATCTGCTCGAATCCATCTTCGGATTTGATGAAGGGTAATGGGAAGACGTAATAGGAAACAAGAAATATAAATAAAAGCTGGAGAGTATAGAAGCTTTGGATATGATAAACTCTGATCTCTGTGGATACTTTTGCTTACTTCTGACGTGTTAGAAGTTTGCGTATCTGGATCTTCCATGTCCAACTCTGAGTCTGAGAGTTCGAGAAGGGATAAGTCCTTATTGAAGGATAAATAGCTAGATGAAAATGATTCATATGCAAATGAAAGGTAAAGTCCCCATAAATCACGGACTAATCCCTCAATAGTTTGAGGAAATTTTAATTCAGAGACTAATGCATTACACTGAGTCTGCAGAATTGTTTGATAAACCTGAAAATATAAGTCCCGACCAGCAGCACCATACAGAGGTTCTTGAGAGTCGCCAGTATCTAAATGTTTACGAAGAACTTTACGTTTTCTCGTTTGATAGAAAACACCTGAACCAGGTTCATCATCTTGGGCTATTTCCATTCCCTAAGAAAAGTTACTATAAGTGTCAAATCATTATCAAACTTACATGTTGAATATGACCTCGTCGACAAACCGTTTGGCCTTCATTCGTGAAATACCAAATACATTTACAATTTCGAATAGGGCAGGGAGGCCCTTGAAACCAATTACCATCCATCTTCTAATCTAGTCATGAAATTCAAGGAAACACTGCTTATGAATAGTAAACACCAATATGACCTGATACGATGTCTTTTTTCGCTCAAAAAAACGTGGATGGTCGCAAACCAACAATCATCAATAAACGACAGAATCTAGTAAACCAAGAAAGATTTTAAATAGATGTTTTGCGTACACTCAACTTAGTCCTTTTTATTTAAGGCATGAATTTGCAGTTTTTTAAAAAAAAAGAAGTTACACGCAGAAGAAGCGAAAACAAACAATATCAATAAGTTTCGTTTTCAGTTTTTCCTAATTAAAGTAAAGAAAAAGTTCAGTAAAATAGAAACAACAAGCCTTAAATCGAAGCAACCGGTTTTGACATAGTTCTCTTACTGGGGTGTTGTATTACTATAAGGACGAAAGTTAAAAACTTTACTTCCCTTTATGAGGAACAAAGTTTGACTTTAAGTATGATTATCCAAAACGAAAAAGCCGCTATCTTTACTGTTACAACTGCTCAATACACTTTTTCCTTTGCAGTGCATTTCAAACACTGATTACCCGAACAAAAGGTACAGATGATGGTGTTTAAATTTATTTCTACTTGGGAAGTTGATTAAAACATTGACTATACAAATGCCTACACTCTATTCTCAAATACTACGAATCAAAAATGTTGCAAAACCAATTTTTTTAGACGTGTTTATACGATCTAATGGGTAAAGAATACTTTTCCCCCAATCTAAGAAGAGCTGGGAGCTTCACGAACGCTAAGGGGAATTTCATCACCCATGGCAGAGACAACAGAGATAATCAAATCCTTGCCTTCTTCAAAGCCTTCTTCGATTTGCTGGCCAATTTCACCCTCGGGGATACGAACATCATCCTTGGTACTGCCATCAGAAGTCATGAGAGACAAGAAGCCATCATCAATGTGGACCAATTGGTAGTCATCACGCTTAACAACGGGAACTTCCATGTTGTGGGTTGAAGGAGATACATCTTCGTACTTACGGCCGGTGAAGATGTCGATAGCAACAATGTTGACCTTAGCGTGACCGTGCTTACCGGTCTTAGAGGTGGACATTTCCACAATCTTGCAAGGGCGGCCCTTAATAACAACGTGACCGTTCTTACGCAAAGCAGAGCATTGAGTAGGGAAGGTCAAGGAGGCGCCGGCTTCACCACCTTCAAAGTCAATTTGGTGTTCTTCTTCTGCCATTGTTAATTCGTGGTCTCTGTGAGTTGCAAAGTTACTGTTGTTGGTATTTGTTTCCCGTGACTATTTTTAGCCCTACCCTATGAAACCCTACCCCGTCTTATGAACGAGTATCGTGAATGCTTGCATTAGAATATGTTATGATATGTAAAAGGGTACTTACTGGCTCTTCATTCCGTTTCGTAAAAGGTACAATATAGATCGTGAAGTAACTTACTTTTTGGTTGTACAGAGGTAAAGTCCACCAAAGCAAAATCTAGAGGGAATGTTTCGAATCATAACACTTGGTTTATTTGACTAATTAAAGAGTTATGATACAGAATAATGAAAAAGAAGCTACTTCGGAAAATGCCATTCAATTCGACGCATTGGAACAAGTGTTGCAGAAAGTTGTTGGTTCGCTGGAGAAGTTTCAGGTAAACTTGGATGCCGCAACAGCAGACATTGATAAAGTAAGTCAATGGTCCAGTGAAATTCAGGTTCGCCTGAGTAATATGAAGAAGGTAGAATCTGCATTGGGAGCTGAAATTGACACTCATCTTTTACCCCCTACATTAATAAAAACAATATGTACTGGCGACATGGAACATCCAAGCTGGTCGACGGCCCTAGAGCAACTTGAGATATATCTTGGAGACGAAGGAAATGCTACCAATAACGAGAAGTTAACGCTTTTGTCTCATAAAGGTAGCGAGGAGCAAGAGGAACTATGCCAAAAGCTCTGTTATAAAGCTATTGAAAGGATTCGAAATTACATCGTTGTTACAATCAAACTGTTTCGGCATGGTCTTGTTGATGTTGCATCCATACGAAAGCATCGTTTTATTGGCAAAAAAAATTATTATACATTCCTATCGAAGCATAACCCATTGCTTTCTCTTGAATTGCGTAAAGCATACATAAACACAATGAACTGGTATTATTACTATCACTTTTATCACTACTCTCTACTGTTGTCTCGAGTCAACATTCTTAAGGGTGAGCTTATCCGTCCCGAAGAAGACAGAAAGGGTTTCTTTATGCTTGGAAAAGGTTCATCACAGATTCAGTCAAGTCGGATGTTTTCCCTGGATTTACGTTCTCAAAACTTTGACATCAATTCCGTGCTAATGGCTTCAACGGTCAACCATATAGAATCTTCACCGCAATTTTTGGAGCGTATATACTTTTCATGGGAACTAGTTTTTACAGAACACGCCAGCGCTGAATATTTTTTCTTATTGGAATACTTTGAGCTTTCTACTGAAGATCAAAAAACGACTTTTCATTCGATTTTTGACGGTAGCTTGCAATTGTCTCAACAATTTATTACAGATCTAATAAGCACGAGTATTGATAGCATTGCTATTTTAAAATGTATTCGTTTTACCCAGGAACTAATTTTACAATCTCAAAAAAATCTAGTTCCTGTTATAGAACCTCACTATACTTCTATGATCATATTACTTTGGCCCCGTTTACAAGCAATCATGGATTTACATTCTGAATCATTGCAAAAGTCTCCTCTTCCTTCTAAATCTGACGACCTTGCCTCCACTCCCCATCCATTAACCCAGAGAGTTTCCGAACTGCTGTACAGTCTTGCAACACTCAGTGCGAATTCCTTGGAAGCAGAACCTTTAACTCATAGTGTTTCTCGATTGTCTCACGATTTTGTTGCTTTACTTAATAAATTTTGTGAGGGTATGTCCGACGAACGAAAACGGAATCGATTTTTGTCTAATAATTTTACGCTCATTTCAACGGTCTTAAGCGGTGCTCATGGGAAACTGGCTTTTGACCAAAAAGCATATTTTGAAGAACTTAATGAGAAAGTAAACGACTAATGACAGTATACCTACTAATTCAGTATTAATAAAAACGTGTCTTCATTATTATTAGTACTAACATATGGAATATTCTTAAACTAGTTATATGAAAATTAGAATGCTTCCTGCTAACCTTGCATTAAATGCTGTTATTTATAAACCTTAGAAGATTTTAAGCTTGGTGCTCCTTCACAACCCGTAGGAACCCTGCGACACGGCCCATATCCACTTCTCCTTGTTGGCCATCACTCTCTACTGCCTGTAATAAACTTTCGAGTAAAGAGTCAACTTTGGTTTCTTCAACGCCAGTGCATAAAGATACTACTCGACGGCATTTTGATTTAATATTAGTATTGCGATGACGAAGAGTTTCAGCAAGGGCATTAAGTCTTGCTTCGTTTCGTTCGTAAGCAGCGATACGGATCTTTAACTCAGTAAGGGACGGTATATTTTTAGAATTTACCACGAAAGATGCGTCCGCGTCGATATTTTCAGATATATTCTCTGGATTAAAATTTGCATCTAAAGCCAGTAGCTCATTCTTTTGCTCTTCTATTGATACTTCTAAGTTTTTGCATCTCTGTTTCAACTCAGATAGCATAAGAGAGTGAGTTTCCGAGCGCCGCAGCTGTTCCCGAAATTCCGCCAACTTTTTTGTAGATTCTCTCAATTGTGTGTATGTGTTATCAATCATAGATTGCTTCGCAGCCATTTCGTCTTGAAAATCTTTATCTAAGGATGTTATAACATCCGTTACTGAAGTAATAATGTCTTTGCTTTTTTGTTGAGCGGGCATCACAAATTTTTCTTTTTCTAAATTGTTGCTCGAAACCTTGACAGTTTCCTTAAAATCCTTTGTCTCATCATCACCAAAAATTCCAAAATCATAAACTGTTAAACCTGCCCGATTAGGGATGCTTTTAGAAGCACCGGCTTGTAGCAAAATATCAACGACAGTCTTATTACCGATACGAGCTGCTATATTTACAGCCGTATCTCCATTTTTGTCTTGGTAATTTAAATAATTTTGTATGAATTCTTCAAGTGTATAACCATTGCTTGGGGTTGCATGAATGTCAGCCCATTTCAAAAGGGTTTCCAAATAGTATCTGGCGGCAGATCCTCTACCCTTAATTCCGGCCGTCATACAAATGTGGTGAACAACTGTACGACCTGCATTGTCGATACAATTTAAGGAGGGATAGAGTAAATCAAGCAATTCATGAAAAGAAGACTGGTTTAAATGGTTGGTGACCATAACAGATCTCATTAAGGCAGTCTCTCCGGTTAAATTTCCACGCAAAGAATTAGCTTTTCTACTAATCAGAACATTTAACAATGGCATTTTCGCGAGGGCAGCTGCCCAATGTAGAGCAGCATGACCTAACTCGTCAATAGGAACGTCCAAATCTAAAAGATCTGTCAGTTTTGACTCAACAAACTTTATATCAGAATTGTTTAGGTCTAAGAATATAGAGGTCAAAACGTCTTTGGAAGTATTATAGTCGTGCATAACGTTTTGATCAAGGGGTGGTAGACTAGCCGTCAGTGCAGAAAATGATATTGGAAATTCAAGTTTTTCCTTTTTGGAATGCACTTCTTGCCGTGAGGAAGAGGGGTATGCAGAAGGATACGGTGCAGAGTACAAATTGTCGGACGAATGGAGCTTGTGTCGCTTCAAATTGTTATCAGGAGAAGAGATGGAAGAAGAGTCCAAGAGGTATATATTTGAACGCTTTCCATTTTTTTGCTCTTGCTTGTTCATAAATGAAGGCGACGAGAGCGTACCAACATTATTAGAGGAAAGAGAAGCTTTCCCAATTTTAGATAGATCATTACGGTTATGATTTCTTAGAGGTAAGCGGTTAGATAGATATGCTGCCTGAGTCTCCTTCCCGGAGTGTTCTGAGTTTTTTGCCAGCTTTGGAAACAAATCCAAATTGAACGATATTAAAGACTGTAGGATATCGTAAACACCATACTTTTTCGCTGTAGAGACAGCTTTTCCAAAGGGTACCCAAACTCCATCTACACGAGGGTCCTTGATGTCGACGTTCTCGTATTCACCGTTTTCAATAATCTCATCCAATTCTGCGGCATTCTCAAGGCTGCTTGTTCCAGCAAGACGGAGGATTTGAGATATATTAAAATGTGAATCAGAACAACGACGGAGAGCAACATGTTCACCATATTGCAATTCAATGTATCGAACACCGGATAGTTCAATAGCGTTTAGTTCAACTACCTTTCCGTCTCGCAAAACTTGGGAATTTATAGAAATTCTTAGACTTGAGTTGTCAGTGTATGTACTTTTCGTTTCTTCTTCTTTGGACGCGTTGAAATGTTCATGGTTCCTTTCATATGAGAAAGAATCGTTTCCGAGCTCGAATTGAGAGATAAAATTTGCAGATGTCATGATATTACCACGATATCTATAATCTAAAAGGAGAATCGTGTTTTTCTCTCAGAGTTTCCTTTGTATAACACGCTCATTCAACTCCTTCAAAAGACTCTCGTGTAACTCCTTGCAAAAAAAATATTTAGATGTTCGGGCTTTTTTCAAAGCCTTTTTTTGTTCGGTACTGAATGTAAAAACTTTTTAAATTAGAACTGAAGTGAAAGAAGTTTGGGTGAAGTGTTTGTTGTTTAGTTGTACCCTCTAGCTACTACGAACAACCGTGTTCGTTTTAACGATATTTCCTTTGAAGCATCTCGAAATGCCGATGAATTCTTTTTTGTATTCGACTTCTGAGAGTTTATAAATGGTTTCCTAGTTTTAGAGAGTTTTCTAAGAGTTCTATTCGAAGAAGACTCATGCTACGAGTACCCACTCTTAAAAAATTTTCATCTGACTCTAATTTAAGCAATTAAACTATTCGTGACATTGTATATAAACAACATGTTTCTTTACTTCTTTCATTTACTGTTTCTCCTTTTTACCGAAAGAAAAACGCGTTTTCCAGAGCGAGCTGGTTTGTTTACTATATTGTAAACATTGCATATTTCAGCTCATGTAACCTGACGTCATGATGCGACGCGCTTTGTTTTTTTTGTTTGTTTACTCAATGACTGTCAATAGCTAAACGAAACAACAGAATAAAACTTGTTTTTGTATAATATATGTAGATTTTTTGGCTTATAAGTTCGATGTCAAGGTAGTTGAAAGATTTCACTACTCAAGTATTTTCACAATCTATTTATTGTAGGGAAAGAATAAAGTCCTGTTAAACTCAAACCAGAGCTTGAACTTTTGAATTATTTACTGATTTGTCAGAGCTTGCTCCAAGTGCATTCCTTTGAACCGATGTGATGATATGAATGAAAAGTTAGTTTATTACTAAAGATAGAAACGCACTGTTAAATTGAATCACCCTCGAAGGAAACGCTTCCGATTGATGAGAGAAGTTGTTTATATCAAAATATATTTACATTTTATCAGTCCTGTACAATGTTTTAGGATTCATTAGAACCCCCATCAATGTAGAACATACCTAGGCAACAAACACCTATCAAGTTCATTCACCGTGACACAAGCTCAAGAAAATCGCTAATGTTATACTTGTAGAGAATGAACGGGCATTTAAGGTACTTGTAGACAGTTCTTGTACTCCTTTATTTATGTAAAGCAAACAAATTAACAAAACAAAGCACTCTTCCATAAGCACATAATTTTGTACGATATTCGTAGCCGTGTATGTACACTTCATGCTCATTTTGTACTATCAAGATCCAGTTATGTCGAATGAACCGTTTAATGGTCCTTGTTCTCGGTATGATTTTCAAGTATAGGAAAGTTCGGCAAGACAATTCTAATCATGAAGAGAAGTCTAACTGTACAGAATTTGCTTCACCTTATTGAAACTCAATAAGAATGTAGAGTAATATACAATATGCAAATCCAAGAGTAAAAACAAAGACTTCACAGAAAGTAAGCGTCGGGATATATATTGCATAGTAGATTTTATTTTATTTTTTAAAAACTCATTGACCATTAAAATACGTCGCCTGTTGTTTTACATTCATGTCATCAATGAACTCAAAAAAGACAGAGGAAAATGAGCGAAACATAAGGAATTTAGCTCCATTAATCAAGAATTTGTACTTCTGATTAAAACATCTTTTCGCATGTCATCGTCAGAGATGCGTCTCATTCGGGAAAATGGAAAAATAATAGCTATGATTTTCGCGGTAATCAGACCAGCGGAAACTGGGCCAAATTGATTACTATCTCTGTACAATAAATAATCAGCAAGTATACTTTCAGAATTTTCACTTACATCGAATGAAACTGTTCGTCTCCTTCAACCCAAACATGCCCTTCTGGAACAGGTACAAATCTTGTACTTTTCGGTGGTCGTGTTTTTACTAGATCATTTTCAATGGCAAGTACACGCTTAACAAGGAGCTTTTGGGGATCTTCTGGAGACCTAAAACATTGTTAGAACACCAGAAGACAAGCATTTTACCCACCTTAATATGACAACATCACCTCTATGAAAATTCCTATTCCATTTCCAGATAAGTACTTTGTCACGTTTTAAATAATTGGTTTCCGGGTTCAGTGTGGGTTTCATAGACCTTCCATCGATGCTTCCAATACTGAAAACGTGTTGCTCAATGAACAGTAAAGCTGGTATCCATAAAGAAATTCCAAGAAAGTTCTTAGTAAATGTAAAAAGAAATTGTTTTTTACTAGACTGAAATTTCACCATTGTCTTTTCCACTTCTATATAGTTTGAACCAATTCACAACCTACTTTTAAAGATTATACCTTCTTTCAGAACCAATTGTTATTTACAAGTATCTTTAGATATTTGTAAATTGCATTGAAAACGATGTGCAATACAGCCTCTAGAATGAATGGAAAATAAACTGGCGTGCAGCGGTTACCTTTCACAGTACATGGTAGCTGAGCTTTCCTGCTACACCACTATCGCATATCTGACTTCAAACTTAATAAATTTGTCTATTATACAAAACTTCTAGAGAATTATCACTTTGTCTATCATAACCACAAAATTTTTAGCCCACATATGTACATGCTTTAGAGGTTAATATCTAACTCAAACACATCGTTTAGCCAGGCTTTCAGCTGTATTATATGATTAGTAATTTTGAACAACATTTTTTCATAGTTTTCAGGACTTACCTCTGAGTAAGTAACTGAAGCACAGTCTAATTCATCTCTAGAAATTAGAGCTATAGACTGATTGATTCCAGCATCCAACTATATAAATGTTAATTACTAAGTTAATAATAAAAAACCCCTTTATCTTACCTTTCCCAACGCAGTCAGGACCTGCCATAAATCAATAAGAGGACATTGATCCTCATCAACTTGATGGAATAAATAATCCCGCAACAAATGTAACAAATAAATTTTGCGATCACGAAATCCTGGCAATACAGCTAAACGGTCATTGCAATCGGTGATATACATAAGTTTAACCAATATTTGGAAGAAACGCTTATGTTGCAAAGTTTGTGATAATCTTCTTTCCATTGCAGCATTTTCTCGGTAGGAGGCATCCATTATTGAAAGAAAATGAACAGCATAATCTTTTAGAAAAATATCAATGTCTTTCTTCACAATGTCTTCAGAGATGAAAAATAATACTGCCTTGTAAAAATCACGCGAATAGGTATGGTTAATATGCCGAGCAGCCTTGGACATATCACCGTCTAAACTTCCAGTAGCTAAGTTGGCTATAATACGTCCAAAATCTTTTAGGTCTTGTTGTTGTCGACTTTCAAGGGAAGGTTTAATCGGTACCGCCAGTTCATAATCAGCACAGCTATTAATGCGGATTCTGTTTGTTTTGTTTAGTATTAGGAAAAGGAAATATAAAATATCGTACCTTCCATTATGGTTTACGAGTATCCTTGAAGGAGATAGGTTGTTACAAGCCAACCCATTTTTGTGTAAGTGAGATATTGCGATGGCCATTTGAAACATATAGTTCCATAATTCTTTTTCATCTGGCATAGCATGGTCGGTATGAGATTTTTCAATCGTGGAAGCACCTTCAAAGTACAGTTCTGTTAAGGTTGAGCATCGCGGATGATAATCATACACAAGTATTAAAGCTGTTAAGTTAGCTTAATAACATAAGTTTTCTTACATTGATCATTAAAAGTATCAGAATTGAAAGCATTGTAAAAGGTAACGATATTCGGATGAAATATACGTTTCAAGGTCTCAACGGATTTTGGATTCACAGGATTGGGACAATCTTCGTTGTTAGTCATACAGAAACACGTTTAGATAATATTTGAGCCGTACCTTGTAACCTTCTTAAAACATAAGTGTTTTTATCAATCGTAGAAGTAGCTTGATATGTCCAAACATTAAACCCTAAATCTTCTTTATAGCGATATAGCTTTTTGTTTAAAGGAGACAAGGATGTGTAATCGGAAACAATAGACGGTAATGCTTCCTAAAGTTAGCACCTCAGCGAAATGATGAACTCACCATGCAAAGTTTGACGAGAAGCTTCGCTATTCCGCTCAATTTCTTCTCTAATGTCGTCTTCTATAAATAAATTATTCACATTTCTTTCATAAGGACGAAGAGTAGGTAAGGTAGACGGTTGAGGATTGTAAAGATGAAAACGCGTCTAAAATATTAAAATTAGCAACCGCCTGCTTTTTTAACATAACAGAACAACTTACTAATTTAAACTGATTTTGCTGAGAATAATATAACCCTGCATCATTCGAATACATCCCATCTGCCCCCAGGATTCCTGAGTTTGCATATGGATTTATAGTCTATCATTGTTAGAACGTTATAAGATCACAATCTTAAGTGTACATTTTTAGAAGAAGGAATAGCTAAAGGAGTGCGGTCACGAGAAAGAAACATAGGAGGCTCTTGGGATTTGGGGATGAAAACAGCAGCACCAGCAGCTTTTGCCGAAAGCGATGATTTAGGTTGAAATGATGCAGAAGTAGCATTCAGCTTTTTTCTAGTTTTATTTGTTAGCAAACACTCGAATGCTTAAGGCCGATCGCAAAACTAAGGCCACAAAAATAATCGAATCGTACCTAGCAAAGGGAGGCTCTGGGGTACTGCTTTTTGGTAAAAATGACTAAAAACGCGTAAGTTTGATAGAACACAAAGAGCCAAAATCGATGATGATGATCAAGAAAGCACATACATTGTCGTGACGGAACATACAACCACTTTCAGAATACTTGCAACTCCCATATAGCAAAATGTTTCTGCATAAGGTACGCTTAGCCCGTGAAGAGTGATCTATTCTCGTTAGCAACAGAAATTAATCGTCTGTTAAGGGATGCATACCTTTTTCTTCAACTGCCAAAGGATACCTAGGAGAGGTTTGTATATTTTCTCCTATCTTTGGAGATACAGGTACAGAATGAGATTCATTCATTCCTTTCGTAACCAGGGAATTGTCTTATTTATCGTTTCGTGCTCCAGACAGCTTTTGCAGGCTTGCACAGTAAGAGATGACGCGTTTAAGGAAACACGTTAAAGTTCCGTAAAGGAGAAAGGAAATATATTATTTAGTCTAGCAATGGAGCTCTAGTAATGAAGCGTGAAAGGTAATAAAATAAAATGAAAAACTGAGGAGCTTTTTCCTAAATAACCTTTCTTACTAATGTTGCATGATTAGATACAAATCATAGGTTGCTTGGTTTCAGTTACATTGTGTAACTGATGAGGAAAGCAAACGTTCTTAGGAATAATATTTCTATACAAACCCACACATATGATTTGATAAATTTCTTATAAAGTAATCACTTCAAGCTACTTGAAACACTCAATGGTTATTTCTAACTTTCGTATATATAGTTATATCATCATTGTTTACTACGGTAATTCACGAAAATGCAGTAGTAAACAAATCTAAGGAAATGAAAGAGATTGAGTTATTGACCTTGTTCAAGGGCATAGGAGCCTTTTATACAGTTTTACCGTTTTTATTATCCGCAGTTGATTTCCGTTGATATAAAATGAGTCCATTTTAAGTGTTTTCATTCATATAGTTTTAGCACTAGTTTTCTGCGCTTCAGACATAAACCATAGGAAAAGTAATATTCTTTTTGATATAAGATTCTATAAATAATACTTATATTATGTCAAGTATTCGTTGACTTTTCGCAGCTTGGATCTGGTTTCATTTGCTTCTATGGAAAAGTTTTGCGTTTATTCATAATCTATTTGCTTATAATATTTATAACAAAATAGAATGATAGACTTTTTCTTGACATAAACGCTGTTTTTTCTTCATCCTTGTAAATTACCAGGTTTCATTATGAGCCCTCTGTCAGTTTCCTAGAACCACTCACTATTTTTGTTTACTCCTTAGGACACCCACGTTTAGACCGACTTCCAACGTTTTCACATATATATAATATTAACTGCTTGTAAAAAAGAAAACCAAATATATTGTGCTTATAAACTGTACATTTCATCAGTGATTCATTACGTTTCTCTAATGGTATTTTGCTTTTCTTAAAGTGCAAACCTACTACCTTACCTTTCCTTTCTAAAATACCATCTATAGTTTAATAGGAAGTTTTAGGAAATGAGTTCTCTTGGGTCAGGTCCCTGGTTTTCCAGGGAGCTTGAGCATTCCCACAGATTGATGAATGAAAAAACAAAGGAATTTTCTTTCTTGGTTTCAGAAACTATGGATTGGCTAAATGAACATATGTTGGAGGTTTCTAAGTTACGTTTAGAAGGGTATGTTCTGGTTTATATATTTTAGCACTCTAATAATTTATTAACTGTTTTTTTTTTTTTTGCAGAGACCTCTATACATTGGCTAAAACTCCTAACAGAATTAAAGAAAAATATACTACGCCAAGACTAAGTCCAGTTCGACGCTGCGAGCTGCCAACTCCTAGAATGCAGTTATCTTCAATACAGCAACAATTGGAACAAGCCGCAGAAGGCAAAGAGAAGGAAAAAAATAGTCTTCGTCTGGAACAAAAGGACTTTCTGCCTATTCATACCGAAGAAGAGCCAAAACCGGAGTCGAAACCTTCTGAAGTTTATGTAGACAACAGCCAAAGTCCTGCGCTACCGAAATCACCCTCACCCGTGTCTGATGTGAAGCAACCAGACTCAGAACATCAAAGTAAGGATGCTGAATTGCTAACAGAGATAAAAAAAGAGACTCCTACGAAAAATCCTTCACCTGCTTCAAATCCTCAACAATTTACTGAATGGGATATTCCTCTTCGTGAACCTTCTCCTTCTCCTATCAAGTCCACCGCAAGTCCCAGTAAATCATTGCAAAACAAGCATCCTGCTTATTCCTTTGTTCATTTACCAAAACGAGAAGATATATTAAGACGTCCTGCCTCTCTTCAAAACCGAGCTGATTCAACAAACTCTTTCCTGCATCAACTTAATCGACGATTAACGAAGGAAAGCACTTTGAACACAGCAAATTCTGAAGTTGAAGCTGCACATCCAAATGCTCAAAATCTTTCAAAGTCAAGTTCTTCTTCTCTCACTAGTCCTTCTCGACTAAAACGATTTTTATCCTCAATTGCATTTGGAAATAAAACTGAGTCTAGTAAACAGGAGCCTGCTTCTACAATTGAAAATTCATCACCTAAGCTGAACCCGCATAAGCGTTCCTCAGATGTTGCTGCAATCGAGGACAATGCTCCCAAAAATTTTACTAAACAAAGGAAAACTTCCCCCGAAATGCCTTCTTCTAAAGAGTTTACTAATGACAAGCAATATTCTAAAAGCATTGATGTACCTTCAAGGTCGGAGCGGCCTGCAAGTACTTCAACTGAAGATATTTCGTCACATGATGAACAGAAGCTTGACAAACAAATGGATGAATTTGTTCCTTTAATGCATGAGGAGAAAAGCCCTCTAAAATTTAAATCAAAGTCTACGTCAATGTTTGATAGGGCTGAAAAACTCCGCCAGCAAATTCACGGATTAGCCGGGAATCGGACAGAGGAACCCTCAACTCCTCCAGGAATAAAAAAGCCCGTTAGTGCTGTTCTTGATGCTGCTAGAAATTCAACCGCAAAAGATTTACAACTAGCAAAACTAAAAATTGGAGGATCTAAGCAAGAGTCACCGAAGACCCCTAACAAATCTCACGTAAAATCTGAAATTCCAAAGATACCTTCCATAGCTCCATTTACAAAGCTATCGACTAAAAGCTCCGTGTCTCAGCAGAAGGGTCCTTTAAATTCATCTCATTCCAACTCAGAAACCCACGAAAATGCGCTTGAATCACATAATAGATCCAATATAAGCTCCAATCCTCAAACGTCAGAGAAATCGTTGGATATTGCAAAAGAAACTCGTAAATTGACGGAAGCCGGATATTTGTCTACACAGAGTCAACGACCGGTGGCTATTCGTGTTGCTACGGCATCTCAGCGTGAATTGGAGCAGACAGAAAGAAGGAAAGCTAAAGCTACCTTGTCTTCTTCTTCGACACAAACTGAATTCAACAATGCCGATAAAGATTTACCGAGAGCTTCATCCTCTTTAAGCACCAATTCTGATAATAATCGAAAATTAATACCAATGCGTCAAATGAAGACCTCGAACATAATGAAATCTGTAAACTCTTCAGAAGATCGAAATGAAGCAGGGAAATCGCCTGAAGCAAATGTGAAGGAGGAGTCAGTCCAGTCACAAGCACATATTAACGGTGATAAACAAGAAAAATTGGGGTCCAAACGTTTAGTGACAAATGCAACTGGGTCAAATTGGAACAATGCAATGATCAAAAGACAGGAAGAATCAAGAAGACGTAAGCTTTTGGCAGAAGCTGCATCGTCCAAATCTAAACCTGGGTTGACAAGAGTTACATCAAAACCTACGCTTCGCCCTACTCGTGAACTGTTAGAAGACAAGTCTTTGGCTTTGCATTACTCTGGTTCCAGAAAGATTGAAGGCGACACGGTCACGTCTTTACCAATTTCAACTACCAATCATAAATCCAATAATGAATCTCATACGAATGATGAAGTTAAAGGATCACAATTTCAGCCAGCAGCGCTGAGTAAAGTAGGCTTCAAGCCTCAGACTATGAAACCGTTGCGACATAATTTCCCTCCACCCACAAAACCTGTTGCTATAAAAGAAAATAATTCGGTATCCAACACAACTGCTTTAAATAACAGAAAACCAACCAATTCTGCTAATACGGAGCCTACAGTCGATAGAAAGTTATCTGGGTCTCAAAAGTTGCAAAGATCACCCTTGGTTAAAACTCCTAAAACTAGTCAGTTTACTGGTTATGATTCATATTCTCCTAACGCATCTTACGAATTACCTGACATCGACAGTGACTATTTAGATGAAAGTGATGACGAAGAAAAAAAGAAAAAAATCAACTTACCATCGTGGGCGGAATCACCTGAACTTCAAGAGCAATTGAAGCGACAGCAAAAGTGGGATCCTGATAAGATTTTTGGATCTATAAAGCCGTTACATATGGATGAGTTATTCAAATCAAAAGATCGAAGTAAGCTACGTTTTCGTCCAAGGAGTTCATCCGCCGACTGGTCATCTCAAGACAGGCTAACGCAAGCGGAAATCGATAACTATAAACGGAATATGGGGTATTTATAATCATCTAATTAGTTTTGGAGTCACAATTTGTACACTATTAGTTAAATGAGGTTGATTGATTCATAATGTTAACTTGGAAACCGAACTTTGTTTTTTTTTATTTATATTTATTTCTAATGCAAATACAATTTTTACTTGTAATATTAATACTGAAACTACTAAATCAAAAGGGACAGCAATTGGTTTCTACTAATATGATTTAAGAATGTTATTAAGAATTTAGTTTAAATTTGATGTTGTTTGCACCAAGCTTTAAATTGCGCGTTCGTATACCCAGTCTTTCGGTTTTGCCTTCCTTTTATTCTTTTTCAAACTACCCCACCAGATACATACAACTTGGTCATTTTGTTTAAGAATATTGTGTATGATTTCTTTCTATACCTCTATAAATAATTGAGATTGTGTTCTTAAGCTACAAGAAGCATGAAAAAGAATTCGTTGGCATGGATGACTACGAGGTATTCGACGTTGAGGACTTGAATGATTTTTTGGAACAGCTTGATAGACAAGAAAGCTCTTTTTTACAAATAAGCTCAAACCTAAAAGTTGATGGAACTGACTCAGAAGTGGAATGGGGAATTACCTCCATTGAACATGACACTATAGGTATGCTTTTGTTCAGCTTTTTAGGATCAAAGAAACTATATATGTTAACAATATAATCTAAATTAGAAGCGGATATGTTTAGGAAAAAGACTTTGTATGATTTGTTTCGAAAACGTCGGGGTTACCTTAATGTAGGAAAGATAGGCTTACTTACAGAGTGAGACATATCTGCTGAAAGATGCTAACAAAACGCATTTAGGTAACTGATCTGGTGTCGCCTTTATGGTGTGAAGTACAACAGGATTACTATTTGACTAAAAAAATAAAAAAGACCTCCCCACAAATGATAAAAGGGAGCTCTGTACACCAACACCTTGAATATGAAACAACACCGCCTACGGATCGCATTTTGCTGAATAAAACTTCGAAAGAAGAGCCTTGGGCCCTTAAAATTCTGAAGCAAATTGAAGGGTTACAGCAGCTATATCTGAATGGAATCACTCGAGAATTCCCTATTTGGGGACTTTACAAAGATTCGTTTGTTGTGGGTATTATTGATGAAATCAGCCTTGCCCAGCAAGGAACAAGTACAAAAGAGCATAGCGATATTCGTGATTTTTGGCTCCCAGGGACAAGAAATATTTATTTTACTGATAATAAAACCAGGTTTTCTAATGCGAAACCAAGTATTTCTCAAGTCTTTCAATCAAAGATACAAGTTATGTACTACGCTCATCTTTTTCTTCACTATTTTCCCTCATTGAACATTAAGTCTACTCAACCTTTGTATGCTACACAAAAAGATGACAACCAAATGAAGCTAGAAAAACCTTGGATGGATTCATTTCTTAACAGTTTGAATCTGGATGGCTCTAAAGATTTGGGCACAGAGTTTTTGGAGCAGAGTATTCGGACAATCCCAACGATACCTGAAGACGATTTTAAAGAAAATAATTCCTTGAATGGACTATACAAAATTTCTTCAAAATTAGCACGGCGTTTGCGCCTAAATATTTCTGATAAAAATTTGGGCATTGTAAGTATTATCTAATGATTTAGTTTTACCTTAACAACGGTAAGAAAATCTATTTTAAATTTTTATTATAGCTGAAAGTTACTTTTTCCTCATAGTTTTGCTTACCGAATTTTACTAACAAATATGAAGACATACTGGAACCCTCAAACACAACAGCCGTTGCACGTTGAAAAGTTTAACTATGAACCTACTACATTAGATGACTGCTATAATAGAGTAAATTCATTATGGCGCACCATGAGAGAACCTGTTGGTGTCTCTCCTAACGAAGTATTTAAATGTCGCAGCTGTGAATTTCGTGAGGAATGTTGGTGGCTTCAGAAGAAGCAGAGCATGCCTATTCGTAATTTTGAATAAAGAAATACGAATATGAATTTCTCTATTGTTCATATACTTCTTCAATGCAATTCATATCGTTTACCGAAATGATCCATCTGATGCTCATCTTGAGGTCATATGTACAAAGACTAAAGAGCCAATACTAATTAACATTACTTGAGATCATATTTGTGTTATGCATTTATGAAATGTAAATTTATTAATTTATATACCGCTGATAATTAAATTGAACTCAAGCTCAATACTTATCATGAAGTTAGCTGGGTATATTCTATTGAGCTTTGTCGCGCTGGCATCTGCACTGCCTTCTGTTCCTTTTCTTAATAAGCGCATAGCTGAATCTGATAATGCAACTTTATACAATTCTACCAGTACTGAGACAGTTCCTACTACACCTGTAGTCCTCGACGTTGTTTTATTGAATGGTACTTCTTGGATTTCAACCCGCGAAAGATTCTGGGCAGTTGAGAGCAGCAAGGATGAGTTTACCATTGCTGAAACTTCACACAGTTTTAAGTCTATTGACAGTGTCCTTTGGAGCCCAATCTTAGACAACATTGACCATCCTCGACTTTTGGTTTTGGATGAAGTCGCTAGCAAAAGTCTTTCTAAGGTTGCAAGTGGCGTCTCTGGTGTTTCCTCTCTTTGGAATCAAACCGGTAGTGATAGTAATGCAACAATTTCTGGTAACTTTTACCCGACGAATACGACAACTAATTCATCTATCGCTTGGAGCCCAACCTCAAATCAGACTAACACGTCTTCATCTGTCTCTACTGAGGTCAACTCTAAGATTCTTTCTTTCTTTGGATTAAGTGAAAGGCATGTTAACCATTCAAGTTCACGGCTAGTGATTGTAGGAACTGCGAAACCAACACTGAAAAATGTCACTGTTTTGGATTCTTCCGAGAAATCCGTTTATCAATCATTGGTTCAAGAAAATAATCGGTATATTCGACGTGATATTCCTGAGATCGACGCTGAAGTTATTGATGTATTTGGCTTTGACTTTTATTATTTGGCTTTAAGCTCGTCCATTTCGTTCTTAAAGAGCTTTGCCTTTTGTAATCAAACGTCAGCCTTTTCATTATTTCAGGATCTTGCTTCATGCGGCGTATCAGGTCAGCTCAGCTCTTCATCTTGTGCAGACGGTAGTTATTATTCGCTTTTCGGCCCTAATGGCTATTTTGTGACAGATTTGGGAAGTACAGCAGATGTGATTGTGGTTAATAGTGAGACGAATTGTAATGCCTCTGTTTCCGCTGTTGCTTCCAACACCACATACGTGAATGTGAATAGTGCCGTTAATCTGACATCTTCTTTGTTAACGAATATCACGTACAATGCGAATTATACTAACAGTTCAATGTCCACTATCCCCGTCCATGACGTTACCAATGCCACTGGCACTAATACGACTTCCTATAATGATAGTGCTCCTGCTTCTGGTTTTAACCCTTCAGTGTATTACGGATCAGGATTCTTGAATATTACTGATTATTTGAATACTGATGGTGATGGTCATATTGTTTTGAAGGGACCAAGTGGACGAGCCTTAGGAGACTTTTACATTCTTAATGGTACACAAGTGGCCTTAGGAGATTATTTAATTCCACTATGGTGGTAAAGGAAATGAGCCGTATACTATTGCCAATTTATTTTCTATATAATTTAAATTGTCAATAAATCAATTTGATATTTTTGTTTACAACTCACCGTAAAATATAGTTTATGTTTTTGTATCCTCTCGAACCAGTTCATTAAAATAAGGTAATCAAAAAGTTTGACTTCTATGAAGCCAAGTACTACCATTTTGGTTACATCGCTTATTGAAAGGTTCGTGCTGTGTCGTCTTCTGATAGTAAACAGATAATAAAATCGTCATTATTTAATATTACTACGTACATACAAGAGCACTTTAGTAAAATAAAATACGTTAGCTTAGATTTTTCAAGATGAGATCAAATTTTTATAAACTTGACGAGCATCTACGTTATCGGTTTCGTCAGAACGTGGAAGGGCAATCCATTTGGGGTTTTCTCTGAAAAGACGCATAGCATGAATGTAATCATCACTAGAAGTGGTAAACCGGTGGTAAATTCCAGCTGGTAAAATGATTAAGTCACCTTTTTCCATGAAAATACGAATCCACTTGTCATCGACTGAGCGCAAATCGAAATAGCCCTTCCCATCCATAATGAGACGAATTTCCTCGTCTTCATGTAAGTGCTCTTCAAAGAACTTTTTGACCATGGAATCGTATCGTTCACCTAACGTAGCACGGCTGACAGTTACTTCATCACGACTTTGAAAACCATATTTTTTCATCAATTCGTCAGCGAACGCATATAAATCACCATCAGAATGTGAGCTGATTACCTTTGCATCATTAAGTTCTGCTTCACTGATAGGTATGCCCGAGTCATTTGGCTTTCTCTGATCTCCTTCGTCTTGAAAAAGATAAGCTCTCATATTTCCAAATGCTCAATCAAATCAACAACGATAGTTTAATAAAATAAACAGAATAAATAAAAGAATATCAAATCGATTAACGAACCAAGTTGATACTGAAAACTGAGAAGGGAGGGGAACGAAGTTGAGTTTTGCAAAAGCAAAATTTTCGCCCGCAGGGTTCTTCTTTAGCATACTTATCAGAGATCAAGCACGCAAGCATTCCAATATCGAGGTTGTGGTTCTGGATGAGATCTAATTAAAAATAAAACCAGAAAAAAAGCAATAAATTTGAATGTTCTACCATAGCTCCTTTGTGGAGTTTTCTTCATCCGAAGTTGCACAATTATTACACCAATTCAACTGAACGTAAAAATCAGCGTGTGCGACTATTCTTCTTTTTGAGTTGAAGGATTTATAACTTATTATACCCATTAGTAAACGTGTTTTGCAGTATTACGAAAAGCCATACAAGTAGAAGTTTGCACTCCAATAGACAGAAACCGAATATCCTTGAGTTTATGTTTACAAATAAAACCGTTCTTATGATACTTTGCAAGTCTGATTTTGGATCGCTAAAAAGGAGAGTATAGTGTGTTTGCCGCAAACTATGATTTCCACTCTAAGGTTATTTCAATTTCCTTTTCGTATGGGACGAATTCTTTTTTTTCAAGCAATGGAGCCCATTCCAAAGAGAGGCAATTTGTATTCATTTAGGCAAAACTCTTGTCAATATCCTTGGATGTCTCGCCAGTTTCAAATTAGCGCGTCATCTCAAACACAAAAGACAAAAAAACCGTATTTTTTAGAAAAAATCAATGAGGAGGAAGTTGAGGAAGTTTTTGTTCGCGGAAGTGGACCAGGAGGCCAAAAAATAAATAAAACAAGCATTGTTTCACAATTAAGACATATTCCGACTGGCATCACAGTCCGGTGCCAAGAAACACGTTCGCGAGAACAAAATCGGAAAATAGCAAGGAAAAGATTAGCTGAAAAGGTTGACGAGTTTTATCATGGAGAAAATAGTTTGCTGTCATTAAAAGCTCAAAAGATTGTTCAGAGGAAACGGAATCGTCAGAAAAAAAGTCGAAGAAAATACGGTCTTGAGAAAGATAAGGGCCAAATCTGGAATGATGAATCTTCTAGTGAAAGCCCAAACGAACAATCTAAAGTCGAAAACTGAAAATTTGCTTAGATGTATAATAAAAATCCCCGAGCTTAATCGTAAAGAATAAGAGACAAAGGACTGTTAATTAACTTTAATCATTACATGACATTAAAAAAGTTCAGATCAAGCACCACGAATACGACGAGCTAGCTGCATATCGCGTTGCATTATGGTTACACGCTTGGCATGAATAGCACAAAGATTCGTATCTTCAAACAAATGCACGAGAAAAGCTTCTGCTGCTTCTTGGAGGCACTGTAAAGCCGTTGATTGCCATCGAAGCCCAACGTCTGTAGAAAAGTTTGCAACAAACTCTGATGAGATTTCACGGACAATACGAGAGAATGGAAGACGTTGAATTAGTAAATCCGTTGTTCTCTGATATTTTCGAATTTCTCGAAGCGCCATTGTCCCCGGGCGGTACCTTTTTTTACGTGGATGAGGAATTGGATCTCCTGGTTCTGCCATTAAAGATTTTTTAGCCATTTCTGCTATAAAGTCCTATTTACTTTAAGTAAAAGTTTAATAATGCACGGTTAAATTTATCGATATTAGTGAAATTTCAGATGGAAAAAACAAAACAGTCGCGTCGCGTTTTTTTTTCCAAGTTCTTCTGCACTTGTTTATGTCTTCGAGTAAGCTCCAAACTCATATAAAGGTTTTTTCCAGTAGACTATCACTTTTTAAGCTGCCTTCTTAATGAAGCATTCTCAATTTATCGCCTGTTTTCTACTTTGTTCAGGATACGCTACAGTAAACAATTCACATTCAAAAGCAATTACTCGAAAGGTCGTTATAAAATAATTACCACATTGGTGTACATTGCTGTTGGATGCGCTATAATCCATTTAGGGACTTTACAATCGTCAGCCGATTTGCGGTATATATAGAATATGCACTGGACAGTAGTATGGTAAGTTACTTTAGTACTTACGTACATAGCGCATTGAAATTTACTATTTATACTTAGCACATTGTAGCTTAGGGTTAAATGGCTGTTACCGCTAAACGCTCTAGTTCCTAAAAAATGAATTTTTCCTTATATGAATAGTTTGGTTTATTAAGAACAAATTCATGAGCGTCTTCATATCATAAACGAATGTACCTTGTTTTGTTTATTGTTTATTTATTTTTTTGTCTTTCACAAGAATCTCTGCTCCAATAAGTTGAACCATTAGCGGTGGACACCAGGCACATTCGCAGAGACAACCGGATAAGGAGCGAGAATTAGTGGTATAAAGCGACCTATATAGAAGACACAATGAGTTCGAAACAACAAGATCAGCATTGTCGAATATCTTATTTATACCAAGCAGCACATTACTTGCTCCAGCATACTGAACAAGCAAAATTTTCTCGACACTATATCTCCACAGCGAAGCAGGTATCTCAAAAATCTGTCCTACGGTTACACCCAAATATAAAGAGAACAATTTGCAAGAAATGTAATTCTCTTATGGTTTTTGGAAAAAGCTGTTCGGTCCGGACAGAAGAACCGTCAAAAAGGAAGCCTGAATGCGATCGTAGTTTGTGGGTATGCAATGAGTGTGGATCAACAAAGCGGTTTCCTTTTTCAAAAGCAAAAAGAAACAAACAAAAGAAGGATGATAGGGTGAATGAAAGTGAAATGATGGCGCCATAGAAAATCAAGCAATCGAGCCCAATAAAATGATATTCATGATCGTAATAAAATAGATACCAGAATCCGTTGAGGTCTCTGTAAGTAGTTGATAATTCACTTTTTGGCCTTTTGAAATTGTAGAGGCTTTCGATTATACATGGGCCATGCAGGAATGCATATCTGAACAAACACCGTGTTAGTAGAGAATTATGCTCTTCTAGTTCAAATACATACGATTCCAACGACAGCAGCTAAAATAAAAAATACTATGATGCTCAGGTACGAGTCTTGTGCAAACCATCCTGCAATGTACGCTCCAACCTATAAGAGACGCATTGTTAGCAGCTTCACCGAGATACATTCATTCACCGTACACCAGACATTAAGATCCCATAATTCATGTATTTTGCACAACGAATTTGACCATTAAAATCGATTTTTCCCTCTAAATAATTCATGGTAGATGTAAACTCATTGTTTTCCAAATTGTGAGTGATATAATGAAGCTGAGCATTCGCTCTGTTCAGTCATAGTGGATTCCGGTGTACAAGGAAGGAATTTGCGTTAATAAACAAAACGATTCAAATGAAGCGATTCATTCAGTTGGAAAGAATCGAGCAAAAAATCAACGAATTTCATCTGCTCAAGCCTAAAAAATGACTTTAGCGGCCGCTTTCGTTCCTGGTAAGTCTGTTTGGTAGTTCATGAAATCAACCCAAAGATGAAAGGAAACATCACTACTAAGCTATGCTACTAACTTCAGTCTTTCCCTATTCCTTGAATCCTGAGGTTTCTAAACATTGATGAAGGAAATTGTGCAGTTGAAGAAATAAATCTGATTTTGAAAGGCTGACTTTATTTTTGGTATAACTTCCAAGAGTGAAATGCAAACGAAGTAGCATGAACAAGGCCATCTGGGCTAATAGTTTCGCCGTTTCTTGAAGTGCTTTTTCCTTAAAAAATAAATTAAAAACTCGATATACAGAGATATTGACTATTCTGCTTCTTACATTGAGTCTCACAACTTGTTTTGTCATCGAATATACATTACTGTTACTATGGCTTCCAGAAAGATTGTACTAAAAGAGTTTCTTTCGCCTAGTTCTATTCATAAATTACAGGCCCTGTTTCAAGGAAAACTTCCAGAACCTAAAAGTTCTTCTGGTTTACAAAGTCAGTCATTTGTTGAACTTGCACAGCATTTTGTTTACCTGAACAGTGCTTCCTCAGAAACCAATTTGGATTCAGACGGCTACGAGACCATTTATGCTCCATACGGAAAGCCTCTGAGGTATAAGCATCGTCTTTGGCTGCATGGGGTCCTGAAGTTTCATGCACCGCTTCGATTGTTTCAGGAAGCTGAATGCCATGAAATCGTACACACGAAACCGATAAGTCAAAAGAAAAGACAAGTGTCTATGGCAGAGGATTATGATCCGACATTAAATCCCCTTCCTACACAGGTTCTAGTTGAAAGAAAAATTTACGATCAACAACAGAATCTATGCTTAGAAGAAGATCGTACCTTGTACTATACAAACAAGGATTACCTGACTGATGAAAATAGGATTACTAGCAAATATCCTTCGAAAAAGTCTTGGTCATTTACTCCTACGGAAATCATGGTATTTCGATATTCATCTCTAATGTTCAATGCTCATTTCATTCATTGGAATAGACCATATACAACATCCGTGGAAAAATATCCTAATCTTATAATTCCGGGTCCGTTGCTCATAACAGCCATGGCTAATTTCTTTAGATTTTCATACCCAGAGTTGAGTAAAAGGGTTCGCCAATTTGACTACCGTCTTTTAGCCCCCGCATTTGTTGGTACTCCTATTCGTGTTTGTACGAACGATACAGCTAGTGTTTGGTTAGAAAGCGAATCTACGAAGAATTACCCTACTCTATTAGCAAAAGGAAGATTTTCTTTTGTTTCTGCGTAGGCAAGTATCACTTACAAGCAACTGCTACAAATAAAGCGTACACTGTTAACAACTCCAACAATTACGGCTTCCTTAAAAGTTTCAACCTTGCTTTAGTAACAATTTAGCTTATCAAAATCAAATTTCAACATTATTTTTCTTTAATATTATTATTAATAACCAATGAATTAATTCACACCAAAAGGAATTCGGGTACACAGAGTATTGAAAACAATAAACGACAAGATCAACAAGAAAAGATAAAATCCAAGAAAAGAAACAGAGAATTATTAAATATACATGAACGAAAAAAACGTAAACCGAAAACCTCAAATTGTTGTAGACATGTTCAAGAATCGTCAACAAAAAATTACAAAGATTTTCTCATAACTTGGCGTAAGATAATAAAAAATTTTTTTTTCCCCAATTTGAAAGAACTGATCCTTTTTTTCTGTAAAAGCACAATTATGGATTGTTCTTTTATCTACCGTGTTTTACTCGTAAATGTCGAACAAGAGCATCGTGTCGGCTGAAATGCCTCTGATCTCCACAAATTTCACAACGGAAAACAGGGCGAGTTTTAGCATGAATAGTATCTTGATGACGAATCAGATCATAAGTTCGAGAAAACACAGTATTACAGGTTTCACCAGTAGTGCGATTCGGTAATGTACAACGTACTGGTCCTGCTTGTTTACCAAATTTAAATTTCCTCCGTTTACGTTGTGTTCCTGCCGATGTAGTTAAACTTGGGGTTGGAGTAGTATCAACAGGAATAGAGTTCTTCTCCCCACTAACAGCTGCCACGGGATAATCTTCCTTCTTTTCGCTGGGCGACGCCCTGGGTAAAGGTTGAGCTTGTGGTGGTTCGGCTACAGAAGCTTGTGCAGAGACCTGCGATTTTGCAGCGTCATATGGAGTAAATCCACTATTAGCAACTGTATTTTTAATGGGAGATGTAGACGGAGGGGACGGGCTAAGAGTGGTATTGGAAGGAACGACAACAGGCGGCTGGGTAGGAGAAAGGGAATTCATGGAACCAAGGACAAGTGAGGGGCGTTTAGGACGATAGGAAGTATTAGCGGGACTAGGGAACGTATGATTCGGTTGAGATTGTAGTGATTCCGACTGGAATTGGGAGGTCTCCATTTGAGAAGGAAGAATATCAGGAACACCATCCAAAGCCTCTGAACCATAATCTTTATTTACGGAAGGATTTGGAGGTAATAAAGAGTCTGCAGCTTCAGCTAATGCCTGTGAACGCTGAACAGTGGGATAATCCAAAGAGGTGTCAGGCACAGGATAATTGTTATATTCGGGAATGGTTTCGCCATCCATAGGCATGTTAGACTGTTTAGGAAGATCATTATTCATGGTATACATTTGGAAAGCTTGTGATAAGTTGGGTTGAACTTGTTCAGGATATTTTTGCGGAGAAAAGCCGAATTCTTGCTTAACAGGCATCGTGGAGGAATTTTTCTCGGTTGAGGAAACCAGAGGAGGAGCAGTTTGCTCCTGTTTCAGTTGCTGCTGATTTTGTGATTGAATAGGGGGCGGCATTGGAGGAGGTTGCAAAGACGATTCTTTTTTAGAATAACCTTGTGCGATTCGGTCGGGGGGAAGCAAATCAGTTTCTAGAGTAGGGGAATTCAAATCGAATGGATTGGCATTAACTTCAGGGATTGAGCCAGTCCCATCGGGAAGAACTTGGCTCGGAAGTTGTAGCTTATTGTTCGAAAAGGAGGAGGATTCGTTGACGGCAGGAAGTGAAGGAGTAAGAGGAGGAGGAATGGAGATGTTAGGAGGTGCTGTATTGAAATCAGCATTTGCAGGTGGAGACAAAGGGATATCTAGGTCATTGCTATTTGGGAGAGAATTGTTTTCGTTTGATCCATTCGAAGGAGTTGTAACAAACGGGGGATTACTTCCCAATGACGACGGAGCACTTGGAAAGTTTCCTCCTTGTGCATACTCCGCAGACATTGGATCAAGCGATATGTCCATAGTTGAGTCTTGTATGGTGTCAAGGGTGAAAGGGTCCATTCCATCAGCGTCATTATACACACGAATGGGGACATTCATCATATAATCCCAAGAAGACATATCGGGATATCCCGAAGCGTCCATAGATTCTTTTGAATTCGGGTCCAATCGCTTCAAATCCATTTCGTTTGTCGAAAGTTGGTCAAAATCGTTATCTGAGAAAACATTAGGAAAAATGCTTGGTACGGGTTGTTTATTGTTCTTTACAGGGTGATTGTAAGGCAATTGAGTTTCCTGGAATCTCCAGTCGCTACCATACGGTTCATTCTTTGAGTTATTTGACGGCAGCCTTGATTGTGAATTTTCTGTAGTGTCCATAAAACGTACAAGCAGAGCTTCCCAGATGTATATATATATGGATGACGTCACAACAAGAATCTAGAAAGCCGAAATCATTGAAACAACAAAACATAGTGGCTGACGTCTTTTAATACCAATTCGTCCAATACAAAACGAGTATCGAAAAACATGAGATAAAAGGAACGTCAACTATAAGTATAATTGGCCGTGTAATTTACTGGAGGCGCCGACTTTCTTAGCGAATTCCAATCGTATGTTACCTTGCGAAAACTGCCGATTATCCTTCAAATAATCATAAAGATAAGTAAGCAAAAAGATCATGTAATGAAGTGCGTTATGCTTCAGTATTCTCTAGAAACGCAAAGAAGAATGCGATTAGAACACCATGAAATGTGCCTGAGGTGATATCGTCCGAGTACTTTTCATCGTGAAATCAAAGGTTTACCCATTGGTGAAAAGATACGATGCAATTGCTGCTACAAAGAAGGCATTAGATTTGGGAGAACTTTACCGAAGTCGGTTGCTACCCGTTGAAGTAACATGTCATGATTGTGTAAAAATTTGTCCCTGTAATTGAATTCCATCGAACTGAAAATTCAGACGACCCAATTGCATGTTTAGCACACGTGAAGAGCTTTGAACATATGTTACTACGTCTATTTGTTGCTATGAACCTTACAAAGTAAAACTCCGAAAGGGGGTTTGTGGGGGAAGATTTCGCTAGTTCAAAGTTAAAGCTGGTCAATTTGCGACCGTCGTTTGCCCTAACGAAAAAACTTGAATAATAATGAAACGCACAAATGGAAAGTCGTCATAACTTTAATTTCTTTTTCTTTTGAGCCAATTCCTCATTCTACTTCGCTACCAATGGAGCAGGGATCGTAGAGCTTTCAATCCTCTCTTCTCATTGTTGTTTTGTCATTTTCGAATCCCATAGATCGCCGACTATGTATGGACCGCAAACTGGATTGCTTTAATCATATTATTATAAGTCATTTCAATTGAAAATATATGGATGAGTGCTTTTGTATTTCGTCCGAATGTACGAGTCATCTCCACTGTTACAGCTTACAAAGGGTCTCTGAAAGTTGATTTACGTGGAACTATAAACACTTATGGTTGGTAGCATTCAAAAATGGGTAAACCCTTTTGTCCTATGTCAACCTATCTTTAGTAGTATATAAACAAATCAACAGTTTCTTATGACATAAAAAAGAACGACCATATATACTTGGAAACTATTTTGCTTTCACAGACACTAAAAACTTCTATCGTTTCCTATGCAATGAAATAAGTACAACTATGCTTTTGTCACGAATGAAAATCCTTTTGATTACAATCTACACAATTTCTGATACTTTCATCACCAACAAATTCTACCTCTACTCGTGCATAATACTCAATTCCATCAATTAATCAATTTTTCTAGCAAATACTATACAATGATAAACAAAAGCGTGCGAAACTCATAATAAACAAATACACAAAGAGCGATCCATCCAAAGAATGCTGTAAGAGAAATCCTGCAAAAGCTGTCGAATTCTATGCAGTACATCCTGACATTTTGTATTTTCATGCGCAGCATCTATACCCGACAGATTCAACATTTACGAGAACTGTCGAATAACTAGATTTAAGGCCATTATACCTTGATGCTATTCCTAGCAAAGCGAATCTACACTGCACAGATAAATTTCTCCTATATTACAAATGGAATGTCTCTGGAAATCCAACTTGCATGCTATAACACCCACATCGGTATACAGCATTTAGCCACCGAAACCGTAAATGGTACGGCCTTGGCGCTTCAAAGAGTAGACAACGTCCAAGGAAGTGACAGTCTTACGCTTAGCGTGTTCGGTGTATGTGACGGCATCACGAATGACACTTTCCAAGAACAGCTTCAAGACGGCACGAGTCTCTTCATAGACCAAAGCAGAAATACGCTTGACACCACCACGACGGGCAAGACGACGAATAGCAGGCTTGGTAATACCTTGAATGTTATCACGCAGAATCTTACGATGACGCTTGGCACCACCCTTTCCTAATCCTTTTCCTCCTTTACCGCGACCGGACATTTTATCAATAAATTATTTAGCGTAAAATATAGATATTTGCTAAAGTTCGCTAGTCCGAATCCTCACTGAATAAAGTTGGGCGCCAGTCCCCTATATATATGATGCGATTTTCGCCATCAACCATTTTACGTCAAATCTTATTATGGGGTTAGGGTTGTTGATCAAATTTTGGGATTTACTGTTCATATATAAGGAGGAATCTGCCACCATCAAGTGGAACTTTTTAACAATACGAAGTAATCCAATTTTAAACAATGGCTCGTACTAAGCAAACCGCACGTAAATCAACTGGTGGTAAAGCCCCTCGTAAACAACTTGCCTCCAAGGCTGCTCGTAAGGCTGCTCCCGCAACTGGTGGTGTCAAGAAGCCTCATCGTTATCGTCCTGGTACCGTTGCTCTTCGTGAAATTCGTCGTTACCAAAAGTCCACTGAATTGTTGATCCGTAAGCTTCCCTTCCAACGTTTGGTTCGTGAAATTGCCCAAGATTTCAAGACCGACTTGCGTTTCCAATCCTCTGCTGTTGGTGCTCTTCAAGAAGCCGTCGAAGCTTACCTTGTCTCTCTTTTTGAAGATACGAACTTGTGTGCCATTCACGGTAAGCGTGTTACCATTCAACCCAAGGATATGCAATTGGCCCGTCGTCTTCGTGGTGAACGCGCTTAAAAATAAAAATAATTCTATTTTTTTGTTTCTTTAAGCGTTATATGTGCTATGTATGATTTCGTATGGGTCTTTGGATAAGTCACTTCTATCCGTTTTTTTCGCATTGTCATTCTTGTTTTTTTAATTGATTTTTTTTTTATCCCATAGTTTGTTTGATGAACTCGGGCGGGTTCTCGAGTAAAATTTTACACTTTCTCTATGGTTGAATTTGTTATTTGATTTCTTCTGCTTAGATGGTGTCTTTTCGGCACTTTTAGTAATGATATTTTTTTTGCGCGCAAAATTGCTCATATGATGGTACTCAGTAGAAATAACTGTTTATTAGGAAGGCGTAGCTTTAAGGAATAGATAAATATAAACTCTGTTTTGAATTAACAGATATTAATTAGGTTCCAGAGTAATGAAAAGGTTATATTAAAAGAAGAACGATTCATCGAATTCTGGTATTTCTGTTGGCGCTGGTTTAATCTCTTGGCCCATAATGGTGGTGTTTTTATTTTCTGAAAGAACTGCGTAAGGTTCTTCTTTCCCGGTAGCTTCTTCCTTTGCTGATTTTAGAGCAGGAAGACTTGACGGAAATTCAAATTTCCAATTTCGTAACAAGTCAAGAGCAATTAGGTCGCAGCCCATCTCATTATAGACTCGAGCGCTATTGAGAACAAAGCGATATTCCAGAATTTGGTCTTTTCTTAATAAGTCACTTCTCAGAAAATCGTATAGTAGAATTAATGCAGGATCATCTGATGTATATTCATTCTTGGTTTTGTCATGATTCTCTTCAGTAGTCTCTGTCTCTAAGGGGTAGTCGCCTATTATTCCAAATGATTCGATCAGATCGTTGTCAACTTCAATAAGAGATCGTACTGGGACTAGCAGACTTTGTACCGATTTCATCTTCTCATTTATCATCGCAAAACCCCAGTTTGTAAGCCAACGATCGTTATGATATGCTGCTGATGGCAAGACAAACTCTTCGATAATCCGTTTTAAGCAAGTTTTACCATCTCCTTCATATACTCGGACAACAGCCACAGCTAGTGATAAACATCGCAAATTACGAATGCAAACTTTAGCCGCATCATAAGGACTGTCTGCTAAAAGGAAAAATGCTGCCGCGTAGAAGTAACGATGTTTACTTAAAAGTGCAAACGCATTCTTAGATGCTGCTACCTTCCATCGCTTCTGTGTAAAGTCATTTGAAAGGAATTTAACAGTAGGTCCTGATTCTTTATGCCAGCTAGCCAAGCTCCAAAGGCTTCGTAGAACTGCCACCTTCCCAAGCGCTACATGGTATAAACTGACTTTCTCGGGATCACGTTCACCGTTGTTGATATAATGGTTTCTGGATAATTCCCCAAACACATTTATTAATGCTTGTTGATTTAACCAGAATGGTAAACCGTACTCCTCTACAACCGGCCATAGCAAGGTTTTTCCATGAACCTTTACTGTGTAGTCAAGCAACACACTTTTGTTGGTACTATAAAATCCCCAAAGAATATCACGAGTAGGTAAACGATTAGACCGGCGTTGATATTTGTTTAATACATATTGGTTAAGCATAATACAGAATCTTCTACCATTCAGATCTAATGACTCTCGTAGATGATACGCTTTGTCAAACGCCTCGATAACATTGAGTAGGTAAAACTGTGAGGACCGAGTTAAAGTTCCTACCTTTTTATTTTTTAAAAGTAAGCATAGATGTGTCATAAAAGCGTTCATATAGGTAGTAACATCCTCGGAAACAGACGGCTTCTCTCCAAAAGAGTCTGCCTCAACTGGAATTTCGTTAGCATACGTCGTTAATACTTCAAAGAATTTTTCCATTAATTTTTCGTCATTATGTTCGTAAAAATCAGAGCAGTCCATATTCAACAAAAAGTGCATAGGGTAATCATTTTTTAAACAAATATAGAAAAGAAGAAGAATTTTTCTAATCAAGAACTCTTGGTTTTTTAGCAAAAGTTGCTGTAAAAACTGCGGGTGAAATACTGGTAAAATACCATTCAGTTGATAAGCAAGATCGAAGATATTATTTGCCGATCGCTTAAGAGAAGCAGGAAACAGTAAAGATTTATTATTCGGGATCTTGTTTTTGAAAAAGAATAGGTTATTTCCAGCAGCGGTGACCAAGGTACCATTATCTAGCCACGAAGAATCACTAATAAGCATGTTCGTATACATACTCAAACTATAACGTCGAATAGGTACCCAGCAAGGAGCATCGCTAATATAAGATCGACGATTTTGACATAGTAATATAACTTCATGTTGAAAGCCTACTGCAAGGATGGAATGAGAATTCGGTGTCGAAGTCCAATCTAAATCAATGATCGGCCCATAATCATTAAAGACATTGGTAAACTCTTCATTAGAAGTAAACAGTGAGCTTCTCGTATCATAAATAGACAAGCGAAGCCGATTATCTGAAACAACTGCTACTTTCCTCGAAGTTGATCCCTTAACCATGCTTGAGGATTTGATGTTCGTCTGTAGTCTAGAGAACTCTGAAATACTTGCTTTGAAGGGCTCTATAACTTTCGCAATCCACGTCTGAAGTAGGCCATCATCAGAAATTGATACAAAAACTTCTCGTTCGAATGACTCTAAACTGCTGAGACTTAAGGTTGAGGACCATCCCATAACGTCTACCGCCGAAGCAGTATTGATTTTAGGAGCAAAAGCTACTCGATCCAAAAACTCGAGTTTCGAGCTTTGAGAGGCTTCTAGTAGTACATTATAAAACCAAGCATGACCACCTTTTGTTAATGCACATAGCACGGAAATACGGTTTTTTTGTACAGGCAAAATAAAAAATGTAATGATTTCGCTGTTAGGGACTTTGCTACAGGAACAAAGTAATAAAGGAGCGAAGGCATTATCACAATGCCAGAGCTTTATAGTAGAGTTATTAATAACTGCTGCATATTCTCCAGCATGTAATGGTAAAACAAAGTCATTTTCCTGTAAACGGAGTTTAGACCGTTGAACTAATGAGCTACGACTATCGCAAGAGATATACGATTGAAACATGCAAACGCGTTGGTTATCACAAGAAGCAATTCCATGACCGTTTGATGTTCTCACTAACGCCTTTATAGGAACGTTATGCCCATAGAACATTTGAGTCGTAACTAACGCAAACTCCTCATCTGAAAATATATCTGATAATTTAAATGCATACTCATTGGCATGATCCTGAAAATGAATGAGAAATTTATAATCGTATATTTCTTCTTTTATGGTTCTATACACCTGAATAAATCCACGTGGCGGTAATGCATTACGAGGAAATTTAACAGGTACACTCCTAACAAGGTTCACGGTGGTGAGGTGACTTTCATCCATGAGAAAAGAAAACACATGTACTTTTGTATGAGAAAAAATGAAGAATAGTTGTGGATGGGAATTTGCCAGAGCGACGAGCTTTGGAAGGACAGGATCATCAGGCAAATTGCCTGAATAGCGACTGATGGCATGAGCCAAAGCAGCAGTAAAATCATCTCTTTCAAGGAAAAAACAAAAGGGTGCTGAGTTTTCTTCAGTGAATTCCTTCAAACTTAAAAAGCAAGAAAGATGCATGAGCTGGGATCCAAACCGACTACCAGTTTGCCATATTCGCAGGACCTGATCAAAACCAATTGTGCAAAAAAAAGGAAAGGAGCTACTAGAATCTGGATGCAACGGTCTTGACCATGAGAAAAACCTTATAGGTCCTGGATGAGGAAGATAACTATAATCATATAAAGATGTTACGGTTCCTTGAGGAGACGACCTTAGCCAGACTTTAGCCAGAGGATTATCATTTTCGATGGAGGCAATGTAACAAGCATCAGGTGATAAACTTGAGCCAACAAAAGGGATTCCCGACGCTGAATCCAGGGACCACAGTACACGGACTTCCTCGTCAGAAAAATTTAGGATGCTTAAGTTTACGTTTGTGCAAACTAAAAGGTCTAGATTGTATCCCCAGGATAGGCTCTTAATACAGCTTTCGTCAGGCACCTTGTACGTTATATGATGCTTCCAATGCCATTGTTCATCGGGTAAATACACAGCTATAAACTTCGAATATGCAACAGCAAGCGCGGCATCTCTACGATTAAACGCTATAGCAGAGACACCGTTATCAAGCTGAATACTCTGGTAATGCTCATAATTATTTACAATAATAGCGACAGAGCAAGCAGTCCCTAAAGACTAGGAACGTATTAGTAACCATGGCACTTGGATGAATTTGGATCTCAAACTTACCAAAACACGCTTTTGCTTCCAGTAAACATAATCTTGGGTAGAAGCGCCTTCTAGAGGAGTTCCTGGGTTTACAAAAGCCAGGGGCATTCTATGTAGGAATTCAAACCATGAATTCCCAAATAGTTTCCTTTCTTATAAAAATTAATTGAATGAATGAGGTGTGTTTTTGCTTAAATGAAAACTGCCTTTAAGGTTGCTTTTCCATCGCATATTTCATCACAGTATAGCAGGTGACATCGTTACTTAGTAAACAAAAAAGAAGTTTTAATTAATTGACAGGTTTGAAAGGAATTTAGGGAATCATTACTACAGTTATAAGCAATATTTATTATCTGCATAGGTACAGGGAGCCACTAGGGTATTTTCCAATACCGAACATTTTCTCCATTCTCTCTGTTCATGGTAATATAGATTGCTATACTATACTATCATAAGTCGAAAGAACAAAAGCAGCAAAGGAATGACTACTTTAAAGGAGTTCTCTCAATGTTCACGAATTACTGAAGTCATCGTAGTTTGCGTTTGTAAATAAGTATGGAAGTATACAAACTTACTGGATGCTCGTAATGTAATTATACTTAAAGCTGCTCAGTATAACTCTTACACCAATTTATGAATTTAGTTGTTGAAGCAAGCGAGAATCATGTAATACGCGGAAGCTGTAATTGAAGATCCCAAAGCGAATGGGTGTCAAAATCGTCCATAAGGTAATACTCTAACGGCAATGCGTGTATAGTGAAAGACACCTAATGCCTTGCACAAAGCCAAATGGTTGCTATAATGAGGGCAGCAACAGAATGTGTCAAATTTGTTCATACCCACCGAGGTAGGCAATCTTTGATTTAAACTCCAATGAAGACAATGCTTCAGGAGAATAGTTGGAACTTATAGGAATTTACACCATTTTCAATTCAAATAGTAAACACACCGAAAACGTATCGAAGAATGTATAAGCGCTCTGGAGCTAATAAAGGTAATATTACCCCACCTGTTGAATGACTTTCGCCTGTTTATTAAGGAGAAAAAAAACTAAAAGATTCATTTTTCTATGGCAGTTCATATATATTTTTACATCATTTCGGTAGATCGTCGAACAAGACGTCTTACTCGTTTTTTGAATTCTTGAGCTGTAAAGAGTGGTTAGTACAGAAAATTCAGACTTTTCGGCATGATTTGCACATACGGCTTTCGCGGAATTCTTTGGCCGCATCAATATTGGCTGGTGATTCATCATTTGGTGATGATAGCATAGAAATCACACTGATCAATATGGTTTCAGGCGAATGGACAGGTAACCAACGCTCACCAGCATCTTCATAACCAAATTTATCATCACCGGGAGGATGGAGAATGGAAATGCAGACTTCGCCATTAGGATGCACATTTGGATGCCAAATTTCAGTCGTGAACTAAACAAGTAGTTAGTATTTATGCTACAAAAGTTTTCTAGCACTGTAGTATCAGCAATAGCGAATTCAACAAGTGTGATCATTCATAGAATTGAACATACTTTCATTTTTGGTGGCATTAGAGGATAATCCTAAACAAAATGGTTAGCAAACTTTGAAACTGCTTTCATGTGTCCTTAAGTTCAATCGTCAACTTGAAAAAACATACTTGGGGGAATGTCAAGGTTGCATGGAAGAAACCACCCTCATAAAGAGTTTCATCAGGGCCGATGATCATAACTTCCCATTCATAAATGGATCTATCATCTATCAATCCTACACTAAAGCCTTGGGGAGGATTTTTTTTGGATTTCCTAACAAACGTTAGCCAGACTAGTTTCATCTCAAACGACAGAACTATTTCATAAGGTAAAAAGTAACCTTAATAGTTTCTAAAAACTTAACAAAAAACCATACCTTCAATTGCTTTCGAAGAAGCTGTTCACTTGCTGGCGAAGACATGCTTGCAAAATTTATTTAGATGGCAATCAAATTTTTGTGTTTTTAATTTAAAGAGATTTTATGTTATTAAATTTTTCAAACGATAAAAAAAAAAGGTAATGAGAAGGAGGAGGAGGTGAAACAGTGTAGGGAAATTTGCCTGCAAGGTACTTTGCTTTGGATAAACAGAAATCGCACACCTAAGTTCAATACCAATGATGGCCTCGTTGGGTGCCTTCATTTTATTATAAGCCATTTTATTAAATGTTTGCTTTAAATCTTTATAAAGCACGTTAATTCTCTAATGTAAAAATCTCTTGAAAGTTGTTTTCCATAAATCATCCAATATCAAGAACAATTATGTGTCTTGAATCAACTCTTGGCTTGCTGAGATTACATTAACAACGAAATACATTCATAAAACCTCTTCACTGAAAGTGGAGCTTGTGGTTGAGATATTGATAAAGGAATTCAGAAAAAAATATTCAATTTTAATGTTTCATTCTATATACAAAATCAAGTTTGCCGTCATTAACATCATATATTAATAAATATTCAGTTGTTAAACTGTCCAATTCGTTAGTCTATTTTAATGGAACCATAAATTCTGTTTACAAAGAGAAAAGAGCCAAAGAAACCCACAGAACCACACAAAAAGAAGACTAGAACAGAAATCATTAGACTGTAGCCAAAGTATAGGAGTGTAGTCGCAAAGGAAGTCGAGGAGATTCTATTAAGCCAATAAATAATAGAAAATACGAAAACATAGACACCGCAAAAACCAGGTGTAATGAAAGATCGCCACCACCAGTTATAATTCTCGGTACATAGTTGGATATACACTGTGATGATTGATACCATAACACAAGTTGTAATTAGAATACCAAAACAGAAGAATGAAAAGCCAAACATGAAATACAGGGGATGGAACCACAAGCTATCAAGAATAAAGTAAAGCTCAATTAATATGGCGACAAAAGGAATGGATCCACCAATAAGGGCAGACGATGCACTGGAAATCCATATACTTTGAGTAGGAATCTGACGAGGGATTTGGTTTGTTCTTACAGGAGGAACAAATTCTCTGGATCGGAATCCAATCAATGATCCCGCAAAGCTTAAAGGTACAGTAAATACTAAATAAAGCACGATCAGTAGCAGCCAGCTTGTGAATGGCACTGCTGAAGACGAATTTTTAACCGAGAAAACTATGTTGAAAAACAGAGCCCCTGCTAACAAGAATCCAGGAACAACAAAAGGGGTCAACAAAAGATTTCTCTTTCTCAACATGCCTTGCATAAGTTTGTAAGAAATTGAAGAAACAAAACCTGAGACGAAACCAGAGACAATAAAGAGAGCTACTACGGCTGTCGCAAGGCTACCACGACGTGAGGGAGCAATGAACCCGAAAATAGCCAACAGGATGATAGCGGAGGTCATGAATAATAACTGAGCACCGTTACCCAGAAGAATGGAAAAGAGCATGGGTCTACGAGGAGGACGGAATACATCACCATGAACCAATTTCCAACCAAAGTCTTCTTGAACGTCCTCTTGATCCAAAAAGGCGCTGTTGTATTTATTAATGTCGCGGTTTAAAGTACGGAACAAAATGAGGCAAACAATAAAAATCAAAAAGGTGTCAAAAATACCAGAGTACAATAAAAACATCCATCGAACTTGGTTGGAGGGCCCGTGCATATACTTGTCCCAACGAGTAGCCCAAGGAGTGTCGGAATACTTCCAAGTTACTGAAAAGGAGGTGACAAAGTCTAAATCATCGTGCTCAGGTAGTATTTCATAAGAAGTAGACGTGGAGCATACGGCATTGCCATTTTCAAAATTAGATTTGCGGGACACCGGTTTTAAATAGGCACCTACAACTCGATGTTGATTTTCAGCGCTGGTATGATATTCTATAGTAATATTATAGTGATTGTAGAGGATTATACCCTCTTCCGTAACTCTTCCTAGTGGAAATCCAGGAGTCAACAAATACTCATTAGAGTCTACAGATTCCGCATAAGTAGCAATAGGGAGATTATCGATATTCCAATGAACCACATAGTTCTGAGAAATCAAATCTTTCAAGAATTGAATATCTGACTTAGAAATGTTGGATGCGCAAAGTGGGACACAAGAAGCGTTCTTAAGCATTCTCAATTCCAAAGGAGAATTGTAAAGACGGTCGCCAAATAAGACGCTTCCAAGAGATTCAGGCTGTTGAATAATCGAATCGGGTCGGCAAAAATGAAATCGATTATCATAGTCTAAAACCACGAATTAGCAAATAAGATCTATATATTTTTAAGGAAGAAAAAGAATTGCAACAGGTAATATTTCTCTGACATCTCATTTGCCTTCACATCATTCAGTGACTTACATTCATAGTTAAAAATGTCAGATCCGTGTTCAGCACCATAAGACGGAGAAATAGTGTTCACCGTTGTATCAACAAGCTCGTCAGGAGCATAATTTTTAGGACCAAAGTTCGTCAATTGAAATGCCAAACATGATGGAAGCAGATACAGAAGAACGAAGAATCGAAAAGAAAGCAATAAATCCAGAAATAGCCGCATATTTTATTCAAATCATAAAGACACCAGCAAAAATCCTTAAACTACGGAATTTGACAAGAAACTGCAAAAGTTACAAAACGTAGCAGTTCCATCTCAAGTGCTCTTCCTTTTTCCGCTTTGCGTATCTGTATATCTCATTATATAAAATTACCACATTTTATTACAATTCCGTAAGTTACTTTACGTCCCATAACGAAGGGTTGTATTTTGAAGAATAGTACTTGAGCAACACAATACTGGAGTTGGAGATTGCAGTCAGAAATCGGACTGTGGCAGTCTTTTTCACTCTTTTTATATGATACTAAGAAGTATTGAATTTTTTTTTTCATGTTTGTTAACGCTGCTAGCAAAATGTCGGTTCATGAGTTTTTGGATGTATTGAATCAGTCAATTCGGCAGAAAGATGCCAATGCGTTTTCACAATGTTTCGTATTTTCGACCTCTAGTGCAGTGAATGCAAAATTGTCTTCAAAACTCCCACAGGTACCGTAACATGAGTCATGCGCTGACTATAGCTAATGTGTTTCTTATATGATATAGGACCCAAAAGGCAAAAATAAACTCAAGAGTGAAATACAAAAAAATTTTGGAAAAATTCGAGGGTGGAAGGAGTCTGTGCTTTCGTATCTGGAATTTGTGGACAAAGCTGCTTTGGGAGAGCCTATATCTTGCTGGTCTTCATTGCAAGCCGTTTATGTGTAAGTAACTTTTTCAATATCTGAATGGAACTAGGTTTCGATTGAAACTAACTCTCACTAGAAATCTGACTACCTGCTTTGCACACCTCGATGGAGCATGGCTAGTGCCTATCATAAAATCAGTGTCGATATTTTATGTAAATTTATCCATTCAATTAGATAGGGAATCCCCTCAGGACTCTGGCGTTTTAGATACGAATGGATTCCTTGAACGCAATTTTATAAGCGAGGCCTCTCGAAATGTCCAGAGGACGTTCAACATCATTTTGAGTGACCGACAGCCTAACGTTAGTCCTTCAAAAAAAGATGCAATATTCACTATATCAAATCTTTTGTATAAACTATATTTTCGTCTGAAGCAGATTCGACTTTGTCAAACAATCCAAGCTAATGTATTATCCTCTGGCGTGTCCATCAACCAAGCTACTAGTGCAGAGATAGTTACTTTCCGCTATTATCTTGGTCGCTGTCATCTGTTCCAGCATAAAATTCATCAAGCGGAAACACATTTGAAGAGCGCTTTTCTTAGTTGCCCTGATGAGTATTATAAGCAAAAGAGGTAATTATTAAGTTTTATTGATGGCGCTAACTGGTTATAGACTAATCTTGATTTATTTAACAACTTGTGGCCTCATCCTTGGTAAATCACCAAGGTTGCAATACCTAGAGAAATACAGTTTGATACCGATGTTCCAGTCATTAATAGTAAGCATGAAAAAAGGTGATATTCATTCTTTTCATCTCTCTTTGGAAGATGTCTCCAGGCGAAATTGGTTCATAAAACATGGGATTTTTTTGACATTGCACGATCGTTGTGAAATTGTAATTTGGAGAAACTTGTTCCGTAAAGTGTAAGTGTGGTTCTTCAAAACTTTTGCTAATAAAAAAACTTAGCTTCTTCATGACATTTCAAAATGCCCAAAAAACACCCCATGTTAATGGTCAGTTCCTATTGGAAGCGGCGCTTCTTAGCACACAAGATCAGACATTTGATATTGATGATGTGGAATGTATATGTGTATCTTTGATTGACCAGGGATATATCAAAGGATATATGATTCATTCTTCAGCGACGCTTGTTCTGAAGAAAGACACATCTTTCGGATTTGCTCCTATAGAAAGTGTTATGCCAGTTGTTGGAAAAGATAGAAACGAAGAGGAGTTTTTCCAAAGGAATTAAAAAGATTTTGGTTTTTCATATTGATAAAATGATACAAATTTATGTCAAATGGTTGCAATCGCATTAATTCATTTTTAAATTCCTCTAACTGTTTTCACGTATTAATATACTCATTTGGGTTTTGCAAACTATCATAATCAAATTTCATAGTATTTTCATATACACAAGGCTTTTCACGAAAAGAGTTTTAGCTGTCTTCCTCCATTTCTGGATCAAACAAGTCGAAGTCTGCAAATATATCTTTACTGGAAGGCATGGATTCTCCCCCTTGTGTTTCAGCTTGTTCGGTTGCATTCGTAAACGTAGGAGACATTGTATAATCAACCGCATGCTTGGCTTTCTTGCTTGGAGAAGTAGTAGCATCGGTATCTTCTTTGCTTGGAGCAGAAGTCTCTTCCAACTCATTGAGTATTTGAGAAGCATTAGCAGATGGATGAGCTATTAGATTTGTAGAATATTGGAATAAACTTGTCTTTCGCATTTGATCTTCTGATGGCCAAGGATAATGGACAGGTGCTTTGGCATCCTGACCTGTTTCTGGATTATATCCAGGTGGTGCCGAAGAAAATTTAGATAATCGCCGACCGTATTCGAGAAGTGTATTAGCGTCAACTTTCCTTCGAATCTTTAGATTGTTGTTTTGAGGAAGGGTGGTATCATAGATTGATGTCAATTCCTTCATACTGCTTTCAATTTGTCCCTCCAAGGCATGATCCTCTTCAATTAGACTTTCGATTTGGGAGCTCAACTCTTGGCTTAGTGTATGCTCCGATATTAGATTTTGAAGATTCTTTAATTGATGTACCATTTCAGACCAATTTTCCATGACAGAATGGTAGTTGACTTTTTCAGTCGAAAGACGGAGATGTTGATTAAGGCATGTTTCGATTTGTGAAATTACAGAGGAAAACTCCATAATAATGATGAAGAAACCAAAATGAGCCTACTCAAACGCGTCGCGCGTCTTTCGCTAATGTCATCTTTTCAACAGTGTAGTTTGTGAGGAACTACAATTGCGAGATAGAGCGATATCAGTAAAAAGGGTTTAAGTTTAGACGAAGGGATTAATTTAACTCGTTTTAAGCGGAACGAAAACAACCTTTTCTTAGCGAAATGTAATTTACGTTTGTAAATTGAACTTACACCATCAGCATCATATATAGGATAAACTAAAGCAAAAAAATAAATTTTTTATGTTAGTAATATTTACAAAAACAATAAAAACGCTACACATGAAAGACATTACAACTAGAAACGATTTTGGATTAGGATTATTTTATTGATAATAATAATAATAATAAACGGAAACGACCAATTAAGTTAAGCATACAGGGGTCACCAAAACCCTAACAAACGAGAGATATGTAGATCCAAGATATAATATTAGTGGACATATTATGAGTTTAACTACAGTAAGAAGAGAATTTTCTGTCAGTCAAAGGTTGGGGGAAAATTCCATTCTCGACGAGTATACCCATGTCCCAAGTAGCGCTCTGGCCACCAGTTTTAGCAGTCCAGTAAAACCAACCAGCGCCACGCTCCAACTGGTCCAATTGAGTCTCGATAAACAAACGAATAGCATTTCTGTACTCATTGGTCCATGTAGTAATGTTACCACTGTTGACACCGATGAAGGAAGAGGAAGATTCACTGTTGTTCCAAATGGTACAGTCGGCCAAAGTAGAAGACCATTCGCCAGTGACTGTGATGTAGGGATTATTGGCAATTTGATCACCGAGGCTGCAAATGCTGTTGAGATGATCGTTGTAAGTCTTGGAGCATTCACCGCTTTCGTACAATTGATAACGATGAATATCCATCACCAAGTTATACATATTGCCAGAAATAGGGCCATAGGTCCATTCCGACAAGTCCACATAAGCATCGTGGACAATGGTAGCGACAGAGTTGGATTTATTAGCAATCATGTCATAGACTTGTAAGTCATATTCCTTGAGCTCATCCATGTTAAGAGAATTACCTAAGGGTTCATTCACAGTTTCAATGCCAATAACGACGTCTTTGTAAGAATCTTGAGTATATTTGCCAGTAACGTAAGACATGATTTGAAGAGTGCGGTTAGTATTTCCGTCCTTTTGCCAGTCGACGCTACCAGTCTTACCGGAATTTTCGAAACCGTTTTGACTACCTGGAGCGCCATGCAAGTCGACCCAAACCTTCATATTGTTCATGCGGGACCATTCAATAGCCTGATCCAGCCAAAATTCTTGACCTTGAACGTAAGGCTCATTGTCTTCAACGCTGAAAGCCCAATAACCAATAGGAATACGAACCGCGTTAATACCCCAGCTAGCAATGCGGGCGAAATCTTCGGCAGTGAAGAAAGTGCCCCAGTGATAAGACAATTGATTGTAAGCTTCAGCCTTACCAAGGGTTTCACAGAATCCCCACTCATCAGAGGGGGCATTGCTATTGCCATTAAATTGGGAAAACAACTCGGGATTGAGCCAGTCTTCAATGAGAAGCCAACCACCAACGTTGACACCACGAATCTTTTCAGAAGTGTAATCAAAGACAGGGTTATTGCGCTTGATCACGTACGCAGAAACAGCGTGGAAAAGAAGGAAAGTAGTAGTGAGAAAGGAAACAATAGAACTTAACGAAGGCATCGTGCAAAAGAGAGTATAGAAATCGAGACAAAGAATGTAATCAAAGATTTAGGGAAGTTGCAAACCGAAAACTTGAAAGTCTATGAATTCAGGAAATCTCAAAGATAGAATTTGTAAAGAAAGCAAGGGAATTTAAATCTTCAAATAACAGACAATAAGAGAATACTAAATGAAAAGAGAGACGTAAGGAATCTATAGAATGGGAACCAAAAGATAATAGAGGTATCAAAATCGCAAAGAATGAGTGATATGTAAGTTTTAGAAATATAAGAAAACTAATTAACAAATATAATGATAAATTCAAAACTGGAATTGGCTTTCAAAAAAGACCAATATACCAGGAAATGTGCGAAAATTTTTGTTATATGACTGTCTAACAAATGCTGCTCGATATATGTAACCAAAAGTTTCGAGTCCTTATTAAAAAAAAAGAGTGTTTAGAGGTCTAATGATTCCTTTTCACGTGCTAAAGAATGCTCACAGAGGTGGTTATCCTGTCGAAAAGTGAGAGTGTCTTGGGTCTTTATATAATATGAGATTGGTATCTTTTGTTTATTAGAAGTATCAAAACTTCTCAAACCAATCGTAAGACGATTAGGTGTTACTACCCAGGGAGATTTTCGGTACCTTATTTGATTGGCTGATTATGCGGCTGGTCCTTTGTTTACAAGACAAAGAGAGAGTCGGTATCTGTTTATTATTGTGTCATATTGTACCCTTGTTGTCAGGTAATCCTTCTACAGCGATAACAAAGCGTATGAAACTACGGTAAGCAAATATTTCGTAGCGCAGTAAATAAACAAGAAGCCATAGCAACAAGGTAAATAGAAACAACGAAGCCTATTTTTGGATATTTTTGGCTAGTTCCTAAGGCAAACATGAGGAAATTGGTTTCGAGAAACTACGTAACAAATAAACGAAACGTTTTCTTAAAAAAAAAGGATCGAAAGGATGTTTCGGCATTCTGCAAGCAGGACATATGGAAGAAAGTGGAGTAACACGAAGAAAACAATATCTGATAGATATTACGTAATTATTGGTTTACAGAAGAAAACTCAACCCGGTTTTTAGCACCTACTTATTTGTATGGATTCTATTCAATACAAAGTATAAGTAATAAGTAATAAATAATAAATGAAAAACAATAAATATAAATGAATAAAACACAGAAATGAACCCCAAGAAATAAAAGTCGCATAGGAGAAGAGGTAGACGCACCACGAAGCAAGTAACAAATTTCTCGAAAATTGAATCGTATCATATCTATGGCAAGAAATTATCCCTTTTTTTCCTTTCATTTTTGAATGTTCTTATTGATCAATTTTCACATTTTTTCACGCTATCCGTGAACTCGCCCGCAAATAATAATACATTCTAATAAGGGAGGTAGGAATAGAGGTGGAGCCGTGAATTGCTACTCCTCATAAAACTATCATATGCGGGACAAGAATCCCGCTTTTCTAGAACATGCAGATTTTCAAAATGAAACATCCTTAGAATTTTACTTCGCACACTTCTTAGTCTGTTCAAGGCGTAGCCATTTTCATAAACGCATGTTCGACACATAACGCGAGATTATCTGTTCGGTTTTTATTATAGGTTTCTTCAGTTTAAGATCTGTTCATTAATTTAGCGAAAGGTAACGACAATTAAGCTTTTAGTTTGCGAACTCGTTTAAGAGAGGAAGACTTAATATTAGAAGCAACCAGCAGCTAATATCTTATCTATCAGTAATTTATTTCAATTTTTTGATTGTTTTTGGATGAATATATCATTCGCAGGAAACAATAAATAAAAAAAAAATGAAAATCATTATAAAAACAATAGGAATAGAAAAAAATGCGAAACTGGTCCAATTGTGGATAAATCCAAGAAAGAGTCAGCAGTGTTCAACTCTTTCAACGAGAAAAGGCTCTTTATACATGGAGAGAAAGTTGGAAAAATTATAATATTGTACTGAATCTCAATAGTCGATATCATAGAATTATGTCTAAAACGATATATAAATAAACAAAGGAAAGGAATTTTTTGAAAATAAAGAGAATTGCAATAAACCATACCATTTTGTAGTAGATTGTCAATCCAAAGAAGGGTTCTGAAATAAGACTATGGCTTTTCATCATTAATTGTTTTTGAGAGCGACTTTTACGAAAACTGTGTTCCTACATGTATTTCTTTCGCTAGAAAACTTTTGCTCGTTCTTGCCGTAAATATGGATGACTTCATAAAATACCCTCTCATTTTCATACTTATTTCTCTCTGGTTTAGCTACAATGCCATTTTCATGTTTTACCAGAGACAAAGTTGAATTGTTTACAACAGTATCAGAATGGTAATTTCTATATCATTTTCTTAGTTTTTTTTTATAAAAAAAGCGATGATAGTAAAACCGCTTTCTGATTGTCATATATAAATTGCAGGTTTCCCTTTTTCATTGATATGTTCTGTTGTCCATCCCTACCTTTAACCAACATCGTTTCCGTAGTAATGCATAGCAGAGTTCATTGAATTCAAATTTGCATGTAATATATTGTTTTTTTTTTATGTAAATTTTGTTTAAATTATTATCAATACCTATCCTTTTTCTTATTTGGGCGAACTCTTATGAATCCATATTAATTCCTTAGCAGGCAAAATCCATTGAAGGTGAAAAAAATGAGTACTTTGAATCCCAACTCTTCGTTTTTGTCACGCTCTTCTTCCTCAGAAATTGTTAGATCGACCAACCTGTTGGCTAAAACAACGTCGATTCGAACACTAGACAACTGGGAATTTCAAACGATGCATGCATTACAAGACAACACGACTCCTTCCGCTGTCCGAAGAAACATGAGAAAGCTCTTGGTCGAATCCATATAGTTCGTTTTCATTGCTACGACAACAATTTTATGTCCTGTATTCGAGAAACTACTCAAAGTGGCTATTCTATACTAGCCGTCAAGTAGTCAGGGCGATGGTTTTACAGTGTACGACTCCATTCTCAAAAGATATTTTCTGGAACATTTCCCTCCTAATACGTCGAACGCTCAAAGTTTGCTCGTGAACCAAAAACAATGACATCTGGATTCATAAATCTTTTTCAGCAGCTTATGGAAAGAATTCTCCAGTAACAAGAGATGCGTGGATTAGCACGGTTATGATTCTGACGTGTGGTTTTATGTCAGCTTCTTTCACCGAGTTCGACTATAATTTGAAATCTGTGTCTGGGGAACTTGAGTTATAAGAATTTTCAGGAACTTTCCCTTAATGAGAACAGGATTCGATTACCGCTTGTTTTGTTTTTCCTGTTATTTCGATATTGCCTTGGGCTTGGTTTTCTGAGACCATGGCAAAAGTGATGGCAGTCTTCCATCAGCAAGAATTGATACTTCAAAGCATTGTATATTCAAAAAAAAATTTTATTTTAATGGTTTGTATCATGCTAACTTGTTTCTATAACCTGAATGAAAAACTCGTTTTGTCACATAACCAATGTGAAAGTAGCAAACCAAGTATTTACTTTGATTGCCAATCTCTCTTCATTTCAATATAAGTAACAAATAAGAAATCATTTTATACATTCCATTAAATAATTAATCCTACAATATACTAACTTACTACACGTATCCTTTGACCTTGCTACGCGCTCGGTATTGGTAATATACCTTCAACTTGCTTCTACTACACTTTGCATTTTTCTGTATTTCATTCTATCTCTTCTTTTTTTAATTACAGCAGCAGAGACGAATTAAAAGAATCTCGTATAATTTATGTAAATTTGTTTTAAAGTGGATCCCCGAAAGAATTATTGAATCTTGGAACCTTTTGTCGGTTGTAAAGTAGTAATTGGCAAGATTAGACCCTAGAAAGCTTACTAGTGAAGTTTGTAGAAAATAATGTTGCATCTCTGGAAGAATCAAAGCCTACAAAGCCAAAAAACCTTTGGACTTGCTTCAAATCTCCTGAAAGAAAAGGCATCATGCTGGTCTTTAGGATCTACAGCTCTAAATCTCCGTTGGAGTCATCAGTACGCGCCTCGACGAGTGAAATTTAAGAAAGCACAAAAAGGTAGAGTTCCCGTCCCTACTGGCGGGTCTACAAAAGGAACGCAGCTGGAGTGGGGAGATTATGGTATGCGTCTTCATGATCGAAGCATTCGTTTTCGTGCCAAGCAACTCGAAACAGCCGAGCAGGTGATCAAGAGAATTTTAAAGCCGATTAAGAATGCCTGTATCTATACTCGCTTCACCTGCAACATCCCTGTCTGTGTGAAGGGTAATGAAACACGTATGGGAAAAGGAAAAGGAACTTTTGAATACTGGGCCGCACGTATACCTATTGGAAAGGTGGTCTTTGAGGTTGGCGGGGAAGGCATGCGTGAAGAGTTGGCTCGACATGCTCTTCGACAAGCTGCTTTCCATCTTCCTGGAAAATTCGAGTTGGTTACCAGAGATTCTCCTAAACGACTTGGCCATACTTTGCTTAATAATACCCAAAATCATTCTATGGAAACCACCAATTCAAAAGAAGTGGATTCTATGTCGACATAAGTGTTATAGTCCATTCATCCATCCACCCAGCTCTTGGTTGGTACTTTCTTTTCATTTTTTTTTCTAACGCTTTTTTACTTTTACATACAACTTGTCAATGCATTGATTTCTCGTTCTTTGCTTCTGTATCTAATTCTCAAGTCTATGCATATGTTGAACATTGAACACTTAATTTTGTTAAAATTTCCCTTTTTTTAAAACACAGAAACTCTGAAACCTGCCGTCGTCTTCTTTTGTCGTCTCTTTCTTTTCTTTAAAATTCCATTCATGAAACAAAGGATCAAACAAATGTTCTAAGAATTCTATTGTTTTAAAACTGGGGATTTGTGTTTCAAAAGATCGGATGGCCTTGCATTCAATTGATGTTTGCTTATATCCCTTAGAGGAACTATCCTGTCCAACATCACAGGTCTGGTCTCTATAGTATCCTTGGAAGCATCATTATGTATGCTCTGTCTGCCTGATGAAAACAATCTTTCTTACCTTTCCTGTCTGTTCTGCTCCAAGCCTTACTTTGCATTCCTTCCCCTTGTGTTTATTTGCCTCTACCTCTGTTTCCGCCTCTGTTATTTGCCCCCGATTGTCGTTTACATTTACGCTTATTTTACGACCGCCAACGTAACAAGGAAAAACTAAAAACTTTGTTTCTATTGGATGATTTACCACATGTTTGAGTCACTCTATAACCTTCCATTAAATTTATACGTCTATTTCTCGAAGGGTTAGTTTCTTTAATCAGCGATTGGCTATAAAACTTCTAGGCCCCAATTAACAAATTTCTTATATTCGGCCATCAAAAATTGAATGGCTCTGAATTAGTCACCTTACTTTACGGTTTCATCGGTCGGTGATCTTGAAGATTGTCAATGGATGATCAAATTGATTTTTTACGTATAAAAGGGACTTTGCGCTATACCTAAGTGACTGTTTTACTTAATTGGTCCAGGTTAGGGTTAACGTAACGACTTGGAACTTACCATTTACATATACCACATATATATATATATTATATGCGTCTTTCTTTTTCCCGTAACAGAACTTGTCTAGAGTTCAGCAGAAGAGTGCAAGCTAGAAATTCGAATTTAGTTCGTTTTCCTTCTCTTCGAATTGCTCAAAGTGCAAAGTTTTCTACGAGAAGCGCACAATTGGCCTCCAAACCTACAACTGCAAAAATGTCGTCCATCAATGAAGCTACTGGAACTCCTTCCGTAGTTCCTCCTCGTAACCCTTATGGAGCTAACCCGTCTGATTTTCTTTCCCGTGTAAACAATTTCTCCATTATCGAGTCCACTCTTCGTGAAGGTGAACAATTCGCTAATGCTTTCTTTGATACCGAGAAAAAGATTGAGATTGCTAAAGCCTTGGACGATTTTGGTGTTGACTACATTGAATTGACCTCTCCCGTTGCTTCTGAACAATCTCGTCGTGATTGTGAGGCTATTTGCAATTTGGGTCTTAAAAGCAAAGTTCTCACCCACATCCGTTGTCACATGGATGATGCCCGTGTTGCTGTCGAAACCGGTGTCGACGGTGTCGATGTTGTCATTGGTACTTCTCAATACCTTCGTAAGTACTCTCATGGTAAAGACATGACCTATATTATCAACAATGCTACCGAGGTCATCAACTACGTCAAGAGTAAGGGCATCGAAATCCGTTTTTCCTCTGAAGATTCTTTCCGTTCTGACCTTGTCGACCTTCTTTCTCTTTACAAGGCCGTCGACAAGATTGGTGTGAACCGTGTTGGTATTGCCGACACTGTCGGTTGCGCTACTCCTCGTCAAGTTTACGACCTCGTTCGTACTCTTCGTGGTGTTGTCTCTTGTGACATCGAATGCCACTTCCACAACGATACCGGTATGGCCATTGCTAACGCCTACTGTGCTTTGGAAGCTGGTGCTACCCACATTGATACCTCCGTCCTTGGTATCGGCGAACGTAACGGTATTACTCCTCTTGGCGCCCTTTTGGCTCGTATGTATGTCACCGACAGAGATTATGTTACTGGAAAGTATAACTTGAAGAAACTTCGTGATCTCGAAAACCTTATCGCTGACGCCGTTGAGGTCCAAATTCCTTTCAACAACTACATCACCGGTATGTCTGCTTTTACCCACAAGGCAGGTATCCATGCCAAGGCTATCCTTGCCAACCCTTCTACATATGAAATCCTTAGACCCGAAGATTTTGGTATGAGCCGTTACGTCCATGTTGGTTCTCGTTTGACTGGTTGGAATGCAGTTAAATCTCGTGCCGAGCAACTTAACCTTCATTTGACTGACGCTCAAGCTAAGGAGTGTACTAATCACGTCAAGAAATTAGCCGATGTTCGTACTTTGGCTATGGATGATGTCGACCGAGTTTTGCGTCAATTCCACGCAGACTTGAAATAAGTTTGTAACATCTAGTCTATCCTGAATGTTCCTGTGGTGCTGATATCAGGAATCAATAGTTTTATACATAATTGATAGAGTTACACCGAAATTTACTTTTTGGTCATCCAAAGATGGGTTTTATCCATAAATTATTGGGTTTCTACGCAATGCATTTTTAAGTTATACTAATGAATGCCCGTTGTTTAAAAAGCCTAAAAAATAAAAATCCCTTTCAATGGTTAATGTTTTTTTCTTTTCATAAGGTTTGGTGTCATTACTTGTTTAATAATATATATTTGCGTTTATGTCTTTTTGAAATAGTAGTTCTTCCGTGTTGTAAATTCAATAAAATCATGTACAATGATTAATTAATTCAATTTCACAAAAACATAGTTGTTGATGGTAGCACGAATTATCTTAATTGAATTGAATTTTATTGAACCTTTACCCAATGAAACCTAGACGGCAAACGTTTCTATACCTATTTCCTCTGCTTTTTATTCGAAGCCGCTTTTGAGCTGTATTGATTAACCCTTTTCTTCCCAAAATCTAGCAGTACTTGTTAGTTTCCATACATTATATTGTCTGTTTTATACTCACCTCTTTTGTTAGTGACCTTTTGGCGGTTATTTTTCTTCTTGCTTTCTACGTTATTAGATGGCACATCGTTATTGTTGATATGATAGTTATTATCCATCTCATCGGCTTCACTTTCATCATCTTCATGCTCGATTTCAACCTTCCTATCTGCTCGAGAATTTCGAACCTGCAAAACTCGTTCCAACCATTTCTTATCCGCATCATCTTGTGTGAATCGGGAAAGTTCATTATAGGAGAATACTCGTAACATTCTGTCAAGCAATTGCTTCGCTTTAATCTTTACAAAAGCGTTGTGTTCTTTAAGCCATCGAAAAATTGAAGGCATCAAAGAATCCAGAAACTGCTCTATTGTAGTCTTCGGACTTACTGTAATAAACATTTTGACAAATCCTATAGCAGTACGTGCGACTTCTTGATTGCCCGATGACAAATTTAATTCCATGAGCTCCATTAATGAGACGGTGGTAGATTGATTAATTTCATCTACACAGGTTAATGCTAATTCATTGTAGTTAAACCACTTACCTTTAAATTCAAAATAAAGTCTTGTTAAAGAAAGAATTGTACATGTCGTTAAATTTGGTGTTGATTCAAAAAGACCGGCGGATACCATCGTGAAATATTCTTCTAGAGAGGCAGGAACCGTTGGGTCATTCGAATCAGCTCCTTGAATACGTGAACGATCAATTTTTCCTCCCTCTTTCATTACATTTCCCATTTCAACAAGCAATTCATAGGCATTAGCACGTACATCAGCTATATGATGTTTGCATGCTAGAACTGTTTCCGTTATTAAAGGAGATATTAAGTGTAAATCGTCTTTCGGTAATAAATTCAAAAGGAGTTTCCACGTCTTAAATCTTTCAAGGACAATAAACTTTGAGTTAGACTGAATATTGGCACCAACGTCGACCAATGATTCAACCAGGTTACCGATAAACGGTGATACTGTTTTCACCATATTTGTATTTGAAAGACAAGCATTCAACAACTTGTAAGCAAATCCAGCACCAAACTTTAGGGAGGATGTTTCACTCTGAGATTCCTTCAAAGGTTTTTGATTGAAAAGTTTTACCAGATGAGGCAAGAAAGGCTTCCACGTGTCACCAGGAGCAATATTTAGCAGACCAGGGAATACATTGACAATTGCTTTGTTACCTAAGTTTGCATCACTTAAAGGAGCAGAATTGATGAGCATCTGTATAATTTGAGATTGCTTATCTCCAGAAGCAGAATATATGGATACCATCGCATCAATTATACATTGCGCTAACGGATGAGAAGGAGGCATGGTTGCAAGGATATTACCAAGCACACCAATTATGTTTCCTGCATTTTCTGAGAGTATAGGATGAATTGAGGGAATTTTGGAAAGTAAAGTGAACGATCTAGCGATAGGTTCACGATATTTATCTTGTTGATAAACAGCTGAAGCCATATTTTTTAATACTTCCTCACTCATGGCATTAGGATCGTTTACAGATGAACAAAAGGCGGGAAGGACTGACCACCATTGAGGAGAGCCAGAGTCAATGATTGGCATGAAGACGTCAAGGAAAACTGAAAAGTCATTGTTTTCGGTTTCAAGTATAATATCTTTTAGCCAAGAATATCTTTCAAATTTTGAAAGCTCCTCTTTGGGAGCCAACGAGGTTAAAGTTTGCTCAATACCCAATTTATCTAATGATACCTTGAACAGCTGCTTTACTTCTCCTGATTTTGGGGTTTTCCATTGGTTAATTGCACGAGCAATGTCTTTTAAGGTATCAGACAATATGTGGATATATTCCTTGCGTGCTGCTTTCATGAATAGCGTAAGGTATGCACAGCATGTATTTATTACAGACGTACGTTTTGGCCGTGACGAACGAGCGGATCCAATCAACTTTGACAACTTACCTGCTACATGGGTAATCACAGATAAACCTATAGACTTGTTTGACAATGTATTTGCCAAGTACTTCTCAATCAAGCCATCGTCTTCCTCAGTAAGAAATCCATATTTGGACTCATTACTGTCAGTATCATCAGATGCAGAATCTAATAAAAGATCAAACAATTGGATAAGCTTTTTTGTTCCTTTGGTTTGGCTTCTATTAGCAAATGTAGTACTAAATAAAATAGTAACCAATGGAGCTTTGGTCCAACATTGAAGCATTTTGTCCACTTGGTCAGCGACAAACGCATCAGGTATAGCGTCCATTCGTTTTGAAAGAAGATCAGCGAGTAATGAAGTAGATTTCTGAACAACAAACTCTGAAGAAGTTATGTCTGATTGCAAAATAGAAACCAAAGAACCGGTAATGATTCCAAGGTCAGTACCGCTTACATGTTGGAAATTAACAAACTCGTCCAACAATTGCATACAATGAATAGAAGTTGAGACATTCGCTTTTTCTGATGAAACGGATTCATGTAATTCACGAAACACTTGGGAACATAAACCTATGATACGAGATGTTAAAAAAGACAAAGAAATCTCATTCCTCTCAGAAACGCCTTGTAAAGCCTGGAAAGCGCATTTACGAATCTTTGGCCTGGAGTCAATCGAATATTCTAACAACACAGTCAGTGATAATTCAAAGCATTCCGAATGCAAATCGGTATCCTCGATTATCATAGCAAACAAGAACTCCTGTATGCATAGCAAAATACAGCGAATAGTCGGAGCTTCAGTGTCTTGTTCCTTCAAATAAGGAACAAGATGCGATTCTAGTATTTTAACATGTGTGAGCCTGTCTTTTTCGGGGACAGCTGGAAGCACAATGGACAATAAATACACAGGAGAGTAATCTAATTTATCGCTTTGAGCTATAAGGGCAATTAAAGCTGACATGTACACGACCGGAGACAGTTCGAGCTTCTTTTGAGTTATGTATTTTTCAATTGAACAAAGCAAAAGAGCTGGTTGTCGTTGATTCTCTAATTTACCTTTGGTATGAGATCGAACTACTCTCAGCATACGATCAAAGTTTTCAGATTTTGACATTTTGTTTAAAACCAACGAATGAGAGCAAAAGATCAAGCACTAACTATCACAATAAATTACCAAGCCAAGACTTTATGAGAAAAAACAATAAAAACGGTTAAACCAGTAAACCTCCCAAAAAGAATCCAAATGAAGAAAAACCAACGTTTTCCCTAACGACATATTCGGGTTTCCAGGATCAGGTTTAGCGAGGCAAAATTCGTATCGTTAAGCTTTGTTTACTTTTTTGTTAATATGTAAAGAAGTAATTTGTTGAAGTAGATCTATAGTTTACTCGGTGTTTAGTTATTATACAACATTGCTCAGTTCATATCAAAATTCACGTTGAATACGTGTTTGGATATACTACGCATAGTACTTGTATTGGATTCTAAAATTGCTATTCATTTTATGAATTGTTTATACCTACACTTGGGAATGCATCAGCTTTAAAGCGTAAAAAGTCATCATATTTTAGCATAATAACTCAAAAAGAAGACAAGAAAATATGTATCCAGAAGTCTATAAAATTCATATGTCTATAAAGCTCTATAATGTTTATCTTGACTTTTCGTCCATAAATCATTCAAAACTCAATCATAAAGCAGGAAAATGCAAAAAATCCTTGAATCAAGAAGGTAACATTTTAATTCTAGTAAGTAAGGGAGAGAATGCAAAGCAATTGGACAGCTTTATAGGCACCAAACAGTAAAGCATAAAGAAAGGCATCGTCGAATTAACATTATAATTATAAAAAAATCATTTTCTAATTTCTCATTTCACATCTCTCGTAAACAATCAGTCTTCTTGTTCCATTATAAGGAGGTAAAAATTTTCCCGAGCTCTAACAGCGTATAAACTTCAAAATCAGAAAAAAAAAAGAAACAATTATTCATAAACTCGCAATCATCATAAAAATTGTAAAGTGTCAGCAGAAAAGAAGTATAAACTGCTTATTTTATCTTTCAAACATAATTGAGCGTTTGCCATACCCAAAAAGAGATGCTAATTTTTAGAGATATATTTATCAAACTCAGCAAACGCTACTTGAATGTAATCTCTTCCAGTCAATCCCATCTACATAAAGGCTCATGAGGCCACAAACAATGGGTTATAGTAAATTACCAACTTGCTCCTGCGGAATCATTAGCAGGAAGATTACTTTCATTTACAGCACACATCCATATACGAGTCTTGTAAACTTTAAATAAATCACGAACAAGCTCGCGAAAATCAATACGTTGCTTAGCATGGTAGTAGAATGTAAGTTTCTTTCGATCCCACTGATATTCTCCATCTAAAACTTCCATAGGAAGCTTTCTCTGTCGTACTTTGGCTTGACAAACCAATAATGCTTGCGATTCGTCTTGATACTTTGAAGCGAGCTCATCCACTTCTCGAGGCTCAGCTAAACGATAAATGTGCTTTGGATGCAAACCTGTAGTAGTAGATATACTACTATCACTTTTAGCTCCAAAAGTGTTGTTTCCTTCAGCTGGTCGTAAAGCTGCTAATTGTTCCTCTTTCAAGCTTGCTAACTGAGCTGCTGCTTCAACAAGAGACAAGTCCTTCGCGACAACTCGACCTAAATCTTGACCACGATCTGCCTCTACAATAACATAGCTATTAACTTTGACATCAGTCAAGTGACCTGCATCTGCAACAAATACATCTGTACGACTAGCTTTAAATTCAACTAATAGTAAATTCGAGGCTGAAGCGTTAGTTTGAGCAACTGTAGACGCATCTACATCTGATTCTAAAACGTCAGACAAAGGAGCAGACAGCGGAGGCACATTTGGGAAATGCAAGGTTTGAGGCGGTGCTGAAGACGGAAGTCGACTGGATGCCAACAGAGTAGGACGCAAAGCAACTGGAGTGGTACATACATCAAATGAAGAGCGCAAAGGAGGAGGAACTAGTCGATAATTTTTACCATCTGTAACAGAAGAGCGTCTCTGCGCTCTTGGCCATGCGAATCGATCCTCGGTCAACTCATTTGGACTTGCCAATTCTTCAAGGGCATTTGCATTACTAGCTAGATCTTCTGAGACAATAGATGGTTTCGCAGTATTAATAGAAGGAAAACTAGCGCTGTTGCTTCTCTGTTTCAACGACAGTTGAGCGAGGTGATTTTCTAAATTCGCCGGAACCCGTCCAGTGGTTGGTGAAAATAGGGAAGAACGTGAAGAACCTGAGGCAGAATGACGGGTCCAAGAGTGTGTAGATCTTTGTGCAAGACCGTTAGCATTTGCAAGGTCTAACCGATCAGCAACAAGGTTAGGTACATTATTACCTTGTACAGATAATCGGGAGGAGGACATCGGAACTGTAGTATCAGAAGTATGGGAGGGAGTAGAAGCAGAGTTTGACAAGTTATACTTTGTAGAAGGGGATACAGAAGATTTAGACCAGATCGAATTATCGTTCAAAAAGTCAAAGGACGTAAACGTGGGATCAGCGGACAAAGGTGCCTGAGCCCCAACATTGCGAGGAGAAAGATTTAAGGCAACATTCTGCAAATTTGACGATCCCTGAGCGCCGTTCAGGGATGGGCCACTAGGAAGACGAAGACTAGTAGCGGGTATGGGCCTTCCGTGATGATCAGTGTTTAAACTAGGACGACGGGCAGAAAGACCGGTGGACAAACTAGAATAAGCATCACCACTGTTAGGCCGGACAGACTGTAAAGGAAATGAGGTAGAATTCTGAACAGAAGGACTTTGCTGTTGTTGTTGTTGAAGAGCAAACAATTGGGACTGAGCTGAGCGGTTAGGACTGACAGCTTCTGAAAAAGAAAAACGATTCCATTTTTCAGCATTATTTGGCGAGTTTCGCAAAGGGTTGGCCAAAGCAGATGGATTGGCAAGTTGTCCTTTTGAGATGGAAGTAGGGACATGAGAGGAATAACGATCATGAGAAGGAGAAAAATTAGGTGGAGTACCTTTCGATAAAGTAGAGGATAGCATAGAAGGAAGCTCGTTAGGAGGAATGGATACTTTTGGATCAAAAGATAGTTCATCTGAGAGCAATTGGGAGGAGTGGCTGTAGAGACCTCGCTGGTTAGGAGACGACAGGGATGAAGATGATGAAGGGGGTGAAGATTCATAGATGCGGGAGTTTGGATTTTCCAACAGATTGTGATTAGTAAAGGGCTGGGAAGGAAAAGCCGAGTAGGAATTGGATAAGGCAGAGGTAAAGGGAGTTCTAGAAGAGGGGCCCGGTGGGAGAGAAGGGCTTTTTTGGTTACTAGAGGTAGTATAACGGGGAGATGAAGTATCCATAGAGGTCAATGGCTGCGAATCAGAAGGAGCTGGATGAGAAGATGGGGTAGATGTCGAAGCTAAGGAAGAAATAGAATTCCATGGTTCCATGATGGAAATAGAGGAAGAATGGTTTAATTGGCGATTAAGCGGAGTAAGTGATTCAAACTGAGGATTGGGTACAAAAACTGTATCCATAAGAGCCAATATTGGTGGCGGACAGCAAGAGTAAATTCAGGAAGGGAGTACTGGAAACGGAGAAGGTAGAAAGGAATGGAAGATGAAAGGAAACGAAAGAAAGAAGAAAAAACAATGGGACACACAGAGCTTCACTTAATAAAAAAAAGCCAGTAAAGGCCAAAAAAAAAAGAATGTAAAAAAAAAATGCAAAATAAAAAAAGGACTACGGAAAATAAATGGAAATGCCTCTGTTTCAAAAAGGTGAAAGAGCAATCAATCAACTAGGTGGGGAAGTTGTTTGACAATATGAGAGAAGGTAAAGGCAATCGATGAGCAGTGAAAGATAATTTACGGAGCCACGAGGAAGTAGTAGGCAGAGAAAAGTTATGGAATCAATTAGGAATGACAAATGACAAGAAAAGAAGCAACTAGCGACCTTTTTCAATAACAATGGCTTTTTTAAAGGAAATATAATTTCGAATACGCCAATAAGGACGATCCGATATGAGTCCTAACAAAAAAAAAGATTAAAACAAAACCGTATTATTTTTGAATGATGGTAGAAAGAATTCACTACGACAAAAAAAGCAATTCTTTCTAATATATATACAGACAATGCCAAATTTATGGCAGCAAAAACAACGAAGAAATAATACAGGTGCAGGTTGGTTCTAGGTAAGATGTTTGGAGACGTCAATCAGCCTTTCTAAGGTAGTTGCATTCGACTACGGTGTATGGGGGAAAGTGAGCGGGAGAAAGCGTTGGTTTACGTAGGACGATGATCCCACTGGCTGGGGGGTAAGCGTATTAAGACAAAGCAACGGAAGTAAATCCTCCTTACAGGTGGGTCAAGTCACAAACGACTTTCATGCATTAGCAACTCAAAACGAAGATTTACTGGAAACAAAGGACATAAAAAATGAAAACTAGAAAATAAAAAAAAACGTAAAGAATTTTATTCAGATATGAAACAACGTCAAGTCAGTAGAGTCACAAGTCCTCGTAGGTATGCCGAAATAAAGGCAGCTAGGAATCCTTGTGACCTGCAAGCAGAATACGAACCAGTAACATGGAAGAAAGTGTGCAATTCAAAGACAACAAATGTGAAGAAACTAACGTTATCGTAACATTTCTTAATGGCAAAAAAGGCTAAAACCGATATTCCCGTTTATCATGATTGGATGAGATCCCCCACTGAAAAAGCTTGAATCTACCAGATGAAAAGTAGGAAGAAATTGTCGGAGTTGGATCGGAACCTTTTTTAGGTTAATATCATCAGGTCTTTTGTCTGTTGGAGCGACTCCACAAATGACTTCTTGTCTGTAGGTATCATTTTAAAGTCGGGTTTCCTTTGTTTATATGATTTTAAGGAAAGAAGGTAGAAGCGTCATATGAAGATACAGAGAAAGCAAAAGCAAAGCGCTGGGAATGAAAGTGTACTGTGTCATGAATGGTGAATGGATTTTTTGTGACTAGAATGGATCAACTAGAAACGTCCCATGGAAAAAGAAATGAATATAAGATAAAAAAAATAAAATTAAAAAAAATAATAAAATGAAACTAAACGAATCTATCTAATGTACGCACTATAAAAGTACAAAGAAACCTACCTCTAATAACAATGTAACTAGACGAACCTTGTCGATTCCAATTTGTCAAGGGCCCCTAAACAGCTTTCTTTCCATTAGCATGCCCTCGTGAGTGTAACGGTAGTCACTACAGAGATGTCCTTGCACGAATCCCCGCGAATTGCAAACGCATGCCTACTAAAAAGTGATATGGTAGTGGTCATAATGATGCTGAGCAAATGACCTAATCGTGAGCAAATCAAGAATATACAACAAACTGCGTTATTTTAGATATTGTACTGGTACGTAAAAGAAGTCTTATAAGGATGGATGCTAAAGTTCCATCTGGCTGCATTCTGGTTCTTTGCTTGTTGTTTTTTTTTTTTTGGAAGCTACATGAGTCCTAATCTATAGACATAGACATGGATTCAGATGTCCGGTACTATCCTTAAGCGCTTTTGTTTACAAAGCAGTCATGCACTATCAGAGCCGGCGAGAATGTCTCAAGCAAGTAACGTGACCGGTCAATGTTACTTTCAGGCGAACAAGCAAAAATAAACAAGTCAGCAAAAACGCGAATTGAAATCAGTGTAAGCGATTCCAATTTTAAAATTAGCTAGCCTTTCCAACAAAAAAAAGTCATTTAAAGAAAAAAGAATTCTAAAAAGAAACAAACAGTGGAGGGTTGATAGTTATCCAAGAAGCAACGTTGTCATCGATAGAAAATAAACAAGTCATTTAGAGGAAGAAAGAAAATAATGAAACGAAAAATTATTTAAGTAAATAAAGATTACAACTAGAAATGAATTTGATTTCACGTCTTTCCTTCATAACGAACAAGAGCAAAAAAAAGCCTCGCGATTCGAGCTACACACATTTTGATCAGACAAAATAACCTGTGCTGTTAATTAAAAAATTTACAAAAAAATCATTTTGTATTATCAAAAGATACACATTCTTGTCTCTTTTCAATGGTTATTTATTTATTTCTATTGTTCTTTGTCTTAAGACTAGTAACATACTACAACATTGGAAAAGCCACTAAAGTCGTAGGAACAAATATTCTATACCTTCCTTGTTCAATCCCTGTATAAAGCTTGGTTTGATACCGTGAATCGCGCAACAAACGTTCGTCGTATCGAACCAAAGGAATTTTGTGAACGAGTGCTTTACGTCTGTGTCTGCGTTAAGGAGGGAGAAAACATGCGACCCGGTGTTACTCACAGAATGAGCCAGAGCGGTCGCCTATAGAAACCAAAATTTTTAACTAATGATAAGCTAGCATCCATCTCTCTTTCATGAGAAGATAACATTAGAAAACTTATACAAGATTTGTATTATGAATCGAATGAAGGGCCATGTATTTACTACAGAAAAATGAATCAAACGAAAAAAAGCTATACATTTGGGGTTTATTTTTCGACGCTTTAGACAGGGACTCTAATGTTTTTTGATTTATTTATTTATTTTTTTCTCTCCTTTCCTTTCCTGGTTAGAAATAGCTTGCTTTTACAATTGCGCCACCATCGTCTATACGTTCACCGGTGGTTTGCATCATGTTAATCGCACTCAATAATAACGGACTCGGAGAAAAGCACTCCATGTGGTCCTCCGTCCCCTCGGGAGGGATAATGATTTCCTCTATTAGAAATTTCCATTTTTTATAAGGGGTAGTAGCGTCTCTATTGTTGCAATAATGTTGTAAACAAAAAGCAACTGTTCTATATCTGTTTGTCCAATCGTTTTTGGATGCGAAGTCGCCATCGACGGTAACATCCGACAACATCTACGGGTACTGAACCTTAAGATGAAAACCAGAGTCCTACTCTTTATAGATTGGTTCAAATTAACGAACATAGAGACTAGATTCTTCCAATTCCGTTGGTTTTTTCTTTATTTTCTTTCAAGGTTGAATCAAGAAACCATCCAGCACACAGAGACTATGGAAAAATGTTTTTATTTTATTTTCTTTTATTTTTTGCATTTGCATTTGCAGCATCGTAGTCTCCAAAGTAATATGTTTTTGTCGTTCGTTCATGCTTCATATTCATAAGTTTTCTTTTCGCTACATCTACTTCTTTTTTTTCGTTCCTCTTCTTTTTTTTTCCCACCCTTTCCCCTCTTCTTTTGCGACAATTAATTATCGAGATAAATGTCATTACCCCACACTTTAAAAATTTCTCCTCCTTAACGAATAATCGAATTACAAATCGTACTAGCCATCTGTCCAGACCATCAGCGAATTAATCCTTGCTTCTTGTTACCTTGCAATGTCGCTTGCATCGAATTCCTGAAATCTGTGCTTGCATCCGTTTTCTCCTTTCCCAATATCAGCGTTTTCTAAAGTTTTTTTATATAAGGAAAACTCTATTGCCAAGAAAGCCGTTGGTTTCTTTATTTTTATTATTTATTTAAAATTATTTAATTGAACGCACTCTTTTTGTTTTGGTATTGAATTCTCCTTTCTATTTGTATTTCTGTCTGTATTTATAAAGGCCGGTTCCTTATTTACTTGTAACCGCGTTGTCGTTTTTTCGTTTGAAGAATTATCAATTTTCTTTTCGTTTACACGTTTACGTTTTTGGGTTTTCAAGTTTCGCGGCCAAAAGTCTTCTTGCTTACCAACTTTCTATTCGACTTCTCCCTTCTCATTGAGCACTTAGAAAGTTGACTTGCCCGGACCATCCTCTTTGAACTCCATCTCTCAACCTCCTTAATTATTGCCACACGCTGTCTAAAGAGATTCACTGATTCATACCGTCACCTGCATTACTTTGTCTGATTCCTCTTTTCCTTTCGATCTGCATCAATTTTTTCATGAAAACGGCGTTTTATCTTTCAACCTTGATTTTACTCTCCTTTTCCACACAATTTCCTGGTCGTTTTTGATTTTGAAACGGGTTTCCGCTTTCTTAAACATTTAGTGGGGTTGCATTCTTCCACTACATCTTTATTTTCTTTCGGTCTCTTGTGCCTATTTTAGGTGCTTCTGTTTCTATTGAAAAATTCAAGGGTTTTTTGTTCTATTTTTTTTTTGCTTACTCTTTCTCTCTGCACCTGCTATCCTTTTGGCTTACTGGTGACGGTTCTTTTTGATTGTTTCGTTTGTATGCTGTATATTTGATTTTGGCAACCTACAACACTGGTTTTGCCAAGTCATCGAAAATTCCGAGTATCGTCAATCGTTAATCTCTCACCTTTAACTTTTTGCCTCGTGACTTTGTTAATTATTCTTTCTTTTCTTATACTTTTACGACATTTCTTTCGTCGTCTTAATCCTGTTTCCACAAACAAAAGTAACAGGTGTATTCTGATCCCCCTCAGTTTATTATAAAACCCATATACCTTGTATTTTTTTGTTGATATAGACGCCTCCAACCAATCTTTTTTGCTTTTGGATCCTTACGGCTTATTATCAGTAAAAATCAATTTCCTGAAAAGCTCATTTATCTCAATCTTTCATCATTGTTTACCCACTAATTTATAAAAATGGTTTACTCTCCTGTGTCTCGTCCTCAAGTTCCATTGACGTTCCGTCAATGGCCGCCTTATGATTATAAAACTGATCCATTGACTATCCCTAGATTTCCGAGCGCTAACCCACTTCAGAACAATTCATCAATGCCTACTCCTTCTTCACTTTTGGACACATATGGCTCTTCATTACTTTCCAAATCTGCTAATACCTTGGGAAGTTTGAAGCCTGCAAGTAATGCCGTCCTTTCTCCTGACGAAACTTTTCCTTCAACAGTGATGCCCCAATATCGCTCCATGGATGTTGGTACCCCTAGATCTCCTGATGCCGATGGCTGGCCTTGGCACTTGACCTCTTCCAACAGTCCTCAAGGTTATGCTTGGCCTCCTACCTTTACTCCAAATGGTTCGACAAATCATTTGCACACTTCTTCTCGTAATCTAAATGATTATCCTTCGCCTATATCCTCCTTAGAAAGCCTTCCGTCTAAAAGTAGTGTGGGTAGTTCTGGTTTAGATTATCATACTTTACCATCTAGTTTTAATGATGATACCAAGCCTACGGCTTTTCCCCTGAATATGGCCGGTGTCCCATTGAGTGATGCCTCTTCCCAGCCTTCGTTTGCCTTTGCACAAAATTCTGTCGATCGTGTCTTTAATCCAAAGCCAAAGTTGTATTATCCATCAAAGTCAATGACAAACGTTCATAACTCTATCGCGAAACCTGCTTTATCTAGACAGTCCTATTCCTCTGGGTCTATTCCCTTGAAATCAAGCCTCAACACTGCTGTTAGCGCACAACCATCGGCCCTCTCAAACCAAATCTCACCTGTGGTAGGAAGTCCTGTCCTTAATTCATCAAAATTCTCAGTCTCAGCTCCTCGCGCAGATCAACTATCCCCTGAGCTGCAACAGCTGAAGCAGACAAACGTCCCTTCGGTAAGTCAGCGTCCTCGTGCTGCTACTCCTGGAAGTAACAACAGTTCTACTACTTCTACTGGAAAACGTGCTTTGTACAAGACAGAGCCTTGTAAGAATTGGCAGACTACTGGTAACTGCCGCTACGGCAACAAATGTCAATTTGCTCATGGTGAAGACGAATTAAAGGAACCTCCTCGTCATCCTAAATATAAAAGTGAACCATGTCGCTCTTTTATGTTATATGGCTACTGTCCTTATGGATTAAGATGCTGTTTTCTGCACGATGAGCAAGGCTTAATAAACAGTCAACAAAATAATATTCAAGAAGCTGTCAATGCGGATATTAAATAATTGGTGGTCATTGCACAAGATTTTGAACCGTTTTAAGCTAATTTATTGTTTACATTACGTTTATCATTGTTTTTACAGTTACTATTTATGTTTGTTGCGCCGTATTATTTCATGCGAATATTCGATACAGCGTATGATAGATACACCTAGTGTTCACCAGTTAATTTGTGAATTCCGCTATGGACCTGATGTTCGTAACTTCTTTCTCTTTTTACTTCTTTATTTATTGCAGTGTCAAAGTATGCACTTATCTATGTTGGTTTAAAAAAATTAAAGGATTTAAATGAAACAATTCAGATTTGTGCACGAGATGAATTGGTTATTTTATCTTGCAGAATTTTAGTACAATTTATTTATTTGCTTAAAAAGAAAAAATATTTAACGTAAGTTTAGTCAATATGAGACATTTTTGTACTCCATTTATGACTTAGATGGATGAACAAATCGTGGTTATACTTAATATCTTCCTTACACAATCCTGTGAAAATCCTACAGATGGAAAGTGTAAATGCATAACAAGTTGTCGTTTATTAAGAATGTATCATAAATAGACATCGAATAATCCAACTTCCTAGATGCCTTTCAAAACTGTATTCATTCATTATCCGTTTGTCGTTCAAGCATCACAAGAGAATTAATTTTCTGTAGAGCCAATTCCAAACCTTGCTTTTTACGCTGCAGCTGAAGTTGAGACTTCAGACGAGGATTTTCATCCACAAATGATGTCAATTGTTCAGAAGTAAGAGAATGAATAAGTCGTTGGTCTAGCTCTCTAGGAAACTGATAATAGAACTCGGAAAGAAGTTCAATATTTATAAATAATACAGCTGTATTAATTAATTTATTGGAAACAGCATTAAGGAAAACTTCAGGACACAGGTACTTTGACTCTTTCGATTTACACGTTTTAGACTTCATGGTAGATAGGCGCAGCTTTAAAATATTTTCCCGCATTTGCAAATACTGCATTAATCGACCTTGATCCAGCACTACGGCACTGTGAGCAACAGGTAATGGCTCAGGAGATTTTGCCTGTGAATTCAAAAATTCAAGTACTTGCGACAATCTTTTAGAACCTAACGCCTTTCTTATTTTTTCTTCCGCGTTTTGACACATACTAAGTTCCTTTTGTATCATTGATTGGGCTTCTGAACGACTGACCTTCCATTCTTCGTCATTTATTTCAACTTCAAATTTATACGGCTTCACACAATTTTCTACTTGTTCGGAGGTGTTGTGATATCTTCTTCGTAGAATGTCTTGAGTAGCATTTAAGATATACTGCAATGCCCCAGGATGCTCTCCAAAAGGACTTTGTTTAGCAATCTCTTCAATCCTTCTTGATAATAGCTCTGTAACCTGTAGTGTAGATACCCTACCCAAACCCATACGCGTTAGCAGGGAGACGCAACTATCGAGTTTGTACTGCCAATGTTCATCAGTAGCCTTGGATTGTTTAGTCCAATTTAAAATGTTTTCGTCCATCCAATATCTTTCAGCCAACAAATCTAAAGTTTTTTCATTTAGGATTTCTTTTAGCAATGCACGAACTTCGTTTTTATCAAATTTTTGTGACAACTCCTTGAATGCAGCTTTCAGAACATCAAGATTTTCAGCAATGTATGACTCCGCGGTTAGAAGGCGATCATTATATTGAACTTTATACTGATAGTTACAATCATCCAGTTCTGAGCGTATGGAGTCAGCTGTGTACTGTAAATTCTTTGACATTGTATATTCAAGCACATGAATTAAGTTTTTGCGAAGATTCTGGATTCCTAGCATAGGCAAAATGGGAAGATCGTGAAACTGAGGATGAGCCGAAAAATATGATCTTTCTCGAGAACTGACAATATCGGTTAAATTTTGATTACGCGACCAAAGACTCAATGGAGGAACTTTGGAGATTACACCAATATACCCGTAGTGCAAAGGATAATGCTCGTTACGTAAAATAGAAACAGCTTTTTCAGGGGGAACCAAATCCATTTTTGTTATGACGCCGATTGTTCGCAAGCCCAAAGGATCTACGCGTCGGCTTGCTCTCAAAGCAGTCGAGTTAGCAAGATCAACGTCGGCTGCACAAACAGCTAAAATGATATTTGGTTCTTGGATATATTTGTCACATAAAGCAGATATTTTATCATCCAAATCAGCAGGTTGATCTGACGAATGGATTTGGATATAGCCAGGTAAATCAATAAGTGAAAGGTTAGGAATATGAGAAGCACAAATGGTAAGACGGATCGGGTTGTCGTCGACACCCTGACGAGGAGGCACAGCCATATTAAAATCCGTCAGAACCTGTTGAACTTTAGTAAAGTCAGTGATGTGCCCAAGTTGGACACCATTAAACTCGCAGTAAGGAGTAGTAGTTTCTTTGGAATGAACCAATGTAAGTTCAATGGGTCTTCTTGTCACCATGTTAGAACCTTTAGGCAAAAACTCGTGTCCCACAATCGCTTCTAGAACACTGCTTTTTCCGCTACTTTGTGAGCCTATCACAACAATACTAGGTAGTGTAATGGAACTATTGTCATCTTGTATGTCGTGCAAAATATTCCGGATTTCAATCATCTTCTTAGTGAAAATCATCATGCGATCATCTTTAGATGATTGGGCCAGTTTTTGCTTTTCTTCTTCATTCAGTTTTTCAAAATCATTTTCTTCGTCAGTTGCCAACGTGGAAGCGACGGCCCCAGCAAGACCAACCACCACACCCTCAGAATTATCATCGCTGCCAGAACCACCTGACTCATTTCCTTTTTCGCCTAATTGTCTTTCTTTTTCTTGGCTTTTCCTCAACTGCAGTTGGCGACGGTTTTCGACACTCTCTTCGTCAAGGCGAAGGATCTTTTCCATCCATCCCGGCATATGGATTTCAGGTAAGTTGATAGAGGTAGCATCATTCACTACCTCTCTCGTTTTATCCCAAGCAGAATTAACAACATCGAATGATCTATCAAAAACATCTTTCGTATAATCAGAGGCTCGCTGGACCTGAGCACCGACGTAAGCAACCCCGCCAGCGACTAGAGAAAACCCAGCAATTGGGAGTCGTAAAGATCGGAAAAAAGCTTTCGGTATAGATGAAAAGGACAGGAATCGTGGTATATTCACCGTAGGAAGCGAGTTACCTTTCAAAGCTCCAGGCCCTTTTAGGATGCTGTATGCGCGAAATGGGTGAAACCCTGACAATGATAACAAGCTTGGCGATTGATAATGTACATTTAGTCTCCGCAACCCTGTTCTGTATCGAGGATAATGAGTAGGGCTTCCTAGCTTGAAGCAAATCCTAGAAAGATACTGTTCAAATCGCATTAGAAAAACCCAATAAGATAACTTTTAAATAATAGCAACTTTAAGACATAGAACACATGAAAAAGATCAACAATGTAGCCTTCCCTAACTGGGAATTTCTAGATTAAAGAAAGACGGCCAGTTCTTCAAATACTAAAAAGATAATGGATTTCCAGACTGCGACCTCTTCGAATTGCTTCAGTAAAGTTAAAGATCAATGAATCTGTTTTGTTCTGTTGTTTTTCCTTAGTGAAACGAGATACGTACCTTCTTCACTGAACATAGTCTCTAGGAAAGCAGAATACAGAGGAACGTTGTACGACGGTATGCAAATTAAGCAATGAAGTTTAAGCTTCGTAATATAGTAAACAAAGCCAGAATTGCTAGAATCCAAACAAAAAGAGTTTATTTTCAGCTTCATCATTTAATTTAAATTTGAATTTGTCTAAGTAGATGCATTATATTACCTTATCAAACCAAATTGTTATCCAAGAAGTTCTTCCCTAGCCAAGACAGAAGGTTGAATTTTGACGAGGATAACAGTTCGTTGAGAGTGTTGAGCAAGGGGTACAGTATGTGCCGAAGCTTTGCAAGGCTATAATTTTAGAGTTAGCATAAACAATAAAAGAAATACACGAGTAATAGGGAGAACCCGGCTAAGTGGCTTGATTTATCTTCATTTCATCTTGCCAGTGAAACTTCCCGTCGCTCAAGATATTCATGTCTTCGATAAATGACTGCAAGAATAAATTCCATCGAAAAGATGAAGTGTCAATTCAAGTATAGGATCGCGGCCCCGTGTAGATGGGAAAACTTACAAATTGCGCACTGTCCAAGAAGCCTTCTACAATGCCAGCCAAATAGGCACAGCAATTAAGTTGGCTCATTTCTTTTGGCACAGAAATGAACTTGTTGAATAGAGGATTGTTATCGACGATCATGTCTATAAAAGTTAGACGAAGCAGGTTCACCATGAAAAGCTGTGAAGCTTTATCTTCAATAAAATTGAACTTACATTCGTCTTCATTCTCCTTTGATTTTTCAAGAGAGTCTGCGTGTCGTCCAAAAAGATATTTCCATAAAGTAGAATGAATGTATTGAAGAACATTCAGGATGCGAATTTCACGTTTGGGATTCCTTTCTCTCCAGATTACCAACTCTATTAGCCTTTGTCCGACCCGATATCCATGTTCATTCAGCCTAAAAAGAAAATAGTCAGTTTCACTGCAAAAGACTTCCTTCCAACGGATTCTTACTTTTCTTCAAATTCTTGAATACCAGACACTTGAGATTGTATCCTCTGGATTAATTCACTAAATAAGAAAGCAAAACAAGACAAGTTTACTTCAGCATTACGGATTCGATTTAGAGTCTGATCATAAATATTTCTACTCAACAATGGAGCCGTTGAAGTCAGTGACTCTGACACTGAACTCTTAAATAAGTTTTTGTTATGGGATTGCATGTATACAGTTGTTTTCGCCTTATACACTTCCGTAGGTTAACCCAAACCAATTGACTCGAATTTATAATGTTGAGGTTTTAAATAAAGATGTACTGTAAGAGAAAATTGGAACGGGAGCCTAACTATTGGATCGTCCTGTCACTTACAGTTTGTTGAAACAATGAAACCAGAATTCTAAATATTTGTCATATCTCAATCTAAAAAGTTTTGAAAGTAAAAACTTACAGGGTTCTTTCAGTAGGTCGTGAAGACAAAGTCGTTTTTATTCGCTTGTATTAACTAACAGACTTTTTACATATACAAGAAATATAAAAAATGCAACGAAATAAGCTTCTATGAATTTAGTAATGGCTTACACCACCACTAGAAATCGATTTTCGAAATCAATCTAATTCATCGAACGAATTTAGATACCACATAATAAAAAACACTTCCATGAATTTTCAGTGCTCTTTCAAGTTGAATTAAACGTTTGATCACGCATTATTATCCCGAGAAACATTGATAATATCAAAGGAGAAACAGGTTATTACAATTATAATTTGAAACACATTATCGTCTGTAATTAATTCTGCCTTTGTCAAAAGAGAGAATTACAATACCCATTTTTTTTCATCTCAACCTGAAGTAGAACAAGATCTTCGAAAGCAAGAACAAATATTTTTTTTTATAATCATATCGTTATCTTAATCACTTAATTGATCGTCGGATTCACTAAAGACCCCGTCCGGAGTAAACTCTCGCGAGTCATTCTTTTGGCTCATGCGTAGTCCCATTCTTTCACGCAATGCTTTACGTATGAGGTATGCCTTGTTTTCGTTGCCTATTTCCTCCTCGGGGGTCGAACTTGTTAATTCACGAGGATAAGGCGAATATAAATATACGTCGCCTTGAGATAGAATATAATCTTTAGCATCAGCATTCATATCCGTTTCATGAAGTTGGGATAAATTATCCACATCGGATTCGACTGAAGAACTAAGACGACGAGTATACCTTGACGGACGCTCTTGTTTTTCTGGAACCAAACGATGGGCATCGAAATCTGGGAATAATTCCGGTCCTAACGTGTTTATTACGTCTGTTACTTCAGCAACGAGCTCTTCTCGTTCATGTTGTAAAATGTATACGGCATTCGCTTTGGAAGGAATTAATGCAAGGAAAAGGGGTCGAATGGACTTATAAATATCAACAGCCACTTCACCAAAGCGCAAAGCCGCATAAGTAACCATAGGGAACAAGACCGAAGATATTATTGGGATAGCATAAACAAAAACACTTGAATGAGGGATTAATTTGTATGAGTAAATAAAGTAACAGCAAAGCAATGCATAAAATGAGTATAAGATGGGGGTCATTCCTAACGCGACCAGTAGTTTCCAGGTAGCCAAAATGTCACGACCTTGAATCTTGACAGTCGATCCTCTCAGAGCTTCTTCAGCCTTGCGAACGCTGATGCGTTTTGCAGCGATAAAGACAGGAGAAAAAAGGATAGCGCCTGGCAAAGCGCCGAGTGCTAGCAAAAAGAGTTTACAGCAGCTATAAAGTAGCTTGTACAAGATCAAAAATCGGGAATACCGAAGGCCTTGCACTTGATGATCACGAATCCCCAAGCGATACAACTGCCGGTTGTAAAGAAGGATCCGATCATGCAAACGTATTACTCGGGGATCATTTTTGAAATGATTATATCCGGTAATTAATTTACGATTCAAATCAACTACTTTTGGCAATGAAATCTGGACATGAGCTGGCTTGTACAATCGGCGACAAGCTTGAATAACCATCAACGTTTCATAATCGGGAGTTTGTACCGTTACGGACAAAAGCGAGCCATATATCATATCCAAGACACCTTGTATAGCCTGGCGACGGTTTCCGTCCTTATAAAGCTGGATGTACTCTTCAGGGATAGATAAGGGAGAGCCGAACTCTAAAACGGCACGCGAACGAAACCGGTGGGGATGAAAGTAGTTCATACCACAAGAGACAATTTGAAGGCCGCAATCTGGATTTTGAGAAAGGGTTTCAAGGGCCATAATAGCAACGCCGGCTTTTAGCGGAAGCATTTCAGGTCGGTCATGCGAGCCACCTTCTGGGAAAATTGCAATACAGGCGCCATCAACGAGACGTCGTCTAACATTATCGAATACAACTGCTTGGTTGATTTCAGGAGCCACCTTGTAAGTGCATCCCTCGGCAGAATGGAGCACGCGTACAGCATCTTCCTCACGAAATTCACGTTTGATCCGTATTAAGTTATCGCTTTCAATGGAGGCTATGTGAGTGCTCCCGGAATTGTTTGGAAGAATAATTGTGTCCCCAGGACGATGATTTGTGAACTCTGTATCCTTTCCATGAACTTCGGTTTGGTCCCCATTGGGTAAAATGAAGATTTTGCCCTTACCACGTATAGCTAAGTCTTGTGCACGCTCCACCGGAATTGCACCAAAAGCCCTAGAGAAAGCACCAATAATTTTTTGGCGATAACTTTTAGCAGCAACCAATGTCGATGTTCGTCGATTCACTTCCCGTCGTAATTGAAGCATCAAAATCAAAGGATCAACAAACTGAACTTTGTTAACATAACAGCAATTGAGAATGAAAGAAAAAAAGAATAAACTCTGTATCACCAAAACTTCCTATGGAAGGGCGCAGTCGAATCATCCACTTTACTTACCTGGTTGGCATGAGGAGCAGCAACCAAAAGAATAGGTCCCTTTCTGGGTACTCGAAAAGCGCCTCTCGTCTTAACTTCTCGAAAGAAAAAATCAATTAATACTAAACGAGTTGTTAGTAACGGCCTTCCTTTTCATTCACCAGAGTCAAATTCCACTCAAAGGTAATTTTCGAACCTACTCGAAAGGATCCATAATATTGTATCATAGATGAATGGATGATTCATATTACTTTGAAAATTGACCTTAAAAAGGCACTCAAAACCGAAAAGTTCTATGCCCTTTCCCTCTCAGATATTTGCTATTTGCAAACCCATCCAGGCTCATAAGTCAATAATTCTTCGTTTGATGCACGACGTTCGTTTAACATAGTTCACTGGAGTACTTTATCCCTGTCAACCCTATTTTTCTACGTCAAGCATAAGGGTACGAGTGAATCGCCTTACTTTAGGTCACATATATTATAGACTGAGGAAGGTCATGATAAGTGTATAAATGCAATGATACTTGATAGGAGAATATTCAAAAACGAAGAAAAGTAGTTGAAATCCATAAAAGAATCGATAGAAAGAAAGGCTCTAGTTGTTGTTTATACCAAACATAAAAGGAAACATCAATTTTTAAATTTGGATGGTCGTTATAAGTTGTATGCTTTGCTCTCTTATAAGCCTGCTTTAGACTTCGTTTCATAGTAAGTAAAGGAAAGTCATTGACGTTGAGTAATTACCAGACTACATTTTTTATTTAGCTATTGATATGTATGAAATGAAATGATGAATAAGAATCCCTATTTTCTTCTAACCTTGAACCAAAAATATAAGCAGCATCCCCAAAAAACCACAGAGATTATGTATTTTGTAAGTAGGAATGTTTACCAGCAGCAGTAGAATCCTAACAATTTAAATAAAAGAAAAATCACTGACTATCTTCGTTTCCTTCATCCTTTTCGGTTTCTTTTTCCTGGCCTGCTTTACGAGATTCTTCTTTTTCTCTTCTTGCAGACTTTTTCTGCTCTTTCTTTAAACGCTTCCGCTCCTCTTTAGACAAAGACATATCCTCTTCACGGCCATGCTTCTTTGAAGTCTTTTCTTCTGGCTTGTTGACTGTTTCTTCGCCCAATTCTTTGGTTGATGGGGTCTCGTCAACTGGATTGTTAACAAGGAGTGGAACATCTTCACCTCTCAAATACATCAAAACGCGGTTCAATTGAGATAAAACACTTTCGCTTCCAGACTTCTCATCTTGGAATTGCTCAATCTTTCCGACGTATCCTTCTAAAAAGTTGAGTGACTTGTCTTTGCTAAGTTTCTCTGTCTTTCTTAGGGCAATGGTAGGAGGACAGTCTGTAGCCATTTTCTTTTTAGATAAATAGAGTAATAACGTGAGAGGAATCCTGTGGAGCCTAGGAAAGGCTTTTTTATGAATACGATGGTTAAGAAAAGCTTCTGTTTGGTGTTGCAAAGAATAGGGATCGCAAAAGTTGAACTGGAAACCCGACTTACCGTAATCTATTGCGTGAAAAGTATCCTAAATAACGAGTTTATTATTTTTGATTTTTTTAATAAACAAATCATGTTTTAGATATATAAACTAAAAACAATACATAACAAATAGCAAAAGCAATTTAAGTGCCTCTACAATAGACCGCAAATTTCATATTCGAAGTGGTTTCATCGATGACGACGGATCGTCATTTGTTAACCTAATACGTTTTCTTCTTGAATTTGCTGTTTTGCCAGCAGGTATAGAAAGGAATGATTTCATATATACCGGTCTGTTCTCTCTGCGATAGTTCTTAAAATTTAAATGAGCAATCCATCGCGAAGGAGAAAAGTATTTATCTTTCAAATAGTCGACCATTTCTGAAGTTTTGACAATTTGAGCGGTGCTTCTTTTTCCTTTCTCAGTATTTAAGATTCCTTCATTGATCATCCTTGTTTCAATTTTTCTTGCATCGGCCAGATTACAGTCTAATTTTTTTAGTTAGTAAAGTACCTTTGGACCTCACGTAGCCCTTGTTACTATGCATACTTAATCTCTTTGCTAGTTTTTGGGCCCCTTCGTAACCGAAAACCCAAGCGGACTGGATTGCGCGTCGATAAACCGTGAGTACCGTCATCCTGTCATATAGCTGCGGTTCAGACTCGCTAAGTAAACAGGTATAACAAAGTAGATTGCTGGGCTGGCGAGGATCACTATCACTTTCAAAGCCATAACAGTAGCAATGAACCCATCCTTTACAAGAATCACACTGAAACTAAATAATCGTTATAGAAAGTAATTTGTACGATACTTACCATATCTTGCTCTTCACTAATGTCACCACATTCGCAGCCTATGTGATTCGTATTATTCTGTATTTCCTTCGTAGACGATACCTTGGGTTTTGTTAAAGAGATATTTCCTTTTCTGGATTCATTATTTTGATTTTTAATTTCTCGTAACCCAGTCTTTGGGATAGTTATCTTTGTTTGTTTTTCAGTTTCCTCATATTCGGGCTCTAAAGGCTGAGTCGATTCAGTAGGCTGAGTATTGTATGTTGGTTGCAAAAATGACTCCAATTCAGAATCAATTTTCACCTGTGAGGTAGTAATTGGATCCTCAATATCATCAGTTTCCTTTTCGAATAGTTCGATAATACTCATAGGGTCATCTTCTTGATTATCTCCATTTTGTAAAACAACAAGACTAATCATTAGTTAGTATTCGAAATGAATTTACATTTTATTCATACGACTCCGCCTTTGATGTGATAGATGTTAAGCTTTTCAGGTTTGTGGTATGAGAACAGACAAGGGTTTTCACGTTTTCATCTTGTTCAAGGGTTAAGCGAGAATCCAATTTAGTCCGGTTTAAGGAGATGGCATTTGTTTGAGTCATAACCTGAACACACTTCATGTCTGAATTTGATTCTGTTTGTTAGCTGATAAACCATCTAACCTGCTTACCTTCTGTTTTCGACTCTGATTGTAAATCTTGCATAAGTTTTATGAAGAAGGTTTTAAGTGTATTTTCATTATTCCAGTTTAGTAATCTTCCATCCGAATTGATTTCGAAAGCATAAATCTTTTCGATATGTTCTGTTTCAATGTTTAATCCAGGTAGCCCTTTACTAGAAAATACAAGGTACACCGTGAACCGAGTTTTAGAAGCAATAAAAGGATATACATACAGTTTCTGTTGTTTTAGTTATGCATTATAAACGTGAACATACGATGTTTTCTAAAAATTTGTCCGCGTATGAATCAGTTCCTTCCTGAATACGTACGATAGGAACCAAAGGTAAAAACGCGTCTCTTTTAATTAAAGCACTTTGTAACGCTTCAACGTGTTTATAAACGTCTCTATGGAAACAATTCCTTATACAATTAGTTGAAATACCCTCTTTAAGAATTTACGTGGCATCATTTTGCAATGTAGTTTACCTTGAATAGCAGATCATAGAAACTGCAATTAAAAACAATTCTTTCAAGTTTAAATAATCATCAGCAATGGCTTCCTTTTTTATTGCTTCCATTTTTATATTACTTGGCTAAGGGTTCAAGGTTGACATGCAGCGCACATTTATAAGGCGCGTCGCATCAATTTTAGTATGATATTTGGAATATTTATGTCAGCGTTACTGTCATGATAGGTGTTTTTTAAAACGATAAATATTACAATAGAATGGTTTATAGAAATATTATCGAATGTCATAACTTTAAAGCACCTCCATATTACAAATAGTAAACAAAGCATGGAACCGCTTTTCAGAACGTTTATATTAGAAGTTCGGCGCCTGTAATCATAAAGAAAAGAAACTATCAGTCACATAAAACTACATTAAATTGACTATACCAGAAATGCTATATATATCATGAGTCGACAGTCGAAATATTCAAATTGGAAGCTTATGGCTAGTTTGGTTAAATAAGGTCGTTTTGATACTCTCGATTTACTTTAAAAAAGTTCTGGAAATTACTACCGTCTTTATGCGAAGTACAAACAACGTCCAAGTATTTATATCACTCAAAATAAATAACTTTTACAGTGTGAGATACCTGCACAGACAGAGAAGGCCTTGACATTGTCGAGTATTACACATATTTTATAACAATATGGAGTATATTGTTTTATGACGTTACTGAACCAAGACAAAACAAGAAAACAAGTGAAAACACAAATCCAAGCAATAAGAAAAATCCAATGATTCATGACTTAGGAATAGCTTTTACTTTATTAGATTAGAGCTACTATTGAGGTGGCTGTCTCCAGAACAAATCTCCAGTAAGATAGTTTTTGCAGGTCAACCAAATGACTTGTTTATTGATCCATCTTTGTCAATCAGGCTCATGGGAATACGTAGAGTAAAATGAATTTCATCCAGTTCCCAATACGTATGACAATTCTCCATTTCTTATTCCATTTATAATTTATTCGTATTTGGTGTTATTCTTGTGACAATTCAACAAGTATACTACTTACAATTGGTTTCAAACTTCTCTACTGATGAGTGAAATATTGTAAGAGTATAAATATACATTAGATTTTATGTATAGTCAAGATCATTTTAGATAGAATATGTTAATCCATGGAGGTTCGGCATATCTATATCAAAGATATAAAATTTAGACAGGAAAAAATATGCTATTATCATAAATATAAAATAAAGTCTAAGATTATTAGCAATAGCTAATAAGGCTTACCATATAGACATTGTAGCTTGTTATTCCGGTATTCAGGTTTCTTTACCTAAAAATAAGTCGAAATCGGCATGCTTTCTATTGAGTATGTAAACTCGCGGAGAAAGAAAGTGATGAAAAGGACGAAAGAGAACTACACTTTCATAAGCTACAGATCAAAGACGGTGAGTCAGTTCCAGTTTATTTCTGCGAACCTGTTTTCCTCCTTAATAGCGATAAGAGATGCATCCATATTCCATAATAAACATTATAAACTCAATTAAATGACATCAAATATATCATCATCGAAAAATCCGCAAATTAGACTTTGTGCATTACTTGCAAAAACGTTTCAGAAATGAAAAAAGTTCGTTGAAAACAAAGAATAGAAATAATAATTCACGACCATTAAGGACCGACCAGATTAACATTTTCTTCCATCTACACTGCCTTCACGAGGAACTTGCTGAAGAGCCGAAGTCTAATACATCAATCCAAAACCGATTATCTCGTAATACAGCGGCTACACAGATATTCTCGTTGTAACCAACTTGCCATATTGAATCCAGTTCTGTCAGCAAATCACGGACCAATTTTCCACTTCGAATATCCCATAACTGTAATTTATTTTTACTGCCGCTTATAATTTTACTTTCATCATGCTGAAAGAATATATGACCAATGGGACACTTTAGAAAACAGAGGCATTTTCCCGACTTTGTATCCCACACTCTTAATGAATTGTCCGGAGAAGCTGAAGCAGAGACGAGAAAATCATTTTTCAGAGTTACTTGGCTAACTAGACTTGAGTGTCCATTAAGAACTTGTATTAGCTCACCCGTTTCTGTATCCCAGATTCGTATTTTGGCATCTAGACCCGCACTCATACAGCGTTTTCCACTACTATCGATGGCAACACTATAAACTCGACCGACATGCCCACGTAAAACATGCAAACAGGCACCAGTTGAAGCTCTCCAAACACGCACTGTGCCATCATAACTCGCGCTCACAATAGTATCGCCTTCGCATGCTACTTCTCTGATAGAATCTGTATGACCTCTGAGTGTTCGTAAATGATAAGGATTAGTCGGAGTAGGAGAATTTTCGTTTTCTTCGTTATTCGCTCTTTGGTTCATAAAGGGAGGGTCATTAAGGTCAGGTAGTCTCCAAAGACGAATTGTACAATCACGAGAACTAGATACTATATAGGGTGGCATTAATGAAGCAGAATTAATATTGTTTTCCTTTTCAGCCATTATATCCGTATTTAAATTATTTCTACAAACGATTTTTATGCAACGAATAGTAGATCTATGTCCGTGGAAAACTTGTTTACATTCTCCTGTGCGCAGATCCCATACGCGTACAGTTCTATCTGTTGAACCCGTAACCAAAGTATCTCCGATGTACTCGAATGCCCAGACCTGACCTTCGTGTTCTTCTAAGCTTCTTATTAACGCACCAGTTTTTGTGCTATACACATTGATTTTTGGGCTGCATGTGCTCACTACTATTTTTTCATCATCAAACTGAACTTTCGTAATAAGATCAACACCATGTACGGGAAAGGAATAGTGTTTTATTCTTTTTGGTGCATTCATCCAGCGTTTTCGAAGTTGGTAATGTCGTAGGTAAATTTTCTTCATGGTATTACAATTAGAGAGAGACCTTTTTAAACAAAGGGTTTTTACTTGGTCATCATAAGAGTCCCAATAAAATCCCTCTCGAATAAATAGATTTTTCCAAAATTCATCGCTGTGAGACACCATTCGAGACCAGCCCCGGCAAACTTTGGAAACTGCGCAGAGAGAAGGGGCATCAAGGTAGCTAAGTACAATACGACTGATCTCGGGTGGAAAGTTAGAAAGCAAATCCTTTTTGAAGACGGGGATCAAAAATTCCGATATCTTTTGCAGAGCATGCTTACTCGACTTCTTTAAAAGATGAGAGAGTAAATAATGTTGAACGGATTGAGGGAGTGTTTCAAAGGTACTGATGATATTATCAAGCTGTAGAACAGCATCTAGTTCTTCGTTTCGTTTTCCAAGAGATTTATTAGAACTTGTGTTTGGCTCGGACGGAAACGAATGAGAAAACATAGAAGTACCTTCGGCGGATAAAGGTTGCAGAGAAGAAGAGATACTTTCCGTCTGATTTTCTTCATCTGAAATAGTAAAAGTATTTGACGATTGCTGGCTAATATACATGGGAGAGGCAAAAGCCTCCTTGGAAAATTCGGCTTTATTATAAAGGTTTTGGTGAGAAGGATTGCTGTCTAAAGAAAAAGATGGGATAGCACGTTTCTTATGAACTGCATTTATCGTCGGGAAGCCTGCTGGTCTCTTTACCGGCTTGGGGTACGGAGAATGGATGCGATTGACGTCCGTAGTACCAGAGTCCCGTAATACATTTTCGAGAACTCTCAAGTTTTCATCATCTGACAGTTCTGGATTTTCTGTAAAAGTCCATACTTTCTCACTGGACGCTACACAAATCTGGATAGGGGCAGTTAGAGAATCCTCAAAATCGTCGCTAGAATTTCCGCCTAAGTCTTGTACCTCAGCATTCTCAGTATCAAAAGATGGAATGTTCATTGACTCTACAGAGGGCGTTCGCGTTATGGTTTTAGCTGTCGAAGGGTTGGAAACTTGTATAGCTAGATCATCAAACTCAGCTGATGAATATGATTTCGAATTCCAAATTTCCATGAATATAAGTAACTATTCAAAGAAGTATAACGTTTGTTGGACAAGCTAAATAAAACAGTAGTAAACGTTTTCAGAACCTTTCTCTGATTCAAGCCTAACAAATGCAGACCGCTTCAAAATACATGTATAGATATGGAAAATTTATAAATAGATTACACTCACACCAGAGAATTTTGAATTTTTTGCTGTTAACTGTACGGTGGGTGGTCCTTTTGGTTGGTAGCAACAGTCTATACTTTGTATGACCCATAGGGAAGTTCAACTGTTACCAAAAGTAACGAGTGCTACATAGCTTAATACGAGTTATCACCTATAAGAGGATATTAATAAAAAGCATTCAATTTTTAAAAAAGTATCATAAATTACATAATTGTCTATTCCTGTAACGATTTTGTCACACAAAATGTGTTTTTCTCCTAAAATACATTCCTATACATACTATGTTTATGCCCTGTTTATTAGCAAGCTACAGATTTGTTTACAAGTTCAATGTCATTAAATTTGCAACGCGCAGTGAAATAGGTAAAGCAATCTTACTCGTAAATAAGACATGGTGTACAAGGTATGCGGGAATACAAATGATTTCACAGAGATTGAGTAAAATTTCTTAGTATATGATACCTTTCTTATCCAACAAGTCTGGATACGCAAGCGTGAAGATCAAAAGGATCTACTTTGATTTACTGAAGTTTGTTGAAAAGCATTCAATGACTGGTTGTGCAGCTGAGCCTTTCTAGAGATTTAGATCATAGGTTTTTTTCTCGGACTTCCTTCTATTCGTTTCTTGAATAAAACCTGATCAACCAAGTTCTCCGACATATGGCTCCATTCTTCTTTGCTTTGCTAACTTATCATTCTGGCATAGCGTCGTTAATATGCGAATCGCATCCTTGTTGTAAGTTTAATGAACTATAGAATATAAACATATTGTTTTTATAAATAAAGATTACAATACGAATTTCTTCTCTTCAAAGTGTTTTCTATTGCTTAGATAATATCATATTAACTGTTATATTATATAATTACTTTGAAACACCTGTAAACTGTTATTTTCTGCGCGTAAAATTGCTTTTACCAGGTAATGCGCTATAGCTTTTATTCTAGACGTTTCGCATTGACCAAAGATGAAAGAAAGCGCCTATCAAAAAGTGAATTTACGCTCAGAAAAAAATTTTCGCATTGCCAGATTGACTAATTTTGCCTCATTATATTATGTTACCAGACGGGGCCCATTTCTCCACAAAAAATTTTGAATATCTTTCTTCTGATTCGCTTATTATGTCAAACGAACTTTTGGGCCAGGGGGATAGGAGAATAACTTAGCCAATAAAAAAAAAAGGCGAAAAAGGAAGAGGAAAATGTATTATTATTGGCTGTCTAAATTTGCCCCGCTCTCGGGAATAGACGAATACTGGTAACGAGTATCAAGAGAATGGCATCCGACAGGCTTGTTATATTATTAAGTGGCAATCGCCACGGTTTTCTTGATAGGTTTTGAAAAAAAAAAAAAGGCCTTCAGAATGCTATAAATATTGGGACGATTCCTTCTATGTTCTTTGTACTTGACAAATCGATCGACGAGTCCTGATACCAGTGATCATTCTTTTGATTTCACATCTATCTTTATATCTTAATCGTTGATCTTTTTAGCAGAATGCTTTTCAGCAAATTACTCGTCTCTGCGATCTCTCTCGCTCCTTTGGTTTCCGCTGTTCCAGTAGGAAACGTCCATGGTCATCGTCATCACAATCAAACCGCTATTAAGAGAGATGGTGGTGGATTCTCTGACGGTGTCTATGATTGCTCGCATTTCCCTGAGGACCAAGACGGTGTTGTAAAGCTTGACTACCTAGGCTTCGGCGGATGGACAGGCGTTCAAAAGAACGATGGTAATTATGGTACTGCTTCCACTTGCGAAGATAACACCTACTGTTCTTATGCTTGCAAGCCTGGTATGTCCAAGACTCAATGGCCTTCGGATCAACCCGGAAGCGGTCAATCCGTTGGTGGCTTGTTGTGTAAGAATGGCAAACTCTATAAGACCCAAAAAGGCTCCAACAACCTTTGCGAAGGTGGTCATGGCAATGCTTATGTCAAGAACAGCTTGGGCTCTAACGTTGCCATTTGCCGTACTGACTACCCCGGTACTGAAAACATGAACGTGCCTACCAACATTGACTCTGGTTCTCAACAACCTCTCTCTGTTGTCGACGAAGACAATTACTACAATTGGGGTAACAAGAAGACCTCTGCCCAATACTACGTTAACAAGTCTGGCCGCTCTGCTCAAGACGTTTGCGTCTGGGGCAATGAAGGTGATGACTTTGGTAACTGGGCTCCTTTGAACTTTGGTTCAGGTTACACTGATGGCAAGATCTGGTTATCTATGTCCAAGAACCCCTTAAACTCCAAGTCTAACGTTGACTACAAGATCAGCATCAAGGCTGATGGTGGTTCTCTTAGCCACGACTGCAGCTACGAAAACGGCTCCTTCCATGGAGATGGTGCTACTGATGATGGTTGCACTGTTTCCGTCACCGGTGGTGGTGCTTACTTTGAATTGCATAATTAAAATGCAATTCAAATCAATATAAAAAAACCCAAAAAATATTTTGAGTTTTAAATAATTGAAAACCCATACATTTAGAAAAAGAAAAAAGAAAAACTGACGACCCTGCATTGTTTGAATGATTTTTTTGTTTTGCATTTTCATGTTTTTGCATTTTTATAATATTATAAACTGTTAAATTTTTTGCTTTTTTGTTTTGTTAAATAATTAATAAAAATTTGTTTTTGATTTATATTTTTTTCGAGTAGCTACTAGCTAATTAGAATTCCGCAGCATGTGAGCCATAATTGAAGTTTAAAGCTCACTCGCAGTATGCTTGATAAACGACCATGTTCTTCGTTGAGGAAGAGATAGTCAACGGATAGTTGGCAGAAACAAAAAATACAAAGCCTGGAGCAACGGAAGCGATATCTCCATTTTCTCCATGAAGAAGACCATTTCCTTCTACAACAATGAGAATGCTGGGGCCTTGAATATCATGAATTGATTGCTTCTGGCCAGGAGCAACCGTAGTTTGCAAAATATTAAATTCTTCGATAGGAGGTTTGTAGACGACGGTTTTACCGGTCCCATGCGCCTTTGGGAACGGAATAGGGCGTGTGAGTTGGTCGTCAGCAGAGCCAGTTTCATAGGTTAGGTTTTTTACCAAGGTGTTCTTATCCTTAAATTTGGAAGTGAACCCTGAACGAATGACGTTGTCACTAGAAGCCATGCATTCTACAATGTTACCAGCGATATACGCATGAGGATCTAACGCACGGAGGAAGATGGATTCTCCGGGTTTTAAATTAACGTGGTTGAGCAAAAGAGTAATAAAAAGGCCAATATCATTAGGGTATTGACCATTGAGACGAAGAATCAATGCACTTAAATCATGACCACCGAACGGCTTACCTCCAAACTCATGATCAGCATCCTTGGCGAATTTGACAAGTTGAGGGGCATATTTTTCGAGTTTGTCATTATCATTACTCATCAAAACGTTAAAGAGCTCACGAAGAGCTTCTCTCTCATTTTTTTTGTATTCATTTTCAAATGTCAAAGCAGCTTCCTCTCCAACAAATTCGCGGAAAGGAGGAATGTTTTTCAAGAAAGAGTTGATTTGCTCACCGTGGCGGAATCCACAGAGACCTTGGAATTCTGTTAAGGCAAGCGCCATTTCAGGCTTGTGGTTATCATCCTTATAATTTTTTGGGTCGTTGGCATGTAATTCTTTTCCAAGCTTTTTATCAGGGTGAGCTTGCAAGGAAAGAACCTTGTTGATGGAAAGGACCTTGAACAAGAAGGGAAGCTGGTTTCCGTATTTCTCGTAAATCTTCTGTCCCATCGTTTCTGGAGTCAATAATTTATCAAGAGTCTCGCCAGTCTGCATCACGATTGAAGGACCTGAATGATATGAACCCATCCATAGCTTATTTTCGTTAGCTTTCACTCTTAAATGGTGTTTTTTTTTAAAAAAAAATCTGTTTACCTCTGCATATGGTTTGTCTTCCTTGACATCAAACCCACTTCCATTTTTTGCAAACTGTGCAGCTAGAGAGTCATGACCGACTCTACCCCAATCATAATCCATTACTTGACATTTTAAGCGATACATATTTCCTTAAAGTACTTTTCTCTCGAGTATTAGGACAAAAAGGCTTTCTGTTTCTAGTTATTGTTTTATACATCATGGTCAGTAATGTCATAAATAATCGAGTATCATTGCTACTTGGGCCTGTGCTATATGTGCAGTGTAAGGTATCGCGTTATTTTGTAAACAAACTATAGCATCCAAGCAAGTAGTAGTACTAGGTGATGTTTGGAAAGAAAACATTAAAATAAGAGTTGAGATTCTTCTAAAAAAAATGAGCCCATTGGTTCCTATCTAGTTGGAACCATTTCAAACGGATTTTCTACGTTTCGCAGTTTTCTAAAATAATAACTCTGTGGTATCTTTCATTTTAAAAGAGGAACTCTTATGTGACTCTCAGTGCTTCCTTTGAGTCTTTATTAAGTGAAGCACGTCGATTCTATAGCGAACTTGGAATCCCATTGGAACCATGAATTCAAAGTTCGCAAAAGGCGAAAGGGAGGAAGCAAAAAACGCATAGAAATTCCAATTTCAAATTTCATTGCTGGAATTAAATAAAGCCTCTAATGATAATTCAATGCGGAAAATACATCTACTCAGCTACCAATACTACATACAATACTAAACCATACTTCCTATCGTCAACGAGAGAAATTTTTATGTTGCACATGTTTGTTTAATTATTATTTATATATATATATATATATAAAAGAAATAAAGGTCATTAGCGAGCGCACCCTGTATATTTGCATTCAGCTATAGAAAAGCATTGCCTTTTCTTTTTATGACCACGAACCTGGATTATTTTCAATCTCTCAATTTGGACTCTCTTTTGAATTTTTTTGGGG